>NC_133390.1:98240551-98543582 GCF_047511655.1 Castor canadensis | reverse complement strand
GAAGAGGTTGCCAAGCACTTTGAAAAAAAATATTGCTTATTAGCTAATTATGAAAGTTAAACGTGCTCATTATAGACAGTCTAGAAAATACAGGGCATACAAAAGGAAAATAATAATTACCCATAGCCCAATGCCTAGAATTAGTCACACTGTTAACATGATCCAAAATTATGCACAAAACGTACATGCAATATTGTATTCTGCTGTTTACCCTTATCATAATACTGTGAGCATTTGCTTAAATTATTATATCCTTATAAAATATGATTTGAATGACTGTTAAATGTTCCTTTATATAGTTGTGCCATAATTGGTGTAATCATTCATCCATTATGGATTTAGACATAAAAGTTTCTATGGCATTTTCCTTTTTATAAATAATATTACAATGCATTTGCTTGCATAATAAATCTCTGACTACTTTTGGTGCTTGTTTAGAATACTTTCCTACAGATGACACCTTACCACTCTTCTGCCTAGTATTTTCATGATTGGCATGTTTTTGTTATTTACTCTACTGAATGCCTGTCTGCCCTGTACACAGTGGCACCAAATTCTACCTTAACAGGTGCACTACAGATGTTGGTCGGCCCAGTTTACTTCCCTGGGCTTCAGTTTCTTTAGATGTAAGACGAAGATGTTGAATTGCGTCTCATTTTAGAAGTGATATTCTCTGGCTTTTGTGCCCTTAGACCTTCTCTAAGATGTATCTAAGGTATATTCACAAATAGTTGTGACAACAGCCCCTATCTTATATGGGCTTAGGACACAGGTCATCCAGTCCTTACACTAGAGTCATCTGGAGACAACATGGCAAGGTGGGAAGTCCATGAAGTTTGCATTTCCTTAGCCCTGGTTTCAATTTTCTCCATGTGAACCTGGACAAATATCTCAGCTTTTCTGGATTTCAGTTCTTCCTCTGTAAACAATATTAGTTGTGCCTACTTTCATGGTTGATGGAAGGATTTAAAGGAATAATATATGCAGGATTCCTTGTAAGAGAAGGATTTCAATTGTCATAGCAATTATAGTAATGCACATTTCAGGAAATATACCAGAACTATTCTTTGAGGAGAGCATTGATTCTTTTTTCCAGTACAGTGAATGGTGAGTCACTGTATAAGCCTGTTTTCTACATGTGTATTTGAATAGCAGAATCTAGTCACAGGGCCTAATAGGCATTCCCCAGAAAAATCCAGAACTAATTCTTAGTTTACCCTACCATAGACAGACATAGTTAGGGAAGCCAATTCATTACTTTTCAGGTGAATTATTTCAAGCTCTCCCTTATCCTGCTGAAATACAGCCCAACACGCTATCCATACCTCAGGATAACCATTGTAACCAAAGTAATAATAAGTGAATAAATGGGAGACTTATTTAAAAATAGTTCTGAAGTGGCCTTTTTGGTTCTTTGGGAATCCCTGTCTTTTTATTTGTCTCTGAGTCCTACAGTCAGAGGGGTGGCTCAGGTTTCCTGTGGGTTTTCTCTACCTCTTCTTTTCAGTGATTTCCAGGTGGAGTCTGGAACCCCACCCCTCCAAGTGTATTTCTATTGTAACTCCTTGCCTCTTTTTTTTTTTTTTTTTGGTGGTGTGTGTGTGGGAGAAGGGGAAAGGGGAGAAGGAGAAAAGGAGGGAGGAAGGGAAGGGGGGAAGAGAGAGAGATGTATCAGTTGATCTTCTTACTAGGTTATCCAGGACTTTCTAGTGGGATATATTATGGGGGTTCACTGGTAAAGTCACCCTCACAATGTGCAGCTCATTTTCCCAGAAACCACACAGTGGTGGGCAGTTCTGCTGCCCAGCTGAGTTTGAGTCTTCAGGGAACTGGGTAGGGAGACACAGGCAGCAGAGGCAGAGAGTGGGGCCTAAAAGAGGAAGAAAGTGTGGCTGAGGGCTGGGGCAGATGCAAGTAAGGAATGTGGTTTCTGTAGGGTGTTGCCTAAATCTTTGCTGCATTGTGTTCCAGAAGAAAAGGGCGGACTATGCTCTGGGCTCCCTTCTTTGTTGCCTCTGACCTTTGCCTACTTCCTGGGTCCCCAGGATTATTCTGAGCATCTGAGGGAGTGAGGAGTCTTTGACATGAATATTTTTTACTAATAAACTGATAAAGCAGTTTTTTTGAGGGGGAGGAAACTGGCTGGATTAACATAGATTTTATATTTGTAATAGTAACATGCATCCTTTGGAATGAGACATTCCTGTGTTAAATGCTTGCTTCTACCACTTGACAGCTTCATGGCTGTGTGGAGGTATCTCCAACTCCTCAAGCTTTCAGTTCCTCCATATAAATTGAGGGGCAGAAGGGCACAGAGTCATGGTGAGCAACCACATGAAATAATGTATGTGAAATGCTTAGCACAGCACAGGCACATTGGAAGTGCTAAAAAAAGACCCAAACAAAACCCCAAACCAACCTTTGCATTATTGAAAATGTCACAGCTTTAGGTTAGGAAGTTTTCAATCAGCCTTTGTTCATAACTGTCGCAAGTCATTTAACTGTATAATAGTCCAAAGAATAGTGAAATTGGAACAGTCCAATATTGTTTCCCAGAGAAGTTCCATCTCATTCACCAGACTCCTAAGGGATGCTGATTCTGTGTCAGGCACTATGTTGGGTGCTGGGGCAGGAGACAAAAGTGACAAGGTTTCAGCCGTCAAAAATCTCATACTCAACTGCTTGTAGCCTATGTAGTGAAAATGTCATTAGATTGGGAGATATGAACTGGAAGGAAATAGTAGTAATGGATAAGACTGGATACCTGGCACCCAAATTCCTCTGTTCAAATCCAAGCTCTGACACTGACCAACCATGTGGACTTGGTACCTGAGCTCTTCACATTTCAGTTTGACTTTTTCCTCTTGTAAATTGGGTTTAATTGCATTTTCCCCAAAGATACTATTATAAGGATTAAATGAGATGGCTCTTGGATTGTTCTTAGAAAATGAGGGCACATAGTTAAGCATTGGTAAAATTGCTTATTATTATTAAGAGTCAAGGGCCTTGAATTCTAGACCTGTTTCCTACTGGATAATCTTGTGATTTTGAGAAAAATTCAATGCTTCAGAATCAAAAGGTAAGGAAAGGGGTTGCTCTGTTGCTGGGTTGTTTGGTCCTGACTATTATGGGGTTAATTAGGTTATCCTACACATTGGGGGCAAGAGGGAGTCTGTCTGGAATAACCAAGTTCCCTTATGTCCTCCCATGTCCTTTGCTTGAAGTCACCGGAAAACTTCATCAACCCAGCTCAGGAGGTCGCTCTACACCTTAGTGTTCTCAACTTGGAAAATTAAAGAGCAGGGTAGGAGAGGTTGACTACTCCAACTCCCTAAATCCAGTTTCTAGTTTTTACTTGCTGTGTTTTGTATGCCAAGGTGTCTGGGCAAATAGCCAGTTTTATTTTCAGATCACCATGGTAGATGTGAGTAGCTCAGTAATAAGACTGTGGCTGAAATTCAAATAGGAAACACACCCACTTCGTATGAAAAATATCAAATGACAGAGTTAAACATGATGTTTTTCCTACAGTGTCATTTTGCATGGAGAATTACAAAGTTGGATTTCAATGACTGCGCTTTTTTGCTGCCTACAAATATAAGGTTGTAGTATAAAATTGGCTTGTTTAAGCTTCTCCTTATACCTAAGCAGAGGCGTGGCAACTCCATCCTGTTATACTAGTGCTTAGCCCTGATATAAGTAGTTCTCCCTGTGTGTGGCCCAGCTCAGTTGAAGCTTGTGAGCTGCTGACTTCCATGCTAGTAGCTACCTTGGGAGGGTTATGTAGGAGTCCATCTGCACAGAAGTCTACTTCATAGAAGCTGCAAGTGACAAACACTACTTTCCAAACCTGCATCTTACAAAATCACTAGTTAATATGTTTCTATTGATGACCACTGTTAATACTGATAGAGGACCTGTTTAAACAGTACATTAGTAGTTTCAAGTCTAAATAGTACATAAGTGGTTTCAACTTTTAGATTGACACAGGAGAAAATATAGAATGTGATTCTTTTCTCTTTCAGAAAGGTAGATTTTTACTAAATTAAAACTGATTTGGAAAGCTTTGGTAACATTGTCTTCTGGGTACCAGGAAAAATGTACTTCTCTCAATCCCTAAAACTAATTGACTTCAGAAATGCAATGCTAACCCTCCTTAAAATTTTGTCATGGTAGAAAATGTATTAGAAAAAATTAAAATCTATCGCCTTAATGCACCTACCATTATATTCATTTAAAATTATTTTTATGTAAGACACATCTGTGTTTACAGAGTAATTTTTTGTTCATTTCTTTCTCATTGGCAAATTTATTTTTATCCCTGAACACTCATTAGTTTGCATTATTCAAGAAAGAGACATTGATTCATCCATGTTATAATTAAATGTCATAGATTTTAAAAAATTACTAATCCAATACTTGGGTTTCAAAACAAGCAAATAGATTCAACCTACAGATTTTTTTTCTCTTTTCTCCCCTATCTCACTATCTTGAATGTGGGAGGCCACCCTGCAGTTGGCTTTGTCAGGTGGGATTCCAGTCTGATACCATGGTTCAACCAAATTCAACCAGCATCTCAGAACCACCTTTGTGGCCTGGCTGAAGTCAGGTCCAGTTAAGTGACTTCTTCTGGTTTTAAAACATAGGAATTGCTTTTACTAAATGTTTTTGGAAGGACCCAGCAGTATTGAATAAAGAAAATTCCCATAGCTTTTTTCTTTTTTAAATCTTCTCACCAGTAATTTCATAAGAGATGAGTGACTTAAAGTATTATCCCAACTCAATTCCCTTTTGAGTCAAACTTTACATTAGCTATCAGGGATGAAAGACAAACAAACGAACTAGCCCAGGAGGTCTGTATTTGTTTCTGTAATTTTAGCAGAGAATCTTCAATGTAAGATTCTGAAAATTCTAGCTTCTGGAAAAGAAAATTTCCTTTTTAAGTCTGGGATTCAGTCAGTGAATGGTAAGCACGGTATTTGTAAGTCTCCTTGACACCATAATAAACTGAACTTTAAAAGTTGGTAGTGGGGGTTATAGAAACAAAGAAAAGCTAGACTTAGGGAAGATATATTCAGTGTATAGAACTAACAAAGGGTTATTATAAATAGTATGCATTTCAAAATTCTTATAGATGTGTAAGGAAAAAAAGCAAATAACACTGTTGTCATTGCAACAGTTAGGAAAAGGCAATTCACAGAAAAAGAAATCCATTTGTTATCATTTGGATATGAAATTCCCACGTGTTCAAGGCTCACATGTTCAAGGCTTGGTCCCAGCTCTGGAGCTTTTGGAAGCAATTGAGTCATAGAAGCATTAACCTCATTGATGGATTAGCCTATCTATGAGTTTATAGTTGAAAGGGTTATGAGGAGTGCAGCCTGGCTGGAGGATGCTTTGCCTCTCTCTGCCTCCTGTCCACCATGAGCTGAGCCACTGACCCTGCCACATGTTCTTCCCTGCCACGATGCTCTGCATCACCATACATGTGCCCAGAAGCCACAGAGCCAAGTGACTGTGGTCTGAAACTCCTGAAACTGTGAGCCAAGATAAACCCCTTCTCCCTCAGGTGTTTTGCCACAGTGATGTAAAAAGATAACTAATATACCATGTAATAATAATAACATACACAGAAAGACCTGCTCATGAAAAAAACTCATGAAGACTTTATGAACAATCGGAGACATAAAACTAGGCCCATTGAAGCTATTCCAAACCTATTATTTAGGTAACAATTTTAAAGTGTGCTAACAGTAGGCTTTGGTGAGCATGTGCAGAGACTATAGGCACTGCTTCTCTTCAGATCCCCTCGTAACATGTGCACATTGGACTAAGGTTTTGGTTCATGGAAAACAATAGCAAGAGCAGAAAGTGGCCTGGCATTTGCAACTCCTCTCAATAACAGGGGGAAGCCTCAGCACAGTTTTTCATTTCTAATGAAAATGTGTACTCAATCTATTAAACTTATTTTAATTCAGCCTATAAATTGATATTGCTTCACTCATGTATTTTCATCACATATCTGGAACTTAGAGCAATACAGAGCAGAGAAGATACACTCCTCAGACTCACAGACATCACCACACTCCCACACATGTGGAACATTTTCCTGGGTCTTACAATCCCTCCTTTCCTTTATCCTCACTTTAGGAATAAGCACCCATGTCTGTCTTCTATCTCTTTTATTTTTTTGTTCTCAGGTCTTAATGGGTGCTAATATTACTTCTTCTTCTTCTTTTTTTTCCCTACTGGGTCTTGAACTCAGGACCTCATGCTTGCTAGGCAGGTGCTCTACCAATTGAGCCATGCCCATAGTCCTTTTGTTTTTAGTTTTTTTTCCAGACAGGGTCTTGCTAACTTTGCCTGGACTGGCCTCAAGCCATGATTCTATAGTCTCTGCACTTCTGATAACTCATCTCATGTCCTGCTGTCCCTTCTCAGTCTAGGTCCCACAGCTGTCAGCTCCCTGAGGACATGACTCGTGTTCCAGTGTTTTTCAGGGTTAACATAGCACCTAGAAACCTTCTCCTCCTCTCCTCTCTTTCCTCTTCTTCTCCCTCCTCTCTTTCTCCTTTTCCTCCTCCCCCTCTCCTTTTCTCCTTCTCTCCCTCTCCTTCCTCTTCTTCTCCCTCTTCTCATCCTCCTCCTCCTCCTCCTTCTTCTTCCTCCTTCTCTTGGTGAAACTGGAGTTTGAACTCAGGGCTTTGTACTTGCTAGGCAAGTATTCAACTGCCAAAGCCACACACCCAACCTTTTTTTCTTTAGTTTATTTTTCAGATAGGGTCTCACATTTTTTGCCAGGGCTGGTCTTAGACCTCAATCCTCTTACCTCAGACTCCTACAAAGGCTGGGATTACCCACTGCACATGGCTCAGAACCTAGCATCCTTCTTGCAACTAGTGTTTGTTAATTGATCCTTAAACTCCGAGTCTGGACAATTTTATATCTAGAAGCTGTTTTCTGTTCAAACTGATTTGCTTGGGACATTCAAGCCTCAATTCCTACTAGATGTCATGGAGGCTCAGCATTAAGGCTCAGAACTCCAGGGTTTAAACTAATCTCTCATAGAAAAACTGTGTGTCTTTAGACAAATCATTCTACCTTTCTGAACTCCAGTGTCTTTCTCTACAAAATGAAGATGGTGTTTCTGCTCTGCTTACCCCACAGAATTGTGAGAAGGGATAAATGAAAAGTACGATGTGGAAAAATGATAAAAACTTTAAAAGGCTATCTATGGAGTGCTGCTGATAATGTGTTTTTGGATGGCATCATGTTAAGCAACAGAGGCAGTCATAAGTTTCCTGATTCTCCCTGGGGAACTCTGCTTATCCTGCCATTATCTATCTTTATTACAGGAAGCACTGTTTTCACCTGTCAAACTGCCTTCAATGTTGGCATGCAAGTCAAAGAGCCCTATTGGCACTCTTTTTTTATTTATTTTTATCTCACACATAAAAACATAAAAATTGCACATATGAGGCACCATGTGATATTTCCACATACCAGGCACTGTGCAGTGTTTAAATCAGGATCACATAGTTATGTCCTCAAACATTTACCATTTCTTTATGGTGAAAACATTCAAAATTCTTTTTCCTAGTTTTTTGAAATATACAGTACATTTCACTCTCTACAGCAATAACAGCACATCACTTATTCCTTCCTTTCTTTTTGGGGGGAGGAGGATTGAACCCAGGGCCTTGTGAGTGCTAGGCAAGCACCTCCACCTCTTAAGCTACATCCCCAGCCCTTTTGTTTATATTTTGTTTCTGAGATAGTGTCTTGCTAACTTTGTCTGGCTGGCCTCAAACTCCCAATCTTTCTGTCTCTGCCTCCTGGCTTCTTACTCCTGTGTAACTATAATCTACTGCCCATGGATTAACCTCATTCCATTCTCACTCTTCCTTACTCTCCCCCAGCTTCTGGTAACCACCCTTTATTCTCAACTTCTTTGAGATTGACTTTTCTTTTAGGTTCTACATATGAATGAGATTGTGCGGTTTGTCTTTCTGTGCCTTGCTTATTACACTTAACACAATGACTTCCAGTCTAATCGATGTTGCTACAAATTACAGAATTTCACTTTTGTGGTTGAGTAGTATTCCATTGTTTGTATACGCCACATTTTCTTTATATTCATCAGTTGATGGACACTCAGATGGTTTCTGTTTCTTGGATATAGTGAGTAGCTGCAACAAGTATGGGAATTCAGATGTCTCTTCAACATACTGATTTCATGTCCTATTGATACTCTAGATGGTTTGGATGAAGTTCTTTTTTGGTGGTTTAACTCAAAGAATGACATTAAATGTCTTCTTCTCTTCTATTAACATCCTTCCATTTTTTTAAAAAAGTCAATGCAATATTTGCCTCTCTGATGCCTTTCCAAGCAGAAATGCTCACTTTCACATCTTGCCTTCACCTCCCTCTCTTTCCAGTATGCACTCTGCCCCCTGGAAAGATTCATACCTGTGGGCCTCTTACTGTACAAAGGATGTGCTTACAGTACAGCAGACATGGTCCTGCAGGTTGTGTTTAAAGCAAACCTTTGCAAATGGAATATCATGTTTTCACATTCAAGAGCACACATTTCCTGAATTGTATCCATCTGCATCATTTCCCAGTACATTAGGTTTGGTATGGACTTCTCTACCATGTTTAGTCTTTGATGGACTGTAAACACACAATTGGTAGGAATCTGGGAGATTCCTTTTTATTAAATGAAGAATCCTTGCCAGTAAATAATTCCAGCCCCATCTATCACTTATGTATTCTTTAATGAATTGTCACATAAAAAGTATATGTGGCTGTTCATATATTTCTTTTCTTCCTGTTTCATTTTTGAGTCACTACCCCTTTAAACAAATCAGTGACAAATACTGAGCACAGGTCCTCTCCAATGTCGTCAGAGAATGCCTGAAGTGGCAGTTGAATAAACAGCAGTGAATGTTCCCTAAGCCAGCCCTGACCAATGGGTAATCACAGTCCTATGAATTATAGGTTCTCTCTGGAGAACAAAATTATTTCTGAGTCATTTCCAGCATGTCTGAAGTGGCACTTCCTGTTGTTAGAGCTGTGTTGTGGTGAGGGTAGATGTTAGCTGCTGGCTCTCATGGAGGAGGCACACAGGGACCAGATAGCACATTCCAAGTGCTGGGCTGGAAGGAATGATTGGATCTGACACTCTCATTTCATAGACAAGGAAATTGAATCCCCCAAGATGTTCATAGGGTCACACTGCTAGTTATAGGCAGCAGTTGTAGGACCCAGAGATCTCCCTCCAGTTCACTAGTTTTGGTCTTACTTTATAATGCCTATGTTTTAAACTATACAGTCTCTAAAATAAGATAGACCTGTGTTCTTGCCCTACCTGCTTATGAGTTTACACCTTTTCTAAGCTAGGGTTTCCTTGCCTAGAAAATGAGGTACCTTGGAGACTATTTCTCTAATTCATGTTAATATATATGAAGAGCCTGTACATACTAGATTAAAACACAGCACTATTGGTGTTACTCTAGGTGACTGACTGCTATCCCTAATTTTTATATAATTTGCACATTCTATAACATTTGTTTAATGGTAGTCTTTCTTCATCTTATCAACTTTGGGCTATTTGCAGATTCAGGTTCCCCATTGACCTATTTTGGGGGTCAAGCAGGATATTTTTTGTTTTGTCTTTAGGAATTTCTAGCAACCTAATAATCTTGTTCTTGTCACCGAATCCCGGATTGTCAGTGGGAAAGCTCTAGTCTTCTCAGGTGTTGAGAATCAGGAGAAATACATTCTATATTCATCTCTTAATATTTCAAGGGCAACTTCAGTTGCCTCACAAGAGAACCAGGTTGGTGTTGGAAGGAGATGAGGTGTCCAGGCAGTGGGTGGAAGGAAACCCTGGGCTGGGGTGGGGGCAGAACAGGGTAGGATGAGAAGGGAGACCCTACCTGAGCTTAGCTTCAGAGGAGGTCAACAAGCCAGGATGTGATGGTTCTCAAATGCAACAGCAGCTCAGGGGAACAGGAGACAAGCGAATACTCAGTGTGTGGCCTTTTTTTTATGAGTGAAGCCACCATGGTTCTGCTGTCCTGCTGTACTGGAACAAGCCAAGTTTAAGTAGGACCATTATAGAGCAAGATATGTGCAAATAATTTCTCTCTTTATGACTTTTCATAAGAAAGGGGTTTGACACCAGTCACCTTGCTGGGCCTGTTGGCAGTGAGTTGTCTAGAAAATTTGCGTGCTGCTGCTTGGCAGAGGAAAGAATAATTTAAAAAAATGTCAAAAGGAAGACGAGTTCAACTTCAACTCTGCACCAGCAAGGAGAAGAAGGTCACCAGTTGAACAGTGTGGAAAAGAGCTGGCTGGCTGGGCCTTGGCTTCTCCTTGTCTTATAACTAAACAGAGGAGCTCCACTTCTTATCCCATTGAAGCAGCTCCTTCCTTCCCTGCTGTCACTAGAACATGAAGTAAACATAGAGAGGGAGAAAAATACTGCAATTGGAAAACTAATGGGAAAAAAAACAAGAAGTAAAATGTAGAAAAATAAAGCAAGGAAAAGCAAGTTCTTAGGAATTTTAGTGGTCCACCCTGGAATTGAACTGAATTGAATATGATCCATGAAACATATCTTTAAATTAATAATATTTGCTGATGTTACAAATTTTCAAGCTAGAAAGAACCATGGTAATCATCTGTGGTTGCCTTTCTGCCTTACAGATGAGGAGTCTCTGGTCCACAGAGGCAAAGAGACCTGTGTAGGGGAGGCTCCCATAGTTGTGGGAAGATTGAGCTGAAGCGTCTGTCCCCCTAACCTTTCCAGGCGTGGTTCACCACTAGCTCACATAGCAACACTGGCTCCTGCTTCTTATAAGCTGCAGAATGCTCTTTCTTACATAATCTCCACAGCTGAATCTACTGACTCGATTTCCTGTCTGTCTGCCTATCCCTCTCTCTCTCTCTCTCCTTCCATTCCTTATCTATTTACTCACTTATGTCAGAATCTTCCATCACTCTCCTGGTCACAAGCACTGTTGATGGCTCCCATTGCCTGTGGCTTATAGCCTAATCTGCTTAGCTCAGTATCCAGGGTCCAAGAGATGTGTGTTTTATTCATTTTACAGCCACTGAACTTGTAATAAAGTGTTTCTCCAAAACAATGCAAGCCACTGACCCCACAACACACTCTGGTGAAGATTACCATAATTTTATTTTAAAAAAAAAGTCCTGAGACTTTTGCTTTAACATTTATGGTGAAATTGAAGCCAATCATCCTAAGTAAGATGACACAGTCTTGCCTGAGTTACACCTTAAACATTCCATATAATGGCTATAACCCTACTTTTTAACTAGAAATTGACCCTGTATGTGAACTGAACTGGGAGTTTAGGTTGGCAAATTTATTTCATTTTCTAGTGACAGTGGTTTTCTCTTGATTTTTGTTGCTTTTTGTTTTTGGTCTTATGCTAAGAAAGGCTTGATGCCTCTTGACTGAAGAGGTGAAAAATCGCTTAAAAAATCCACATATATGAAGTAGTCCTCTAGGTGTGGTATAGGTAGGATTCAGGATTTCTTAGTTAAAAGCTTCATGATGATACCTCTTGCAAATGATTTCTGGAAACTGGGGACAAATTGAATGGTTCAGAATTGAGAAGAGCTGAGTATTTGTCTGTTCTCCATACTCTCAAGCCTGAGATATTTGTATGGTTTTTTTTGTTTGTTTGTTTGTTTGTTGCTAAGTCAGTATTATTGTTTGTTTGTTTTTTGTGAGTTTTTTTGGTGGTACTGGTGTTTGACCAGTTTTGCACTTGCCAGGCTGGTTCTCTACTACTTGAACTATGGCCCTAGTCCTTGGTAGATCTTTGATTGGGAAAAAGAGATGCATCTTCACTTTTTACTGATCAGCAATACCCTCCAAACCTCCACCCTAACTTTCCTTTTTAAGGAAAAAAGTGCCTTAAAAAGAATGCAATTTCTCTTCCCTCTCTTTTTTTGTTGCTTAGCTTTCTTTACTCTCTCACTCAAGATTTCCTTAATATACTTCAGTCCATCAGCAAGGTGAAACTTTAGAACTATCAAACTGAACAAAATGACTTTTCAAAGACTCGCCTATCTTTCAAATCCCCTACTCCATTTTGCTTAATAATATCCCTTTTGCCATCAGTTCTCCCATTACAACTCATTAGTCTTTCTGTACTATGTTCTTTTTTAAACAACTATTTTTTTATTAGCATAACTTAATATGTACTTGCTTTGGGGTAATCAAACAATCTCAGCCTTTCCTGAAAGAAATGAGTTCTGGCACATGAAAATGTATCTTGAACTTCTAGAATATTAATTTATTTTGAGTCTAAGTACATTGTGTGCATTGCTGATAGTTTAGGATAAATCTGTTTCCCATGAACCACTCACAAGAACCTTGAGAATCTAGTCTCTGTTTTATAAGCAGTAACTCGAATTACATTGCTCAGTCGAGCCCGTAATTTTGTTTCCTTGACAGTTACAAGAGAAGAATTCAAATCACTGCACTAATTAACAAACTCAAACCAAAACCACCAACTTCCACATAGTTTAGGAAGTTGGGACTTTGTATTGTTTTTATTTTAGTAGCAATGCTCTGGAATGTGACTCTTATTTTTATTAACAGCTCCACTCTGTTTTTTTCTCTCCCTGGTAGCTTCGTTTTTTAGACTGTTGAATGTATGAATAAATAAATGAACAAAGAGACATTGTTTCTCTCTTTCCTAGATGGAATGACTGAGTCCTAGAAAATGTATGACCCTGGGTTTAATTTTCTGCTTAGGCAATGATAGACCTACAAGTCATTCTTACTGTCCTTGACCTGAGAGGCATTAGGATTGATGTGTTTCAGAGAGAATTTTAAAATTGTAGGTGGACAGCGTTAGATGGGAAGGACTGTGGTATCAGATGGCATGGCATGGCATTTCTTGATGTTAATCTTCACTGGCTATGAGACCTTGGGTAAGTCATTTAAATTTTCAAATCCTCATTTGTGAAATGAGAACAGTATTACCTACTTCATACTATGAAATGAGCAAATGTGACTGGTAATATCAGAAGTATTATGATATAGCTAATTATCTTGACTGTAAGGGGAACAATCAACATCTTGCCATATCCGGAGTCACATGTATAAAGAGGTGACATTATGGTCAATGACCTGTGGTGCCTAAATTCTAATGTATTGTGATGGCACCATAATACTTATTTATAACTGACGTTTGCAATAGACTTGGGCATAAAAGGAAGAACAGAGGCTACTCACTAATATAGTACTGAAGTAGGAAAGTCTTGTTTCTATTTTGACAGTTAAATTCTATAGTGGCAAATTTTAGTTGTCTATATTAGGAGTTTATTTCTGGCATGACACACTATACTCATTTAGATATTTTCTTCCTCTGTATTCTGATGCTGGAATAGAAAGTGTGTCAAAAGTCTTTGTGACTAGGATAGAACCTAAAATCAATCCCAGACTGTCTGGGTAGTTTTTTCCTTGTTGGCATCAGGATAACCAGTCAGTTCAAGTCTGATTTTTAAAAACCTTTTGAGAGTTGATTCCTTCTGCGTTTTGAAGGTGAGTCATATGTACCCCATGACTTTTCTGCAGTGAGTGGTGAACAGATATAGTTCCAAATGCCAGGGTCACACGTGAAACTTACCGACAAGGAGAGGACAGACCAGGTGCTCTCACAGCAAGGCCAGAACATAGGACCCTCTGAAGTGGAATAAACACAGTCACAAAGTGCAGGAAATTTGTCCCTCACAGAAACAACTCAGCCATTCAGATGGGTGATTCATGATTGCTAATGAAGCTGTGACATTCACCAGAACTCCCGACTACCATGTTACTCCTATGAGATAGGATAAGAGTTACATAGGTATAATGTGTTTGAGTAATATCTTATCAGTAAATAGGGACTACAAGGAGACTAGATAAAGTCTATTTTTTTTCTTGCTTTCTTTTTTCTTTTTCTTTTTCTTGAGATAGTCTGGCATCGAACTTGCAATCCTCCTACCTCAGCCCCCTGAAGGGTGGGAATACACTCATGTCCTACCACGCTCATTCTTCACCACTGGAGAAATAGAACAAACAAGAACCTTTATTTGAAAGGCAAAAATATTCCAGTAACCTGAAGGGAGTTCTTGCATAGAATTTAGAAGAATTCTGTCATCTCTGCTGTACTCTAACTGCCACATTTCCTGACTGTCTTGTTCAACTTAGTTAATCCTGATGTGGTGACCACAGGTTATCTTTGATAACTCTGATTTCTCACTATCCTCACATTAGGAAGAGAACAACTTGGGCAGCACCTATGAACATCTCCCATTGTGTGTGGCTAGACAGCACCCAGTACAAATCAATCTCTTGAGATTTGGGGAGCATGGCTTGGTTCTGCAGAGCTAAATCACCCTTGATAGAACTGAAAAACTTGAGTTTCTGTACCTCAGAAAGCTCTGTGCATGTATGGAAATAGAATAATGCAATTCATTGGGGATTAGTTAAAAATGGCAGGGGGAGAGAAATAGAGGGGATGAATTCGATATAAGTACATTAATGCAAATGTGGAAAATCAAAATGAAACCCCTTTATACAGTTGATACACACTATTTATTCTAAAGGAAGTTAGGTTAATCTTGACCTTACAGAGTCTTGCTTGAGAAGCTAATGCCTGGGGGATTTCTCTCCCCTCTTCCTTGCTTCTCTTTTTAATATAAACTTGACTGAAACGCAACCTATTTTTGTCTTAAAATGATTCTTCACAAGTAATTTAAGCAGAAAATCTGAGTGCCATAGAGTTAAACAAATTCTTTTATCATTATAAACTTGCTTTGTACTAAATAAATACATTAGCAAAACACCTTGCCTCTGAAGCAGATATGCTTTGGGAGTTGTCTTTTTTTTGCTTCCTTGGCCACTACTATTCTTGCTTAAAACTACTCAATTACCCAACTTTCAGTCTCTAATAACCTGCCACTTAGAGCTCTGGGTGATCTTTGCTTTGTTCTACAATGATTGGAGTCATTGGGTATACTTTTTTTTTTTTTTTGTGACAATCACTGCCTGAATGTATCCTTTAGACCAGAAAATGTCTTAAACTCCTTTTGTAGCCAACTTCATGTGATGGATGGACCAGTACAGCAGGGGGGATAACAAGTTGTGTGCACTATGAACAATTTCTTGGAATGAACTTCTGAGCACAGTGCAATCGGTCATTTCCATCCATCCTTGCAGAATTGTGCAATGGAAGGGGATTTGAGTGAGAAAATGCTACGCTATCTCTGCTTGGGGAAAAAGTATTTTGTTGTAGAGGGAAACACACTGCTGGGACCTCAGAATCTGTGTCTGGGAATCTAGTCACAATAGTTCTTTTTAGCTGTGCAAACTTAGGCAAGTGTCTTCATCTCTCTGAATCTCAGTGCTCACTTTCATAAACTGAGTGGATTAGCATAGATGATTTCTATTGGATGTGTAGTGGATGAGAGAAGGAGGAAAGACAGCCACAACAACACCTCAGAAACCTAAATATTCACAGACTAGCTTGATTATGAGGTGAAATTTAAAACCATAAACCCAGATAAATTATTAAAAGCATGCAGATGAGTGAAAAATTTAGCCCTGTTACAAACATTATCAGCACTCTGGAGTCCAAAAGCTTATCTCTGATGAGCTCTGTGTTCAGGCAGCTTCATCTTTCTGAAGGCTCCCTCATCTAGAAAATAGAGAGGCTGTGATCATTTATATGCACGCACGAGCAGCATATTATTCACAGAATCACCAGAGATTAAGATGCCTTCTGTTCAGGCTGTGCCTCTATAATCTCTGGCAGTTTGAAGCGAGGAGGCCTGGGAGGATGTGTGAGGTGAGGGAGGAATGTTATACCCACAGATTTATAGGCTATTTGTGTTCTTTTTTTGTTTGTCTGCATTTCTGAAGGGAATGCTCTTGTGCAGACTGCAGCCTGGGATCTTATCTATCACTGGGCTGTAATGAAGGAACCGTATAGTGAGCAATGGAAAACTTGGAGCTTCATCAATACTTAATAATCACATTGTGTGTTACATTGGATTATGCTCAAATGATGAACCAAATTCCGGAAGATGGCACAGAGCAGGGAAGAATGCTATGAATTGAGAATGGATTAGGGTCTAGGCCCTGTACTTCTCCTAATTTGCTGTCTGACCTTGAGTAAGTCACTTAATAGCATCGGATTTTAATTATGTCATCCACAAAACGTAGGGAAAAGAGAAGGTTGCAGTGATTTCTAAAATTTCTTCCAGTTGTAAGATTAGACTCCTTGATTCTGTCATGAACTAGCCTTGAATCCAGTGACATTCCTAAAATACTCATTAAATACTGTGTTCAAAGAATAAACTCCAGGCTGAATGAATACATCCATCCAGCTGCACTCACAACTTCACAGTCCTTCCATTATGACTTCCCCTTGTCCCAATCAGGTAGACACATCAGCCTGCACATGTGCCATTGCAGTGCACATCTCCAGCCTTTCCTTACACTGTTCCTATTTCAACAGCAGCTTTTGCCCTCATTTATCCACCATTATAGTATGTGTCATGTTGCATACATGATTAGTGGGGTTTCCATCTGTGTGATTGTCAGATTACCACTGGTGATTTGAGGGCAGGCATTGTATGTCCCATTGCTTATCATAAAGTAAAGTGATAATCCAATGTTTCCTCAATAAACTGCAAAGAAGGTGTTTTTTCAGGAACATGATCTATTGATTTTGGATCCCTAAATCCAGACCTTTAGTTTGGGCCTCACATTATGAGAAAGTTGTTGAAAGCTGCTTGTAGAAGATTCTGGAGGTTGATTTTAAAAACCATTACTCTCTGACCCCGTTGTTTTACTTCTCAATAAAACTGTTGAAAGCTTGGTAATGCTTCTGAGCTGTTTTAAACCTTGTATGAGCATGGATGGACTTTATCTGGAGGAGGAGACCAAGAGTAAATTCTATTTATATTTGGTGGAAAATTAGGGATGGTGGACAAAACATTGCTTTGAGCAGCATTTCTCAGTGGAAGAGGAGTATGATGGATGTTTTGGGTGAAATATTCTCTTATTTCACAGGATTTTTAAAAAAATCTAGTGTAGTGTATTTAGCATTTTTGATCACAGACCAGCACAATCTAGTAATAACCCTCTCTCTCCACGTCCATGACAATAGAGGATAGCCCTTAGTAAGGTGGCATTACCCCAGGTTGAGAATCATTGACTTTAGAAGAAATCAGGGGGCCTCTCTTATTGCAGGTATCATTTTCTGGACTTCCAAATGTAGATTCAAGATTTTCTTAACCCTAAAGACATTGCTTGAACTGTTAACCCTACTTCAGGATTGCATTTCAGCAACTTGAGTGTTAGTTTTGACAAAGAAGGACTTAAAAGATAGAAAATTTATCCCTTTGCTTTGTATAACTTTACAGCTTACAAGGAGCTCTAACAAATGCTCTCTTTGGTCTTTTTTTGATGTGAGGGGCAGATTCTACTATCTATATTTAAGATAAGGAAACTGAGTCTTAAAGAAGTTGAATGATACTGGCTCAAGTTTCACAGCCAGTACATTTTGAAGCAGAGACTGGAAAACAGCTCTTCTGACTCCTAGACCATTTCACTTTCACAGAGTATCTAGAAAACCACAGAAACAGAAGGTGAGTTATGTAACCTATAATTGCCTTTGTTGTTAGTGGGATATGTGGCTGGTTTTCTAAGCCAGAAAGTAGAGCTAAAGAAAACAATATATACTGTTGCTCATTAGTGTATAGCACACATTAAATTCCACAACAACAAAGATGGGTAATATGGTGTATTGTATTTATGGCCAATTTGGCAACATAGGTTTTAATGGGAAGAAAATTAATTTTACAACATGATTATAAAAGGTTTAGTCTTACTCTTGACCCAAGCCCACCTCCAGGAAATAAACTCTAGAAGGTTTCCCTCTCTGCTTTATAAACTGTTTAGATTGTTATTCTGAGTCAAAAACTTGGAGGCAGAAGCCAGAGACTCTACTGAGCAGTGAGATGTGGTAGGCTAACTCTGTAGCTTGAGAAGGTACTGAACCCTACACCATTTCCAGTGGTGTAGTTGTCCATGCTTCCTGGGAAAAGACAGCAGTGATCTTCATTGCATGCAGCAGCCGAAAGTACCATTCAATGCTAACCCACTGAAAACTGACCAACTGCAAAAGGTCAAGATCAATTTTACAAAAAAGCAATGAGAACTTGCAGAGCACCATCAGAACCACTTTCTTGATTGCTTTTCCAGCCAGAAAATGGAAGTAATTTAGAAATATGCCAGAGAGGGAGCTTGCGTGTTCAGTGGCCTATAAATGACACACATCTTTTATCTAGGAGACTCATGGTTTCTGTAGAGGCAGTGTAGCATGGGAGTTAAAAACACAAACTTGTTAGCTATATAAATTTGGACAGGTTATTTAACGACTACTTTTGGATCCAGGTTTCTCACATGCAAAATGAGGATAATTTTTTAGGGTAGTATTAAATGTAAGTAGGTGTTAGCTGTCGTTATCATTGTTGTTGTTATTATTACTGGGAGAAGTACTAGATGAAATGTTAGAACTTTCAAAATACTATTGATATTCCCATATATAAATATGGGAAATATGACTTCTTTTTGATTCTATAGGCTTGAGACAGAATATAGATTATTTAAATCCTTGGCCCTATAAAAATCCAAATACTTCCACTTTCCTGCTTCTAACAATTCTAGTAAAAGTTCCACAGAAGAACTTAAACTTGTTGATTAAACAAGTTTTCATGACTCATGAAAGGATGCATGATGTTTAAAGATGCAAAACAGCAGTAGGTCAAAGGAGAGGAGACTTAAGTCTTATTTCTGTCACTGCTATTAACTTGGGTAACTGGTCTTAACCTCAATCTCTCTGATTATAAACTGAGAGTATATGTTAGGCGATGGTTACAAAATATTGGCTTAATATCTATTGTATAGATATAATCTCTAGTGAACAATTAATGAAGACAAATTATGAAGATCATTCTGTCACCATAATGTTCACTCATCTGGGTGTAATTATTTTTCTTTAATCTGCTGATTATTTAAAAACAGGGGAAAAATTTTAAAAATGAAGGGGTTTTGGAAACCAGCTTGCTCATTTGTAAGTCAGTTTATTGGGTTGGAATATTTTGTCTTTGGCAAATGAGAATCAGTTAATTCTGAACATTTGCTTATTGGCTTGCTGGAATACAATGTTGTTTTTCTTTCATTTCTTTGTCAGCAATCACCAGTTAAAACCCTTAAATGCAGGCGTAGTTATTCCTGGAAAAAGATACTATTCTGTGATCTATCAGATGGTGGTGCCACCAGCTCTCCTCCAATTAATATATTGTACTTTCATACTAAGCTACACTTCTGAATTTAGGAAAGTAACAATTCTTGCCACTATTATGAAGGCCAACTAAATACTCTCTCAAGAAAATGTTCATTATTTCTTTAAGCTGAAATTGGAAAAAGAGACACAACTCCATTTAACCTGATTTATGAAATTGCCTTATCACAATGAAATCCAAGACCCTTGGCCTGACTTGTGTCTTGTTCTCTTGGGGAGGTGGTGAGGCATAATTCTTACAAGAAGTCTGTATCTTGGCCATCACTACCTGTGTCCCTGAAGGGGGGCAAAGAGTGTGGTTGTCAGGATAAGATTTGAAGTTCTATGTTTGTCTCCTATTTTATTTGCTAAAACATAGTGCCATAGGGTTACTCACTTCTTGATAGAGAGAATGGGCTAGATGTGTGCATAGTATGAACTAACATGGGAAGATGGCCTGAAGTCAACAAATATTTATTGAGCACCCACATGCCAGGATATTAGAGCCTAAAACACCCTTGCCCACAACATTTCTGTGCCAATATAGGACAATTTTCATTTACATTATTGACAAAATGTATCATTACATGCTATAAGGATGATTTTCAAAGCTACATTGTCAATTCTCTTTGTTTGCTGGGATATAAAATCAGAGAAATCCTTTAAGCCACAGACATAGAAACTTGAACTCTTTTCAGCTCTGAGGTAATGGCTTTCTCCTTTTCCAAAATTCAGGCTCTTCCATTAAGTAAGTAAGTTCCATCAAATGAGTAAACCATGACTCCCAATAAGATGCATATTATCAAAACTGGCATGGTCTACTAGAGGCCAGAGCTGACAGCCTTCGGTAACAAGATTCCATATGTCACAAAAGCTTGAGAATGGCATGCTTGACCAGAATCAGGAACTAAGAGTTTGTCTCAACTATTTCCCTGGCAGAGCATATTACAAGTTATACCACCTGCCTTTGTTATGACTTAAGTCCCCAAGAAGGAAATGATCTGCCAGAAAAAACTGAAGCCAGAGAGATTTTAATGTCTTTTGGCCATACTCAGTTTGATTTCTCAGATGCTTTGCCAATAGACAGACACAAAGATAGATGATAGGTAGATAGACAGACAGACAGATAAGCAAAATGACCCCACTGAGTTTTAAAGATAAATAAGAACTATAATAAACACAATTAAGAATCATTTGATAGAATAGCTTTATTTCTAAGTCTATCTTCTACAATGTCTGAGTATTGTATTAGCCTTTGTGTTATAAGAAAGCAATATTTAAGTATCAAATGTTGAGCCACTAAACAAGGTATGGTTGCATTTGAAGAGCTCTCCTACCTGAGACATAAATAGCATTGAGCAAGGTGCAAGAGTAGGCACTAAGCACCAGGGTTGAGAGTAAATGTCAGAAAGGTGCTCAAGGCTCTACTTATGACTACAGCAGATTTTACTTAGAGAAAAGGTAGCATAGACTCCTTATTTAAGACCAGAATTTTTAAGCAATTTCAAGAATTCAGTCAAATTCACTTGTATGCAGATGTTTATTGTAGCACTATTCACAATAGCCAAGCTATGGAAACAACCCAGATGCCCAACAACTGGTGAATGGATCAAGAAAACGTGATATATATGTGAGTGTGTGTATGGGTGTGTGTGTGTGTATGTGTGTGATATGTAAATGTATATATACATTTATATATAAATAAATAAATAAATATAAAACAAAGGAGATTAAGGTGAGGGAATACGGTTGATGGACTTCACATACCTATACAAAATACAGCAATGATATCTCTTGCACTTGTTTGAAGTAGGGTGGAGAAGGGGTTGTGGGGGGAGAAATGGTGGAGGTGATCTAAACAATGAACAATGTAAACCTATTTGGAATTATAACAATGAATCCCCCCTGTACAACAAATATATCTTAATAAAAAATTTAAAATTCACTCAAATTAATGCAGTTTATTTTTATTTTGGTTTAATCAATGCATGGAATAAAATTATTTTTGTTCACAATGATTTATGAGATGATAGAAGCTCATTGTAATTAGTATTAGTAAAAATATTTTAAATTGTCCCTCTTACTCACCCATCCTTAGGAATATGCAAAATTCTTTTTTGTTATTTCTGAACTCCTATCATGACAGGATAATTATTGAAAATTAACTTAAAACTATGAGTTATAAGGCAAAAGCTGTTTCAAGCTACCAAGCCTTTTTAGTTATTTTTTTTATCCTGAGAAGGAAATGTTCAGTCAAATAAAATAAACCCAAAACAATCTCCAATGTTTCTATTTATAGAGCCTAACTTACCAGAGATCTCAACAATCAAAAATTTTAATTCAACATTCTACTTTTCAGTGAAATAAATAATGGTAAAATATACTCATATCAAAGATTGAAAACATTCAGAAACCTATCAACTTAAACGACCCTATTTATTATATACAGTATCTATATGACATGATCACCAATTGTATTCAATCATGAGCTTTACAAAGTTCTTTCATATACCACACTGTTAGTCTTACAATAGCTCTTTGAGACAGTTATGGCAATTTTCACGAACATTTTACAGATGAAGGAATGAAACTCTAGAGGGTTTTATAATGTCACCAAGTTGTAAGTGAGACTTACTGCTGATCTCAAATTTTAAATTATATTATTTCTATGTTTATTATACTATGCTTACTAAGACCAGATCTATACACCCACATTGACATGTGACATATGAACCTGGACTCTGGATAAGCACTTCAAGGTTATTTCTAAGTTAGAATTCAGAGAAACATGTGCTTTCCTTGCTAGCCTGGTTGTCCTGGGTATCTCTGGACTGCTGGAGATGTACAGGCACAAGTAGCTTTTTTTTCCTTCAAAGCACTCTTAGATCTGTAATTCTTTCCAATGCTTAGTTTTTCATTACTGTGAGGATTTTTTTTTTTACAATTTCTAAAGCATCATTATCCGATAGAATTTTCTGCAATGATGGAAATTTTCTATATCTGTACTATCCAATAAGATAGCCAGACATTTGTCACACTTAAGCACTTGAAATATGGCTGGTGTGACTGTAGACCTGATTTTTGAGAATTTAAATTTGAATGGCTGTATGTAGCTGTGACTACCATCTTGGACAGAGAGGTTCTAAACAGTTTAAAATTTTAGTTCACAGGGCCCTGAACACCCCAGCAAAAGCATCTTTGCAGGATCACTTAGGACACAATAGAAGTCATTATTTAATTATGAGTATGCCTTAATTAGTTCTAGATGGGTTTGAAGCACAACATTGGCATCAGCAATAAGAGGGCATGTGAGAATCTTTATGGAAGGGATAACAAGTAGAGAGAATATGTGGTGGTGAATACTAAGAGATGAATAAACTGAACAATACCATTGGTGTTGAATATGGATTTCTAAACTTTACATATTGGAGCAGGACAGAACTATCAATTTAATATACAATAACTTCCATGCCAATACAATTACTAGGGCTACAGGAATCCAGTTAATGAAAATGAAATTTTACTATATGATGGAAAGAAAAGCAAGAAGAAATGAACAGAACATCAGGTTCTGTTGTATGTTAGAGTAAGTTATAGTTCTATGACAATCCCTGATGAAGGTGCCTATGTGAAAGAACTGGGGAGAGTCAATAAAAGAATTTAGCATAGTGTCTAGCATGTGGTAAGCATTTTATAGATATTAACACTTTAATGAGCTTTATTTCTGCCTAGATCTTTTTAGGGCCTCTTCCATGTCCCCATGAGAATATGGGAAGCTGCTTAGGGTAATCAATTTTGGTAAAATTGTTTTGGTGTCAAGAGAAAACCCAGACAACATTGCGGCTAGTTGAGAATTGCCATAATAGTATCCTTATTTGTGAATTGCTGTCATGGGAACCTATTACTAAGGGAGGTTGGTCATATCTTTCAGGTGTGTTGAGTCAGACAACACTGAAATAGTGGAACCAAATGGGAAAAAGAAGGAAGAAAAAGTAGCTAAGAGACTGCTTATGTTTTAAGTGTTTGTGGTTTGTTACTGAATATACCACTGATGCTGGGGTCCTTGTTAAGGATGATGAAATAAGACAGCATGGAAGAATATTCAGGCACCATGGAATAGTGGGAAGGGCACTGGCCCTGGAGTCAAGTTAACTGGATTCTAATACTAACTTTCCAATCATGCAACTTAGATTAAAAACCACCTTTGTTTCCCAAGTTCTCCTTCTTGTAAAACAATGGTGCTGAATGAGTCTTCAAGGTTATTCCAGCCCTAAACTCAATAACATGACTCTAAATATGAAAGCTCAAGTGGACTCTGAACCTCCAGACTTCCTGAAGCCCTGCCACTCTTTCAGGAAAGCCTGCTGGTTTAGTCCTCCAACCTGTTTCTTCTATAATCCCAGAGTTCAAGTTATGGAACAGTGTATCTCAAGCACCACGCATAAAAGAAGTTGGTAGGGTGTGAGTGAGTAACAGTGGGTGGGTGAACAGATTAAGGAAGAAGGGTTGGAGTAGAGAATAGTGTGAGTGAAAGAAAAAAAAAAAGCTGGTCTCAATCTTTTGTCATTCTTTAACTCTATCCTTATTCCCTGAATCAAAGCCAAATACCAAAATGAGGACATGAAAATGGCTTGGCCATTGGAGGGTAAGCAGATTTGAATTTGAATCCAACCTCTGGATTCACGATTCCTAATTTCAGTTTTCTTATCTGTGTGAGACACTGATGGTTAGCAGCTACTGTGAAATTTAGGTAGTATTACCTAGCAGTTAGCAGTAAATAGTCTCTTAACATGGCATTCCCAAATTGGCTTACTCTTTTCCCATCTTACCCAGAAAAGGCTAAACAAACAAACACACTAGGCTGCATACAAATCTGTTTCTAGAGGATGTAAATAGCGTGTGGTGGGGTGCAGAGGAGAGAAAAAGCTATATTCTGAAACAGAAATTCCAGTTTCCCTTTTAATACAATCTTTTTTTTTTTTTTTGTAGCTTTACGATTCTCTGGTTCTTGAAAGTGACAGAAGTGTTTATCAGAACAACATCGCTAACTGCGTTTTCAACACTTTACCGACAGGAAGACTCACTGCACAAGCAGAGGAAAGAGAATGAGGCAGCGCCCGAAGTTAGCGAGCTGAATTCTGGAGTGACACCCACAGGCTCCTTGCTCTTCCACCCATCAGTGCCGGGAACCTCCCAAGCGGAGTCGTTGGGAAGGCATAGAACCAGAGAGGTAAAGAACCTTTACCTGCGTTCTGGGAAAATACCAGACTCCCTTTACCTGATTCTAACGTAGTTTCTGCTTGCATAGAATGCTGGCTAGCTGTAAACCACCAGTTCCAGGGGGTATTTTAGCTCCCAGCTGCTGACAACTTTCAGCACCGCGGACAACAACCCCCCCCCCCCCCGCCCGCGCGGTGGCACGCACTTCCCCTGCGCTCTCCCAGACCCAAACCTGGAGGGACCACGGCCCCTGGTCAACTCTGGCCAGTGACTGCCTCCGCCACTTCGGTTCCTTTAAGCCTCTCTGCTGGAAATCTCAATAAAACGAGCTTCGCACAGGTAGGGGGATGAGGAGTGCCAGGAACAGGCGACAGCCTTGCTGCTCCAACCTCCCCGCATCTTTTCTCCGCTTTTGCTTTGCTCTACTCATTTAGCAGCTTCTATCTTACTCTTCAATCGCAATATTCAACACACATTTGGCGGCGGCGAGGAAGGGGGTGACTCAGGAGAGAGAAGGGAGAGAAGGAGGTTCGGGACCAGCTCCCCGACCCTGACCCTTTGGATCCGTGGGAAATTGATGTGCTTTGGAGTGGGAGAAGAGATGAGACTCTGAAGGGGGAAATAGTGCGGGCGAGAGACCTGTCCACACGCTCTGGGCACGGACCTTTCCCTGGACACTTCTCCTGTCACGTCCTCCTCGCCGCCCCGGGTGTGTCACTGTTCGCGGGGGACAGGTGCCCCTCGCGGGGCGCCGAGCTCAGCTGAGTCCCTTTGAAGAGTTTGCTCCCAGGTGAAAGAGCAGGCAGTGTCCCCGCCCTCCTCCCGGGCTGCGGCCGGAAAAGCGTCTCTCCTTTCCAAGGCTCAGTCCGAGGCCGAGAACCGCGCTGCCCAAGCCCGGTGCGCGCCCAGGCGGGGAGGAAAGGACGGGCCCGGCGCTTGCCGAGACCCGGGCGGCCCAGACGCGCTCCCTGTTCCCTCCTCGCCCCCGCCAAGCCGGACAGCTCCTGCCTGTCAGAGCCTCGGCTCCCCCGACCGCGGACACTACCTGGGCCCCATTTCTGGCCAGAGCTAGGGAGACCCTGACCAGCTCCTTCCTTCTTTCAGGGAACCCCTTCCCGGAGGGCGCCCTCGGCCTCCGCGCCATGTTCCTGCTTCCCCCCAATCCCTGTGGTTCAGGCTTCTTGGTTCATCCCGGTCTCGGGAGTCCAGTTGGGGCGCAGGGGTCGCGGAAGGGGGCTGACTGGGGGGAAGAGGGCCACTCACTCACCAGAGGGCTGGAGGCGATGGACTGGCTGCTGTGGCCGGTGGCTGGAGGTCCGCACTTACAGCGAGGGGTGTCCCTGGCTGTGATGGGGACTGGTGGTGCCGGCAAAGGAAGGCAGGAGGCAGCCGCTGCTGCTGAGCAGCTCCTCAATTATTCAGATCGAGTCCCCCCTCCCGCAACCCTCCCGGCGCTCGTCAGCCCTCTCTCCAGCTCGCCTGTCTCCGCCTTCTTAGGGTCACGTGGCTAGCCCAACCCCTTGCATTATTGAGTCCAAGCCTCGCACCAGACCCTCTCCCCCCTACTCTGCTCTGTCTGTCAATCACACCCCCCATGCCCCCGCCTTCTGAGCTTCCAGGGGCAGCCTCCAGTATCTCAAGCTGCGTGGAAGCTGAGGGGGTCAGGACTGCGGACAGTTCCCTGCCCTGGCGGGTGGGTCTCTGCAGTGTGATGTATTAAAAAGGCATCTACAAACACCTCCGCCTCCGCTGAACTCAGTTACCTGGGCCTCTTCCTGCCCTCTGGAAGCTTCCCACTTGCTCCACGGAATCCTTACTGCCCTTAAAGTTCTTCCACCCCCACTACTGGAAAGAACGGGGAAGATGATTTTTCCGTCTACTCCCAAAGAAGACAAAACCCAAAGCTCAAGTAGGCCAAGTTGATCTTGGAGTTCACAACATCTTCTATATGCAAAGAACATGAATTTGAGATTTGGAAACCCATGAGGAGTTTCAGTGTGTCACGTTGGAGCATTTAACTTGTAGTCTTTCTTCTTTCATCTGTGAAATGAGACCACCTCACAAGACTGTCAAAAGAGTTGGAAATCATCACGTTCTTGAAATTGCCTGATGCTAGACACAAGGGCAGTAAATGAGAGTCTTTCTTCCCTTGCCCCTGTTAAAATAAGTTTCAGAAAACAGGAAGAATCTGGTGCGTGTCGGTAGAATGGAGATGTCTATTTTAAACATGGAAGGATGCTTCTGTGAGGTCAGGCTAAACAGATAACTAGTCAAAATGGGGACAGGAAAGACACAAGGCTTATATTTTCCATTGGTTCCTTAAGAGTGTTCTAGAGACTTTATCTAAAAATGATAGGAATTAGATGGCACCAATCCAAACACGTTTGACCTCATCGGTGAATGAATTACTTAACATGCATTGAGTAGATTGATTTGAATGGAAGGTACTTGTCTACATGTATTCTTGGCACCTTTGTCCAAGCCTTCAAAGTATTTGAAAGCAAATGAAATATGTCTTCCCTGTCTTTAGAAACAATATTCACTGAGTTTGTGTTTGGGAACAATACTGACTGGCTGACACTCTTTTCCTAGATGAAGAAGTTCAAATTTAGGCTTTAGGTTGTGGATCTGCCCTGGACCTCAGTGGTCCTGGGTTCCTCTCAGACAAATGGTGGATCATGGCCAGGACAGTTTTGGTAAGTCAACCTAACTCAAGCTCATTATTGCCTTGAACTGGCATCCATATCTAAAGTCTTGAGTCATCTCCATAACTGAAGCTTCTGATAGTCCTGCAGAGTATGTCAGATCTCTTGGCATACCCAAGAAGTTGTGAAACCTTGCAGAAAAAGAGTAAAGTTAAAGAATCAAAGTTTGAAGTGTTCCTGCAGGCCTTGCCAGCTTATCATACAATCTTTGGCAAATCACTTAAATTCTCAGAGTCTTATGCTTAAAATGGGAAAGAATGTCTGTCTTCTCGATAAGATAGTTGTGATGTTCAGGTGGAGGAATGCTTGAGAAGCCAGTGTAAAAGGTAAAAAAGCAAACAAATACAAACTATTAATATTATGGACTGAGTAAAACCCTAAATCTGGTATAGTCCAGATGTATCATGGGGGTGATGAGAAGAGAAGCTGAGATTTGTAAGAAAGCAGGCAGCTGCTAAAGTCAGTGTGTCTCTGTAAGTTTGCAAGTATGCCTGGAACTCAGGCTTGTGCTCAAAAGCTCTCTTTTGAAAGCTACATTTTTTTTTCAGTAATTTTATGCCTATATTTTAGGATAGCCAGATTTAGGTTTTTCTTCCTTTGTTAAGTAAAATTGTTTTGGGTTGGTAATTCAGAAAGGGTTTGATTTCAAAGACAAATGTATTCAGATTTCAGGAGCAATTTCTGGATACTCGGCAGTAGTGTGAATATGAATTTCTAATCTGCTGTCAACAAACTGAATGAAACCCTTTCCCAAACCAGGAACTCATGAAATCCCTCATGTTTTAGTTTCCAACCCCACATCATGGTCTACTGCCCTTTAGTAGTCTTCAGAAGTCATCAATCTAGACTTCCTTATATATAGGGAAACCATAAGACCAGGCAACATGGTGAAATGTTGCTTCTCACTCCTCCCCATCTGAGGAAACATGAGAAAGGGAAGAATAAACATGAAGTAATTTAATTTGGCACTCAAAACAATACTTTTATGAGGAGTTACTTGGATTAGCATACATTTTAGAAAATTTTGGACAGTTTTACAGAAATTTCTCTAGTACTCTGATAAATATTTTCAAATCAGTTTTGAATGCCCAAGTCAACTGTAGCCAGCAGAAAACAGAAATGGGAGCTCAGGGGAGAGATCTTGCATTGATTGCAACACAAAGTTACACCTTAAGAAGATTTCTTGATAAGGTTTCCCTTGGTTCCTCCTCCCTTGCTGACAAGCTCTTATCTTTTGCCTGGTGACTGTTGATTTGATCCTAGCACACTGAACACACTTTCCAGCTATAAGTAGAACATTAATGAACTAATAAATAAAAGTGCAGCAGACATTTAGAGCCATTCACAGCAGCAACAATTGGCACGTATCATAGTTCTGAAGTTAAACAATGCTACTACAGAGTGACTGCTAGTTAGAGCTTAACAGGACACATCCTAGTTTTCTTGTTTCTGCAAATGGAATGTAGAAGTTTTGATTCATTTATTCAATATATTCTAGGCACTCAAGATACAGCCACAAACAATGCAAAAAGGATTCCTGCTCTCCAAGTGCCATAGTGAAATAAAATAACATATAATAAGGAGAAAAGGGCACCAATTTAGCTAAGTGGTGAACAACTGACCTATGCAGATAAGGGGTCCAGACACAAAAGCTATTACTTCTTCAAGGAAGAGGTAGGGTACTCTTAGCAATCATCTTTTGTCAAAAGTGTTTATTAGCAGGGTAATCACTAAAATCCCTCATGACTGACCTGCTTAGAGGATGGTGCTTAGGCCATAAGGGGATTAGGCAGAAGTCTTAAAAACTTACCTGTTTCTTATGGGGAGCAGTACTGGGGATTGAACTCAGGTCCTCATACTTGCTAGGCAAGCACTCTACCACTTGAGCCATGTTTCCAATCCTTTTTATTTTTGGTTTGTTTTTCAGATAGGGTCTTGTGCTTTTGTGGGGGCTGGTCTTGAGCTGCAATCCTCCTATGTTTAACTCCCAAGTAGCTGGACTTATAGGTATGTGCCATCACACCAGGCCATACCTGTTTTTGTCTCATGATTCATGAGGACTATCTGATGCTTTTTCATAGAAGGATTCCAAGCTTATTGATACTCCTGCCTCTTGCCCCTGAGCAAATTCAAAACTTGAGGGAGGTGGTGTGGAACTTTCCAAAGGGAGAAGGAGAACAAAAAAGAAGGCACATAACCAGAACCCAGCATATCATAGATGTCTCTTAAAGATATATATTAAACAAATAATGCATTGGAAAAACCGTACAATTGGACTGGAAATTTATTATTTATCTAACAGTAAAATTTCTCCTAGATATCCAAAGTCTAACCTGAGCCTGTCCATTTCATTACCAAATTTACAATCAGATAGAGCACTCTCTTCCCTTCCACCCCATGCAGAATGAATAAAGCTGCTTAATGAGTGATGCATTGGAGAGAATTCAGAGATCAGGAACATCAAGCCAATGGAGTGTCCTAACATGGAAGGAAACATTAAAGCATACACTTCTTGGGTTGGGTGTAGTGGTGCATACCTGTAATCTTAGCTACTCAGGAGATAGGACGATTATGATCTGAGGCTGGCCTGGGCAAAAGCATGAAACTCTATCAGAAAAAAAGAAAAAAACAACAAACAAACCTAAAAAGCATAAAGACTTGGGATGTGGTGCTTGCCTAGCAAACATAAGGCCCTAAGTTCAATCTCCAGTACCGCCAAAAACCAAAAAACAAACAAACAAAAAAACCCAAACATTTCTCCACATTTTTTTTAAACATTTACTTTTTAGGGGTATGGCTCAAGTGGTAGAGCACCTACCTGACAAGCTCAAGGCCCTGAGTTCAAAACCCCAATACCAAAAAAAAAAAAAAAAAGGCAGCAACATATGGACTCCTTTACACTCTTAAAAACTTTCACTTTTCTAAGTTGGTTTTTGTTTTAAAGAGGCTTTTATCACCATCTTAAATAGAAAACTGGTATGGGTTGCTTTAAATACAAGCAACCATCAAAATAAAGATGATGAAAATAAAACAATGCTATTATAAATCTAAATAGTATTGCCTTCTTTGGAACATAGGCTTGCTTTCTCTTTGTTACAAGGTAAATTCGCAGTTGTTAGCAAGGTGTTAAAGATATATCAGCATCAAACTGAGACTTTCTCCATAAAGTAAGCAGAAAGATTGATGGAGAAACAAGTAGAAATGGAATAACTTCCCTTTCTGTGATTACGGGTCATTTAATGCCAGGACCAACTACCACTTAAATCAATGTATCTCTATGAACTCATGAATGTAAATGGAACAATGGAACCTGTTGAAACTATTCAGGAATGGGGGAGGGGAGATAAAAGAGAATGATGGAGGGGGTGAATTCAAGTATGATCTATTGTAAGGACTTTTGTAAATGTCACAATGTATCCCCCAGTACAACAATAATATAAAAAATTTAAAAAGAATAAAAGCACATCTATATAGCAAGTAATAAATAAATGCATAATTCTATCCCTAGCTTTTATATGTCTAGGAACCACCTGGGGGATCTTGTTACATTAGGTGGGGTGGGACCTAAGCATCTGTTTTCCTAACACGATCTTCATGAAGCTGCTGCTTAGTTTTTGGGCCACTCTTTGAGTGGCGAATCTGAAGTACTAATGGTAGCTTGTGTCCCACATTTTGGGACAGGCTACCTCTTGTTTTACAGTTGAGAAAAGCGAAGACTTGTACAGTGTGACCAGTCTAAGTTCCAATAGTTAGTTGGTATACAACCCAATGCTAAAATTCACAATTCACAGACTTCTAGCTCATAGTCCAGTGCTTTCCTTCAAAGATTTATAAGGTCATCATTTGGGGAAAAACAAATGGTTGATGGATCACCATCACCATTAACAAAACCCACCTTTTAATAGGGGCTACAATATAAAAGTCAAGGTTTGGAATGCTGTATTCTATAGATTTTTCCATAATAATCAACACACCAAATATTCAGTAGCTTAAAAGAACAGAAGTTTATTGTTTACATTATGCATCCACTATGGATAACTATGAGCTCTGTTCCATGTTGTCACTCTACCCTGTTTTATGATGTCCTGTCTCAACATGATACTTTAGAGTTTATCTTGGTAATCAAGACAGGGCTGGAGGACCTTGCAGCAGAAACTCAATGCTCTACCCTGGAAGCAATGGTCAACACTTTTTCCCACAGCTTGTGGACCAGAACTGCTCCGTGGCCCCAGTCACCTGTAATCACAAGGGGAGTGGAGAAGAACAATGCTCCACCTGCCTGGAATGAGAGTAGAGTCAGATCTAGTGAGCAGTAAAAGTGTCTACCATATAGATAGATTTTCTATCACAAACAATGTTTTATATTTTATTCTATCACCTCAGTCTTATCCCTCTTCTCATAATGTCCTCCAACCAAGTTTTTCAGGCCTACAAGGTCACCATTAGTCCATTTTCCCTTCTGGGTTCTTCTCATCCTACCAGGGGAATGGCAGTACAATGTCAGAGGGAATGAAGGAAGTCAGAAAACTTTGGTGACAGCAGGAGCATCAAAAGAGATAGGAAAAGTGATGAGGGTGACTGGGAAGGAGAGAGGGGCAGAGAAAAAGGAAAGGAAGACCTAGGAAAGGAAACTATCATTCCCTGAGGATTTCCGAAGTATTATGCCGTACATAAGAGCATTTACACGATTTTTTCCTCGTAATAATCTTGTCAGGTTTTTATCATCCTGCTCTACACACAGAGAAACCGAGGTTCAAAAGGCTTATATAACTTGCCAAGGTCAACAGAGAGGGTAAAAGAGGATCAATGCCAGACTACAAATCTAGTCTCGCCCAGGAAGCCTAAAAAAGTCACTGTTGTAGAGCAAGGCTACACCGGTCCTGATGACTGGAGCATTTGTTCACACTGACATGAAGGTCCTGAGATTTAGCTCTGCTGTATTAGGCATGTGCAGACAAAGAGCTGAGACATTCTGATTCCATAGTGGCTTACACATAGGATGCCGTGGGCTCCCTGGAAACCGAGCTTCTTCTGTGGAGATGCATTTCTGAGTCCCCAGCCCCTCCAAAGACCAATCCCCCCTCTCTCTTTCACCACATGAAAATCTCTCCCCCCACAGGACACACTGTGTACTACCATTAAGAACAATGGTTGAAATGAGCAGTCTAAGGATAGGATAAAATGCAATTTCTGAGCCCATAATGAAAAATCTATAATAAACGTTAGGAAGAACTTTGCAAAATAATAAAGACTTATCTCACAGTATAGAAGGGGGAGATACTTTGAAGTTTACCCTGTGCTGAACTGTGGAGGATATGATAGGTATGACTCTTTCTCTGGAGCGTGAGAGGTAGGGTCTAGAATCATCCCATGTACTGCTAAGGTCACAGGGGAAGGAGAACACAGTGACCTAGGTTTGTATCCAATCTCAACATCATACTTTGTTCAAGTTTTCTTAGACTTAGTATTCTAACCTGTGAAAGGGAATAATAAGGCTCACCTGTGGTGAAGATTGGAACAACATACATGAAGTGTCTGGCATATATCGTTGCTCAATATTGATATTCTTAGTGGTATTAATAATAAGAGCTGGATATGAAAGGGCTCAAAGAGACTCTGCCTCTGTCTACTTGAGTAAGCATGGCCATGGCACTTTCCTGTTCTGAGCCTCCATTTGTTCTTCAGAACAATGAGGAAGTGGGAACAAGCTTCTTCTTAGAGCGCGTCCACAGACTTGTTTATAAACTGGGGTCGTGTGGTTTTCCTAGGGCAGACTAGGGAATAGTCTTGGTGGCACTGTACCTAGTGAGGAGCACAACAGCTTATGCTGAATAAAGGAGTCTCTGGGCCTACAAGCAGAGTGATGGAGCCCCGGACAGAATTAGACTTCATTTTCTGGCCACTGCCACCAGCCAATGATCTATTACAACTATAGGCAATAAGGAACGACCGCGGGGCAAGAGGCAGTCATTTTAGCCATGTAAGAAAGGTCACCTCGTCAAGGCAGTAGCTACAGCAGCAGATTTAAATACAAAGCAAAAATGTCAATAAGCACAGGAGAGAATTGGAGATAAAGAAATGACAGTCACTCTGACGGGATTGTTAGCTTGCTCCAGTCTCATCAGTCCGTGCTATTGCCACCAAGAGGATAATGGATTATACTGGTAGTGGATCAATTATGTCCACAGCAGAGTCCCTTCTGATGACAGGCAGGCAAATCACAACCCTCTGAGTAAGCATCCATAACGTAAAACAGTGATTATTCTATTGTCAGGCTTTTAAAAATATGTATTCACCTGCTGTGTTTAAGATTTCTCCTATTTAATTCAATGACTTTTACAGAATGAGAATATTTCATCCCATTTACTTATTTCTTAAAGCTCTTAAGAAGACCATAGACTGTGTAAAGCACTCCAGCACATTACATGAAAGTGATGAGACAATTGAAAAGGGGATGTAGTTCCAGTCTTTATTTCCTCTGGGTCCCAGCCAAAGAAGGCCTAAATCATCCAACGAGACGTCTGTTTTTACAATCCCCAGGGAGGAAGAGGTTGCAGCTTGCTGCCCCACTTTCCCTGCTTCCACAAAATGTTGTACTGTTTGTCTTGGCATTAGGTTTTCTGAGTCTCATTGTGTCAGGAGTTCAAGACGACTGAAGGTAATGACTACTATGTCCTGCTGGGAGGATTCAGTCATTCAATCTGTCTTCAGGTTGGCCATTTGCTCTGGGCACTGGCCCTAAGCACTCTGTTCAGCTCCATTTGGTATGTCTTCCCAGTGTAGTTTAAAGCAGCATCTAGAAAACTTCTAGGTCCTGAAACACGACTTGGGCATTTAGATCAAGTCGTAAGCCAAATACCAGCACACTGCTATTCAGGCCTGACCCTGTAGGTCCCACTTTTAATCATCCCTGAAGAGGAGACACATAAAATTTTTTCATGTTTTGATCTATGCATATAGGTATTGTTCAAAAGAGACTCATTCTTCTATTACAGTGATAATCAAATAGGAAGCATCTATTTCATGGATGAATCTGTTATAAGAAATAGTAACAGCCTCTCTTATCCTTCCCTTTCTCTGACAAGTAATTGTAATGGCTTACTTCATCCATGAGGTCTGCTTCTAGTCTCAAGTACCTCTGCATGTTCTATGCAATCTCTGCCTTCTGATGTGACAATATGATGATGAAGATGATTGTGATATCGTGTAGTGTTTATGATTTCCTTCCTGTTCCCCACACTTCCAGCCCCCTACTCTGGTTGAATCAGCAACTGCTCTTTACACCATGATTTGTCTTGGAAACATTTGTACCAATTAATAGATCATCAGAAGAACTACTTTCAGCTATAATGGGAAATGAGGCAAACTTAATCCCATCTCACAAGAGTTTAAAGACTGTAATTGTTTTATCCAGAGCAGCTGCTGACAATAGCTGGTTTAACAAGCAAGTGACCATCTCATTTGAATTCTGTGAGTAGCTTTAATATCCCTGATTCTTTACTAAATGAACTCTGTATAAAACATGGGTCATCTTATTTGTGCTAATGCTTTCAGCTGGTTAGGAATCCTCATAATGAGAAAAAGGGGTCAATGTGAAAGATGGCAGCAACAGAATGTTTGCCCTCTTCAGAAAGGTGTCATGAACTCTGGCTTTCAGAGGGAAGTGTATGTAGTCAAGGAGTAGCCTTGAATATTTTGAGAACTAGGCCTTTTTCTCACATCAGGTTAGTGAATTCAAGATAAAGTAATCCTAAATTGTATATAGTGTATTTATATAGGGGTGGATTCAGAGAGTGATGGTAAAACAATCTTTAGTGAAATGATATATGGAAATGATCGCTGCGCCTGAGGTCTCCCCTGGTATTATCAGGGTTGTTAGGACCTTTGTCAGAGGAGATGCTCATTTGAACAACTGGAGAAAATATAAAAAAGCACCTGATAGCAGCCTGATGGAGAAGTTCAGAGGAGTTTTTTTTTTTTTCAAAATATATGACATGAAGTTTATCATTTTAATCATGTTTAAATGGATACTCAGTGACATTAAGTATATTAACATTACACAATCACCACCACTATCTTCACAATTTCATCTCACGCTGAAACTCTACTCATTAAACAATTAACTCTCCATTTTCGCCCTCCCCTAGACTCTAGTTGCCACTATTTTATCTTGTCTCTGTAAGTTTGACTTCTTTTGGCACCTCATAAATACAGTCATAGTGTTTATCCATCGTGATTGGCTTATTTCACTTAGGATAATGTTCTCAAGGTTCATCCATGTTGTAACATGGGTCAGAACTTCCTTTATAAGACTGAATAATATTCAGTTATATGGTGCGTTAAGTCACTTTTCATTATAAATACCTGAGAGAAACAATTTAAAAGGAGGAAAGACTCATTTTGGCTCATGGTTTCAGTTGTTTCAGTCAATGGTCAGCTGTACTCCATTGCTTTGGGCTTGAGATGAGGCAGAACATCCTGCTGGAGAGGGTGTAATGGAGTAGAATGGTTTACCTCACAGAAGCCAGGAATCAGAGTAAGCAGGGAAGAGGCTGAGGACAAGATAGACCATTCAAAATCACATCCCCAGTGACCCATTTCCTCCAGTCAGGTCCTACCTCCTAGTTTCCATCACCTCCCAATAATGCCATCACATTTTGAATCCATCAATTGATTAATTCATTGATGAAGTCAGAGCCCTCATGATCTCCAATTGCTTCCCTAAAGACCACTGGGCTGGAAACCAGGTCTTTAACACATGAACCTTTGGGGGAACATTTCAGATTTAAACCATATCAATTTGCATGTGCCAACCCTCCCCCCCTCAAAGTCTCACATCCATCTCACAAGGAAAAATGCATTTAGCCCATCTCCAAAAGTCCTGAAAGTCTTAGAAGTTCAAGCATTGCTCAAAAGTTCACCTTCAAAGTCTCCTCTGAGACTCAAGGCAACTCTTAGCTACAAGACCCTACAAAAGAGAAAAGAAAGTTACATACATACATCCAGCATACAATGTTGGGGCAGGGTATACATTTCCATTCTAAAAGGGATGAATGCAGGCATAGAAAGGAGGGATGGGGCCACAGCAAGCCTGAAATCAAGCAAGGCAAACATTAACTCTTATAGCTCTATGCCTATCATCAGGTCACACAGTGACAGGCTTGGGTAGCTCCACTCCTGTGGTCTTGCTTGCTGGAGCCCAGAGGTCCTCTCCTCTGAACTGCCTCTGTTCTCTGCTTGTAGGTTTCCTTGGCAGGTATTCCAGGTTAATACTATCTCTGATTTTCTGGGGTTTCATAGCTTTGGCTTCACTCTCACAACTTCAAACATCCTCTCAGGTACTGTCCACAGAATTGCCTGGCCTCCAGAACCTTCCTTTGAAATCTAGGTGTAAGCCTCTGTGACTCTAAGTCAAAGGATTTTAAATAATAAAAATGGGGTGCTTACTAGGTGGCAGATACAATTTCAGTCATTTGTTGACTTAATTAATATATATTCTGAGTGACCAAGTTAAAGGTGGGAGCTGATGTGTGAGTTCTCATGAGAGAATTTCTGCCTTGTGAAAAATATGTTCAATGAGCATCAAAGAATTATTTCCTGAGGGCGTACTATGTGCATGGTGACCAGGCTGGACCTTTGAGATATAAGAAAATAGAGGAAGAACAGAGCTACTAAAACCCTAAATTGCTAAATAAATTCTTATGTGGTGTGGGCGGTGCATGGTTTGTGTGAATGAGAAGCACATAGAGGTGTGAGGGGCAAAAGGTGTATGGCAGTCCTGCTGTGATCTGTAATGCAGTGAGCAGTAAGGGCAGTGTTACTGTGACGTGGCCTCTATAGTCACTCTGTGACTAGTTTTCTAAATGGAAGGGACATGTAACTCAAAAGCTATGGACTTCAGGCACACCTGGGTCAGGTACTGAAAGAGCATCATTAAGTGTCTGTGTTCTCTCAGTTCTGCTTTCTTTCCTGATTTAGCTAAAGCTTCAGCTGAGCTCTCCTCAAGACTGGCAAATGGCCACCAATGTCTCTAGACTTAGTTAAAAAGAAACCAGACTAAGAAACCTGTGGAAGGAGAGTAACTCTTTTCCAACAGTTATAGCGACAGTTATATTACCAGAGCTGGCTCTCATTGGGCTGACTGATGTCATTTTCTCATTCCTCAACTAATCGCTAAGTTCATTGAAATGGAATATGATGATTGACTGGTTTATGTCCTCTGCTCACCGTAGGTCTGAGAGATGGGTTAGTATCACATAAATCGGGTAGACTGGGAGTGGGGTTGGGATACTGTTACTAGAGAAAAGAGAAACAGATTCTAGACATGTTAAAAAATGGATACTTTTCTAAACTTATTAATCATAGAATACCTTTTCTTGAGATTATTACACAGGAGAGCACAGTCCTAAGTGATCCACTTCCCATGTCTTTTCTCATAATTATGGACTTGTGTTAATATTCTTATCTGACTTTATTGAAATTATTTATAAATAAGTATAAAAGATGTACTGTCTGCTTTTTGACACCCCTCGTTACTGCCATATTGACAATAATAGTGAATAAATTTCTTCTTAATGGTATCTTTCTGCATCTGTTCAGTGCTTTATACTCTATCAGTTTTCCCCCACATACCATGTCATTAGCTCTTAGTGCTGTCAACTGAAGTAAATTATACAATGACCTCAGCTAGTAGACATCAGTCTTCTTGTCATTTGTTGTCAAAATGTCATACCTGATTTCCAACTTCCTTTAGCTCAATCTGTCACCTTTTTGAACTCAAAAACTCTTAATGAAGATGTTAAGTGTGCTAATTAACTTTGCCTGGGCGAAAATGTTTTACTTTTGTGCCATAAGAAAGGGCTGCTTGAAGGAAGAAGACTGGCACGTTGTTCTGAGCTATCAATCTAAAAAGTGGTAGAAGGTAATGGACCAACTCCAATTTATTTATGTTCAACAGTAGTAACACTGACATCAAAGCAAACAATTATCAGACTGAAGAGATAACCTACAGAATGGGAGAAAATCTTTGCATGCTATTCATCAGATAAAGGATTAATATCCAGAATACACAAAGAGCTCAAAAATTAAATATGGGCATAATAGAAAATGCATTGGATTTGGAATTATTGTTTAAATTATGGCTCTGCCATATCCCAACTCTATAGCCTTTGACTAGTTCCTTCTGTCTGAAACTCATTCTCTATCATTGCATAAATTAGAACAGTATTTAGTCCATCTACCTCACAAAGTTGTTATGATCAAAGAAAAGATCACAAATTTAGTAGTATTTGCTAGTTTACATGAAATGTAAGTTACTACTGTTCCACAGCTGGCATCACTTAAAGAGGAACAAGAATTTCAGAAGAATTACCCAGAGCAGCAGCTTTGCTTTGGAAAGAGTTCTATCCAAACCTCCAGCTGTAGAAAAAAGCAGCAGCAGTGGCTTTCAGATGTATGGTGCTGAATGCAGGAAACAATGACTGTGGAAGAGCTGGAGAAAGTCTAGATGGATGCCTCCATGATTGAAGGAGCTATATTTAGAAGGATTTTCAGTATCCCAGGACAATCAATGTTATGCGGGTAGAAACTCTGCTTTGCAGTGTAGAGCACTGTGCTAGTTATTCCCTTTATAACATCTAGTGGTAAAAAGCATGCATTTTGAAATAGGCAGTGACTAATTTTCCATGTAACCTTGAGGGAATCATTAACCTCTTTGATTTTCAGGGTTTTTATGTGACAAAAGAGATAACACTGATTCACCACACTCAGGGGATGGTTATATAAGTTAGTGTCTATAGAGTGCCAAATGGTGCTTGACACACGGTATCTGCTTCTAAAGATAACATCCCTGGCTGCCCAGTAAATTCACAAGCTAATAACAGTGGGAGAACCTTTCTGTGAAACTTTTTCTCTAAGCCTCAGAAGTCTATAAACATTTAGGATAAAAGCTATTATATTTTTTAATCAGAGGGAAAATGATTTAGAGAAGACACAGGATATTTAAAACCTGACAGTGATTTCTGAATCTCTGTCTTAGCATACTTGGCTCTTTGTTTTCAGAAATGATTTCTATTACCAGAATGATTTGGATATAAAATACAAACAAGTAACTATCTATTTTTTGATAAATATCAACTTATTGATCTAGTCTTTAGTTTAAAAAGGTATAGGGCTTCTGTTTAGAAATATAACTGTCCTTCATCTTGAAAACTTAATAGAATATAATGAATCTTAGGAATTTGGAAAAGCAATTTTGGTCTTTTTATACTGGAAATTTCTACTAGTTGATGTATCCATGAATTAATAGTTTAGCATTAGTGTCTTTAACAATGACTCTTAAACAAGTGCCTCCGAATCATCAGATACAGACCAAGTAACATGCATAATGGTTTTAGTAGTAGTTGTTCTTTGTTCTATTTGAATTCTTTGAAATTTGTATTTATGACATTAAATATCATATGACTAGAAAATTTTATATGTTAAACTTGAAATCTTTGTTTTCAGATTTAGAAATGCTATAGAAATTTCAATCCAATTGGGAATTCCAATTAGAACATTGTATTGTAATTAAAGCTGTAGTTATTATGCAAATGAATGGAAGTTTATGTTTAAGGCCAATTGTAAATATTTATGAACAATGGCAATTATCTAATACTGTGGTATTGGTGGTACAAGTGTGATGTCATTGTTACTTCTGAGATTAAGGTATGTTGTTTTATACAAGCAGCTTTGATTATAACACAGAATATTGATAAATGAAATGTAAACCAGTCTGTTCTGTGCAAATTTGTTAATACTCTTACTCTAAATACACATTACCTTAGGTGTTTTCTTCAATCTTGGTATGAATAACTTCAATTATAGGTACTATATTTATGTATCCACTGTTACAGCAAATGTCCATCAACTGACTAATATTCACAAATAATCCTCCCACCAATATTTGTGCATTTGCTGACATGTGCTTAAATCCTCTAATGACCTGTTTTTTATTTAACTATTAAACATAAAAATACTTAGTACATCCAAAAAGCTTTAAAATGTTCTATTATGATAGGCATTGGGATCTCCAAACATTGTTGGATGTGTAAACAGCCATCAGTAAAGATGGCATATGTACAATTCTAAAAAGCCAGCCATTGATAAATGTTAACTGATTGGTGGACTTTGGTCATGGCATTTCACTCAGTCTGCAATAGAATTTGTGATGTAAACTCCCCTAGTCTCTCCTAAGAGCATCTACTTTAGCTGATTAGCTTGCCGTCTTAAATATGCACCAGAAAGTAACAATTTAAGGAGACAGATGACATGCTGCAGGAGCCAGAGATCAGACACAATGAGGAATGTATTCATACTTAAGCAATGAGAAGTCAAGAGATGCCTGATCTATGTCAGGCAGCAAAGCTGACATAATTGTTAAGGTAGAGAGAAGACATGCTGTGACCCTTTCTATGACACGAGGCATTGGCAGAAAAAGAAAGCATGACTTTCCATAAAAGCAGAAAAAAAGATAGCTTTAATTATAGTCACAGTGGTGAATAGTTATATATATGGAAATATTCTTAGGATTTGCCTAAGAATATTAAGCAAGCATTTATTACTATTTATATGGCATATTATATATTTTCAAAGTGCTGTTAGACCCTAGGATGTTAATAGTATGACTTCCATTACAGAAAGCCATATTAAGGAGTCTTTCAGGATTGTAGAGGCAAACAAGCAGGGACCAGTACCTAAGCAGGTGTTTTCCTCAAAATGACAACATAAAGAACCACCAAACTCAAATCATCTGAAAGAATAGGGAAATTTACCTGAAATCCAGAGGTAGGATAGCCCATGATGTTAAATCAATCCATTTACCCCATCCTTATTTTCTTACCATTTTTCTGGTTCTTTTTTCTCCTCTGTATGATGGTTTCATGCTTTTATTGAGGGGTTGCCCTAGAACTAGCACTTATGCTTATTAATGACATAATACATTAGGAGATAATGTATTACTTCAGGGGAATTAAGGAATAATTCCAGAAGCCATAGGAAAACTTCCTGCATTCAGTTGGCTCAGTTGATACATGTGGCTAATTTGATTTATTACAGCAAGGGAGATGGAATGACCTTTAAATGAATCAAGCACACCTCTGGGGCTAGATGTGAAGGTAGCTTCTGGCAACATAAAGGATCTGTGGGTGGAGGAAGCAACACCTGAAGAAAATATAAGTTTTACTAGGATGAAAGACAGAGAGGAACATAAGCCTGAAACTCTGATCTAGACTCTATCCTTTTAATTGTATGAGGTTTGGCAAGCCAGTTAGCCATTTTGAGTTTATTTTCCTTATCTAAATAATGGGGGACACTCACTTGCACACTTGATAACCATTTTTCTCTTTCTTTAGCAACAATACCTCCTTTTTGTTTTGCTTGGAAAAGTATCAGTTGAAGTCTACATTTCTTAGTCTACACTGCCTTTAGGGTTTTGGGAAATATCAAATTGTGGGCTGACAGATATGTGAATGATTTTTTTTTATCTATCTATTTTATTTTGCTCTTACCTTGAATTTGGATATGAACACAAGATCTGTCAGCTGTTTTAGATGAGAGTTGAGAATGGAGACTATGTGCAAAAATGGTAGAACAGAAAGACTGTAGGGTTGCCTGTTCAGCACCAGGCTTTCTATCTGCTGCTTTCTTTTATGTGAGAAAAAACATAATTTATAAATCCTTTAAGTCATTAGTATCTTCCATGTTTTACTAGAAGTAGAACACATTATTCAGATGATTATGTCCAGTCATCAGTGTATGGCAATTTGTTAGTAAAGTTATCGTCAGTATGGCAAGTCATGACCACTCACATGAATGACCTTCCAAGCTTCCATATGCCATGCAACAAACTGTTCTCATCAAATAGAGACTTTTAATGAAATATAATTCTCATCCAATTAAACTGTCATGGACAGATGAATAGTTGAAAAGTAAGAGCATGCAGGACAGATTGTGAAATTATAAAAAATTAAAAAGAAAATGTGGAATTTCTTCCCCATATTGTTTCACTCTGCAACAGTATGCATTGAAGTTTGTGAATAGTGTGATACTTTGCCAATTTTTCAAGAAAAAGTGCACGATTTTGTAGAAAAATGTTTATGTGCTATTGTAAAACTGAGCAAACAGTTCTCAAAATATCAAGACATATCAAATTTGAACCATCGTTAAAGTATGTCTGGGGATACTCAGATGGCAGAAATGACTAAGTGTTTTGACTGGAAATTGCCTGTGTTTATGTTAGTGGTTATTTGTGAAAATATTTTCTGGAAAAATTAAAAACTTTTTGTATGTAGTTTCTCTTAATCTATCTCGGTAGATAACATCCACAAATGGAGTCTGATTTACACTCTCTCTTATGCCTCCATGTGCAAAGATAATGGCATTCATTTATGTTTGTCCTGTCTTCCATTTTGCTAACCTTGAATCTTTACTCTTACTTTAACACCTGCCTATGCCCCATTTGTCTTTGACAGTAATCTCCTAGTATTTTTCACTAGGCACATTTACATGCTTTTCTTTTTCTTTTTTTGATTTTTCTTTGGCTTTGGGATGATAACATTACCTTGGGTGATATCATCCCCCTTTAGCTCCTGGCAAGTAGAGCTTTCTCCATCCCTCCAGCCATGCTCAGTTCCTAAATTGTATCTTTCAATGTATAGGATTATTTTATGACTGTTTTTCATTTTAAGATGGTGCTTAAGTAAATGTGGCTAGGAAGGCTTGGAGTTGGGGAAGAAGTCAAAGGAGGACTGAGGAAGTGATAGCAGAATTGAACCCTTGATTTTAGTTCTAAAATACTAAATACTCTATACTGAATACTCTAGGTTTTTATTTGGACTCATGACTGTACTCTAGATCTAATTTACTTACATAGCCATTTATACAGTCTTCATGTGCCAAGTGCCATGCTAGTTGCTAGGAGCAATAGGTAGAAGATGCAATCTCTGCCTTTCAGGAGCTTACTGTCTAATGGGGCAGTCATTAGTAAATCAAAAATTGAAATTCACTGTGGTAGGTACTATTGGAAAGCTCTAGGAGAACCAGGAATTGCCTAAAACGACCCTTAGCACCTTTCATTTCATGAGATGGCCTGGAAATATAGAAGGCATTGGTCAATTTGGTAGGAATAAACAAACAATATTCCAAACAATACTTATAAACTCCTTTTACCTGCTGAGGACATTTTGCCTACACATGGTGTGTTTTTAGAATGGTAGAGTCCACTTAAACACACAAGAAAAGAAGGGTCTCTGTCCTTGGTGCTGAAACAGATATTTCTGGGCAGAAGAGTAGATCTTGTAAACAGTTTCAGTTTCTAACACTGGAGTGTGTGTGGTGAGTGAGGGCTGAATATATTTATCCAGAGAGTAGGCTGGAAAAGGGGTGGAAGGCCTCCATTTTGACAAATAGAGATGGAAGTGTTGGTGAACAGTTAGCAGAGAGATCAGAGCACAGGTCCTTCATGGCCTCATTGCTTTTATGATTCACTGGTTTCGGGGAAGGCTTAGCACATGACTGTGGGGGCAGCACACTGAGTGGAGCTGCTCTTTGCCCCCATGTCCTGATGCATCAAATGCCATGGATACGTGTAGGCAGCGGGGAGGTGGGTGTCTGAAAACATGCAGAACAACAGCTGCTCCTGGCCCCACTTTCCCAATAGCTACTGTCAGGGTAGCGGCCATAATCATCTTTATAAATGCAGCAGTTCTGGGAACACACTTTAAGCCTGGGCTGCTTTCCATCCCCTAGCCATATGATGTCAAGCTTTTTCTGTCCCAACGAGCTCATATCTATTTTTTCCCCTAATCCAGTGTGGAGGCAGCACAGTATAGTAGAAAGCTAGGCAGATCTGGAATTCAGTTCCAGACAGACTAAGAAATCACTTCACTTGTTATTTGCATGACTTTGGGTAAACTAGTGAATTCTCTAAGCATTGGTTTATTATGCAATGGGATAAGAAGCTTAACTTAAAGAATTGTAGTAATGATTTACTGTCAAATATAGGTATTCCGCCAATGATAGTTATATTGCTATTTCTGTAATTTATTTTCCTCTTGGGAGTGTGTGCACAGGCAGAGAAACAGAATCTATTAACTTTTGATAGAAGCCAATATAGTCTAATTGATGACTGGATTAGAGCACCTTTATTTCTCTTTTATTCTTGCAGAAGAAGCTGACTGACAGTGATGTGGTAGATTCCAGGGCAGTCAGGCATTGAGCCCTCAAGGGCTTTGAAGCTGTTTACTATCCAGTGTGCTGCAGAAATGGGTTTTCACTCTTCTTGAATTTCCCTTTCTTCTTTTACCCTCTGAAGTGCATGACTGAATTAACCACACTTACTTTTACTCCATGACTCACTGTCATCATTAGTTCATGAAAACCCATTCCCTTGTTTATATTTCATTTTATTACATTGTTCTCTCCCCTCTTCCTCTAATCTAAACTGGTTCTCCTTCACCCAAAGTTACCCATTCTCACTTATTTTATGAATGTCTTTCTATTTCACTATTCATGTGTTTACTTATGCACAATGTAATCATTGAAAATACATAATATTATGTATGTGTTTTACAGGTACAGAATCGGCATTTGGTCAGACATTTCTCTTTTTTATTTTAAATCTCAGAATTAATTTTATAAGCATATATTAATTGTACAAAGGGGTTTTATTGTGATATTTCTGTACATGCATATAATGTACTTTGACCAAATTCACTTTCTTATCCCTTCCCACCCCCTTTAAAATAATTTCTAATTGGTTTTATTATTCTATTTGTGTACATGCATACAAAGTATTTTCATCATATTCACCTTACCCCTTCACTCTCTCTTTCCCAATGGTCCTTACCCCTCCGAACATTCCTCCCCATCTTATACTTGTGTTATTTTTTAGGTCTGTATTCTGCATATGGGAGAGAACGTGCTATATTTGTCTTTCTCAGTCTGGTTTACTTTGCTTAACATGATGATCTCTAGTTCCATCCATTTTTCTAAAAATGTCATACAGCAATTTCATTTTTATTTTTGCCTAAATAATACTCAATTGTGTGTGTGTGTGTGAGTGCCACATTTTCGTTATCCAGTCATCAGTTAATGACCATCTAAACTGTTTTTGTATTTTGACCATCGTGAATAGCGCTGCTGTAAATATGGGTGTGCAGGTATCTCTTATATGCTGACTTACATTCATTCAGATACATGCCTGGGCAGGGGGGCATAGAAGGATGACAAAGCAGTTAAGACTTTTTTTGTGGGACTGGGGTTTGAACTCAGGGCTTCAAGCTTGCAAAACAGGTGTTCTAGTGCTTGGGACCTTCAATCCCTTAGTTCTAGTTTTTTGAGCAGTCCCATTTGATTTCCGTAGTGGCTGGGCTAATTTACACTCCCAACAGCTATGGATAGGGGCTCATTTTTCCCTGGACCTTTGGTTTTTTGTTTGTTTGTTTTTTATGATTGCCATTCTGACTGCGGTGAGATGGACTATCAGTATTGTTTTGATTTTCATTTTCATTGTGTCTGAGGATATTGAGCATTTCTTCAAGTATTTGCTTGTCATTTGTACTTTTTTTGAGAACTATCTGTTCAATTCATTTATCCATTTATTAATTAGATTGTTTGCTCTTCTGGTGTTTAATTTTTAGGGTTTTTTATATATTCTGGGTGTTAATTCTTTGACCAATGAATAGTTTCTAAAGATTTTCACCCATTCTATAGGCTGTTTCTTGATTCTGGTATTGTTTCTTTTCCTCTGGAGAAACTTAAATTTGACACAATTCCATTTGCCAATTCTTGCTGTAATTTCCTGAGCTATTGCAGTCCTATTCAGAAAAGTGTTGCCTATGCCTATGTCTTCAAGTGTTTCCCCTATGTTTTCCTCTTGTAGTTTCAAAGTTTTAGATCTTACATTTAGATCTCTGATCCATTTTGAATTAATTTTGAGAGATAAGAATATAGTTTCAGTCTTCTACTTGTGGATATCCAGTTTTCCAGGCAACATTTGTTGAAGAGCTATCTTTTCTTCAACGTATGTTTTTGACACCTTTGTTGAAAATCAGATAGCTGTAGCTGTGTGAGCTTATTTCTGGATTTTCTGTTTTATTCCATTGGTTGTCATGTCTGTTTAAATCTCAGAACTAATTGAATTTTATTTTCATGGGAATGTGCAGATGTCATTCATTCTATATAGATTCCTTTCTTATGTATATGCTGTGTTTTACTTTTGAAATCTCCTGGTGGTTAATTCTTCAGTGTTTCAAGGCACCCTCAAATTACTATGCACTTACATGTTTCCTTGAGCACTTTTATGAGAGTTTCTGTGGGTATATGTTGAGGAGTGGATTCTAGAGTTCTTTGGTTATAAGCATGGTTTGTACGCTTGATTGCTTTCCAAAATGTTCCCATCAGTTTGCATTCCAAGTAGCAGTGTAAGATTTCTGTTTCCATGCATCTTCATCAGCACTTAATACTGTCAACTTTTCTATTTGGCCAGTTGAATGTGTGTGTAAAGTGCTGTATTTCTATTGTTTTATTTGAATTTCTCTGATTATTGTTAAGGATGACATTTCTTTATGTAGTTACTAACTAATTGTATTTCTTTCACTGTGAGTTGCTATTATTGCTTAACCACTCTTCTATATTCTTGCTTTCATTTCTTAGTATTTAGAATTCTTTGTATGTTTTAAATATTAATCTATTAACATTCATGGAATTATAAGTATCTTCTCCTGGACAATCATCAATCTGTTAATTTTGTCTTTGATATCTTTCCAATGAACAAAAATCTTTTGTATGACACAATTGAGTTTACCAAAATTTCCAGGTTGGATTTTTATTGAAATACAACATAGATATAGAAATTTACACAAATGATAAATGATTTCTCACAAAGTGAATGGTCAGCCCTGTATTTAGTCTACACGAAATAGCCCATTCTAAATATATGTCTTTCTTGTGTGTGTTTTCTTTACTAGTCCTTCTTTCTTTTTAAAGTTAACTGCTGTATAGTTACCTGTTTCTACATAATAAATTATCTCAAACTTAGAAGCTAAAAATAATAAACATTTATCATCTCACAGTTCCTGAGTGGCAAGAATCCTGGTGCAGCTTAGTTGTGTGGTCTGGGTTCAAGGTCTCATGAGATTGCTGTCTAGGTGTGGGCCAGGCCTGTGGTCATGTGCAGACCTGACAAAAAGTGGAGGATCTGCTTCAGAAAGGCTCACTTACAGGGCTGTGGTATACAGTCCTCATTTCCTTGCTGGCTGCTGCTGGAGGATTCAATCCCTTACCACATGGGCCCATTGGTAGAGTTTTTCACAAACTGATCACTAACTTCACTACAGTGAAGAGAGAGAATCAAACATGGATGTAGGTGCTGCAGTGCCTGTTTATGACCTAGCTCTGAAGTTGCACATTGTTATTTTCACTTTATCTATCTATCTATCTATCTATCTATCTATCTATCTATTCACATCATTGTCTGTAAGTCTAGCTCACCCTCAAGAGGAGGACAATTAGATTCTATATCTTGAGTGATGAATATCAAAGGACTTGTGGACATATTTTTTAAACCATCACTATAGCTCTCTTTATTTTTAACATCTTTTAGTTTTGCTTTGTGAGCCTCATATAAATGAAATTATATAACTTGTTCTTTTGGTCTTTAAAAAAATTTAGTAAAGGTCGAGATTCCACTAAATTTTCCTTACATGTTATTCCCCAATATCATTTCTAAATAGTATGTTCTTTCACTATTGATTTGCCTGTCACTTTGATTACACACCAAGTAAGAGATCATGGTCACTCTGCAGTGTGAAAGTAATAATTTGGTAAGAAATTGTCAGATTCTGGGTTTTTGTTTTTTTTTTGAAAGGCTCTTTCTAATTCAATGCAACCTGATAAATTGGGTGCAGAAAAGACTATACATGCTCAGGATGTCATATAAGGGTGATGAAGGTTCCTAATTGTTTTCTTGGTATAAGAATACATTGCTTCTTATAAGAAGTCTTTATAAGGAAGGACAGCAGCTCATTACAAGTTTCCTTGACACTAGGGCACAAGACTATGGCAGATAGCCTCTTTCCACCATCATATGAAGCTGTTCATTTGGCATCTGGCCTTTTGGGAGAACAGAGGAAACATATCTATGCAAGCAAACTATTCCAAAAGGAAGCTAAGTTCTCCTTTTTTCCTGAAAGCTTTGCGAAAAAATCATAAATAGGTGTTCAATCTCATTGGATACCATTTTTGTATCTACTGAAACAGATGTGTGGGTTTTTGCATGTAATGCTGTAACACAATGTAAATCACATGGATATCACTTTTTTAAAAAAATATTTTTTGGGGTGGGACTGAGGCTTTGTGCTTGCAAAGCAGGCTCTCTACCACTTGAACGACACTTCCAATCCATTTTGCTCTGGTTATTTTGGAGATGGGGCTTGTGAAGGGGCTGGCTTTGAACATGATCCTCGCAATCTCAGCCTCCTAAGTAGCTAAGATACAAGTGTGAGCCACCAGCACCTGGTTGGATATAACTTTTATTTGTTTTTAAATATTTTTATTAGCATATAATAGTTGCAAGGGGGATGCATTGTGACATTTGTACATGCACTTATACCTTAGATTATCCCCCTCCATCATGCTCTCTCATCCCCTCTCACCAATTCTTAGAACAGTTTCAGCATTGTTCTATTTTCATACATGAATACAAAAATACATCCACCATAATTGTTCTCCTTCACCTTCTTCTTATGCCCTCTGCCATCCGCTGGTACCAGGACCTATTTTACTTTCCTTTCCTTCATTTTTTAAGCATATATCGTTTGTTCAAAGGGGTTTTGCCTCAGTATTTCAGATGTGCATATATGGTGCTTTAATCAGATTACCCCCCCATTACTTACTCTTTCTCTATCACCCTGCTCCCCTATTGTTCAGTAGCTTACAGTGCATTGTGTTTTATTATCTTCATGCACAGACACAATGTCTCAATATTTTTCACTTTGTAGGTTCTTTTACCCTCTCATGCCACCCCATGGTTCCCCTCAGACAAGACCCATTAATATAATCATGTTCTCTCTCTCTGTATAAGATCATTCATGTATTCATATGTACATTTATCTTACAGTTCTAGCTTCCACATATGAGGGGAAATGTATGACCTTTGACCTTTTGAGCCTGGCTTACTTCGCTTCCATTTACCTGCAAACAACATAATTTCATTCTTATTTATGGCTAAATAATACTCCATTGTGTATATATATCACATTTTCTTAATCCATTCATAAATCTTGGGGCATCTGGGCTATTTCCAAAGCTTGGCTATTGTGAATAGTTCTGCAATAAACATGGGTATGCAATTGACTCTATTATATCCTGGCACATATTCCTTTGCCTTTCAGTGTATGGCCAGGAGTGGTATGGCTTGATCATAAGGTAGTTCTGTTTTTAGTTTTTGAGGAACCTCCATATTGCTTTCCATAGTGGTTACACTAATTTACATTCCCACCACCAGTGGATATCACTTTTAATATTCCCTGTATTCCACTATTATATTGAACACAATACTAAAGTCAGCTAGCTATTTGTGTCCTGCTCATACTGACTTGATATGGACTATTTCTGTGCATGCCAAGCTAGTGGCTGTGGTTCTCGACTTTAGAGTCTTCTCCCCTCACTGGAACCTCCTCAGCCTTGCACATCAGACTGCAAGTTCCAGAGAATTAACGTTCTTCCCTCCCAAGATCAGCCCCTAACTAATGGTTAATGGAATTGGGAGGATAAAGGTAAAATTTCTGTGCCTCTCAGGAGGCATAACACTGAGGTATGCACTGTACACTGGTTCCTACTCTAACCTAATAGATTAAACTTGAATTACTCACCATGGGAACTTGTTTGAAAACACACTTTCTTTTATTCTTTAACGTCTCTACTCACTGGTGTTACCTTGGGTCTCCCCTCAAGAAAATCACTGCTCACGAACCCTTGTCTTAAGGTCTGCTTCTGGGAATCCCAAAACAAGGTGAGTAATGTTATCTTTTGCATTTTGTACCTATATTCAAAAGTGAAGTTGACCTGCAAATTTTGAAATCTTCTATTTCCCTTTTTATACTCCTAATGATGTTGGTTACATGAATTTTCCACTTTCTTCTTGAACAACTTGAATTAGAGAGTGATGACCTATTGATAGGACTCACAAACTATATGGTGAGATGCTTTTTTGAAAGAAAGAGGGACACTAGATTTTTACTATAATTTATTTTAACGGTAATTGTAATATAAGTTCTATTTTCCTTCTTGTGTCAATCTTGTCATTTTTTATATATTGGTGACTTAACACTGACAATAGTGAAGAGTACATCATGAAAATCACAATCTCCACATATAAAGATTTTTTTTCTTAAAGAACTAGTTGCTATAACTTTACCAGTTACCCCTGGTCTTCTCACACACTACTGGACTTTACCTCTCCACATCATTTATTTCTCTTCTTTCTTCTAACTTTTTAACAACTCATGTCCCATTGCACAGACCTTGGTCTCTTCTCTGTATACACTGAGGCTTGTTTCAGGGCTTTTGAAAACATCCATATGTCCACAAACCCCACATTTATATCATCGGCCTGGTCATTTCTGCTTAATAGTAGGCTCACATATCTAGTTGCCCATCCAACATCTCTTCCAGGTGTCTCAAGTCTAATATAATCAAAACTGACTTGATATAGGCCCTCCAGCCTGTTTCATGGCAGTCTCTCATCTGAACTGATGACAACTCCATATTCTAATTGCTCAGGCTAAGAATCTTCATGATTTCTAGCTTTCTTTCATACCCTATAGCCAATCTATAATGAAATCATGTTGGTTCTATTTTTTAAAATATGAAAATCTTCTGGGCACAGTGTAGTATACCTGTAGCTGCACCAACTTGAGAGTTTGAGATGGGAGGATTGCTTGAGCCCAGGAGTTCAAGACCAGTGTGGACAACACAGTGATAATCATCTTTTAAAAAAAAAAAGGAAGGAAAGAAGAAGAATAAATAAATCTGGCAATTTCTCACTACTTCAGAGTCCCCGTAATCTCATAACTGAATTATTTCCATAGTCTCCTAGCAAAGTGCTTAACAGTTGCCGAGCAAATGGTTTAATTAGTGAAAAAATGGCTGCACCTTACTTGTGAAGATTCAGGACTGCTCCCAGTCTCCTCAGGAGAACCTGAGGTGACAGGACATGCCAATCCATGCTGGTGGGGTCACCATCTGAGATCTGCTTCTGTGTTTTCTTCTGGCAGTGGCAAACAACAGCTATATTAGGAAATCAGATGCACTTGGAACCACTTTACACCCTTTTCACCATCTATGAGTGTGAATTTCTGTTTGGAGTGAAAAGAAACTTCACTATTCTTTTGGTGGATCTTCTTTTGAGACTCTTTTGGGACAAGGAAGATTGTAAGACAAAGTTAGAGCTTGGTTAGGTTTCACTTATGCTTACCGGCCCCTGTTCCCCTGTCCAATATTTAAAGGTAAGAAGAGCCAGCTTTTAACTCCACCCCTAAAATTAGAAAGTTAGTCTTAATAAGGCAAACACAAAGAAGTGATGATTCAGAAATAGGTTTTTGCAATGTATTAAGGAGATTCAACTCAGTGGAGTGTAACAGCCTTATTTTTTTTCCCCAATTACTGCTTTAAGCTATACTCTGATAAGTCCCCCATTTCCTGTTTCTTAACAGCATATTCAGCTGATTCCATAACTTTCTTGTCACTTTTGCTAATTAAGACTCAGTTCAATTTCAAAGGCTAAAAACTCATCACCTCCCCTTCCTGCAACACAGGTCTGAGCAGTGACCCTTAGATGCTGGAAGCTAAAGAGAGGAGATACACACAATCTGCACTCTCTTTGTCTCCAAGGTTCCCATCCTAAGGAGTGGTGGGGGACAAGGAGCAATGATGCAGGCAGGGGTCATTTTATCTAGTTGGCACATATGTGTGGTGAGGAGATGTCTCTGGTTAAGCTCTGTTTTGATCTGCTTCTGATCAATACTGATGGAGTATTTTACACAGATAGTATTCAAGGCTTCCTTGAGGGTGATCTCAACCCCAATCTTGGTAGCAAGGATTCCTCAGGCCTGGTTGGTGACTCATGTCTTCACCTTCCTCTCCCAATAGAATAGCACCTCACCTGGCTCATGGCTGCTCTGGCAAACTTATATCTTTCCCTCCTGTTACAGCTCCTTTGCATGAAGCCATTAAAATTACTGAGGTATATATCACACCCTCTGAGAGTCACGGGGAATGAGGCAGTCCCAACCATCATTTCTTACATGACATGATATATTAGTTACTTCTCACTTTGCTACCTCTTTAGTAATATCTAGACAAGAAGCACATGCCAGTCTCTAGATTCAGTAGCATTTCTTCTACCCCCTCAGTTGACCCAGGTTAATATTTCCTAAGAACTCAGTCACCACACTCTGCCCTTCTCAGGAAGTCAATATTAAAGCAAGACAGATGGTGCAATTCAGCAGGCATCAATCCAAGTTGTGAGATGAATCTCTCCAGTTCATATGAGTACCTCAATCTCTACAAATGGTTCCCTTAGAGCCTTCTTACCATCATTTGGTACTAAGTGATGAAGGAGTTGTAGGCAGATGTTTAGGAACAACCCTGTTCTTGTGAATGAGGACTGACTTCCAGGTGCTTTGAGACCAAAGAAAGAGAGGCAAACAGATCCACAGAATGTAACTTATTGGGGGACCTATTGACAGAAGCCTGCTCCTGAACAGCAGCAAGACCCATCTTGTCGATCTTGGCAATTTGGATCAGAAAGAGGAATATACATATTGGTTAGGACAAAAGCAACTTCATCTGCTGGAATGTGTCTGATTTATCTAAGGCTAATATCAAAGAGTCAGGCACATTTCTGATACCAGGATCTGGTTGCAAAGCTCCACATACCATTCCAATGGTTTGGTCTTTTATAGTTTGTTGGAAAACTATGTAGAAAAAAATGACTAGGTTTACTCTGGGACCATAATGGTAGTTATGACTCAAGATGGCTGCAGTGTTGTCAAGCTGAAGCCATACATTAGATGTTGATGAAAGTTTGGGTTCCCCTTCAATGAAGAGAGATGCCTCTGGAAAAGGACTTCTCATATAGGGACTGAAATTCATATCTCGTTTGTCCTTGTGGTATGCAAGGACATATAACTGGTTCTCACCAATGGGTTGTGAGCAGAAGAGACTTGTGACACTTCCAGGTCAAATCATTTACTAAGCACATGTGCCTCTCCAGGCATTTCTTCCACATCTGACAGTTGGTTGCAGAGGACAAGGAACCAGGAGATAATAGCAAAACCACAAAATGGAATAAGACCAGAATCTGAGTCATGTACAAAGGAAAGCTCTTGGCTAAATGAAAATGTGCGCTTTGAACTGCTCTGTGAGAAGCGTACTATTGTGATTGAGCTATTGCAGAGTTTTGGGTTTGTTGGTTACAAGCAGCTCATGTTGCACTAAGTGTTGCAGGTGAGAAAAAAGTGCCTGTCCTCCCTCCTGGTAAAGGGAGAAAGAGCCTCTCACGATGAACACTGAACTACCTACATAAGACACATAGCACTCTCTTTCCCAACCTCCCATTTTTTACAAACCAGAGATGGGGCTGGAGTGAAGAGTGGGAATGGTAGGGGATGTTCTATTGAGTCCAAGTTTGCTCTGGAGGCAGTGTGTGGTCCAATCACTGATGGCATTATTAGAAAGTAAAGATATCTAGTTATCAATTTCAGGGCAACAGAAAATGTTCCATTCGGGATCTTGTGACAAGAACTTAAAACTATGAGAACATGTCCGTGGGCCCCTCATTATTATCACGGAGCCTTAAGGGATTCAGACTCCTGGATTGATAACTACACACAAGAACTTCCTGCTTTTGTTTATTCTTGCCTCTATTGCCTGTCAGTGGCATTGATAGCACTGAGACTTCATGGAGGCAGCTATGGTGACCCCAATGACTGAAAATAATGTCTGTGACTGGAGGCCTGGAGAATCTACTCATGGATACTCATGGACTGTCAGCCAGACCTGGCTTTGGTGCCGGGGACTCCACCCTGCCCCTCCTCTCCCTGCTGTTGAGCTAGAGTGCAGCTGGGGCCAGAGCCTTCAGAATATGGTTAACCGGGGCTAAGACATCAACGCAGACATAGTAGGTACAATCAGCTGGCTACAAGTGGTGATGAAGCATGGTGGACACTGAGTGTCAGAGAGGTCCTACAGGAGGCAATAGGTGAACAGTGGGAGAACTGTGGCATTTTTTAATTTATATAAGAAGAGTGGAAGATAAGACACTCCAGGCTGGGGGTCAGCAGGAGGCCTCTGATTTCCAGAAGCTCTCTCTGGATCAGCTTAGTGCTGAGGGAAGTACAGGTTGGTCAAGAGGGGCTGGAGACTGACCAATTAAAATGTCATAAAAGATCCACTAGGACACGTCCCAAGTCCCACTTAAGACATGCTCCCTTCAGGAACATCGGGTTGGGAGTATCTTTGGAACCCCCTTTTCGTGATCAGCTCAAAGGCTGCTGTATCACAATAAGGGAGGATGTTTGTACAGTGGAAAAAGTCCTGGAGGACTGAGGGCTGGGGAACCCATCCTCAGAGGACCTTTTGAGACACCCCCCTACTTAAAGCTTCATACATATGGACTGCATCTCATGCATGTAATTTTAACAATGCAGTATGGGTAGGACATGCACCATTAAAACTGTCAATCATAAGAGGGATGCCCCTCTCAAGCCCCCTTTCAGCCCCTCTTCAGTCCTAGCTTCGTGTTAATTACAACACCAAAAGGAAAATCATTAAGCTTTATTGCTCCTGTTTATGGGAGTATATTCCACTTTCAATAAATTTATGCTTGCTTGCCACTTTTGTGCATTTTGTCCAGTTCTTTGTTCAATTTGCCAAGAACCTAGATCACGCACAGGAACCCCGCCCCATGATATCAGTGGGAGCCTGTGGGATCTGGTAGATGGGGCCCAGACTATAAATAATGGGCCAATCTTCATTTCCAGCTTCCTCCCCATCCTGAAGTAACTGGGAAGCCCCTTATCTTAAATTGGTAGTAGAAACTTCTCTGTAGGAAAGAGAAAGATCCCAGGGCTTCACATTCAAAACAGATGTTTTGATGAAAACCAAGGTTAGATCTTCAAAATTTAGAGTTTAGATTGACTGGTTAAGTTGGAAAAACAAACAAACCTGTAGAAAAGCTCAATTAATCTAAACAGTGGTCAGACGGTCTTTATTTGTTGTTTAAAATAAAAGCACCTATGGCATTTTTCCTCTATGGATTTGAACTAAGAAAAGGAGTTGACTACCTCCTCCTTTGTTTCTGTGTTGCAGGGAACACCCAGCTTAGGCTGTGACCTAGAGAATTGTCCTGAAGAGCCACTCCCCCAGCATCTGTTGAAGGGCCCAGTCAATCAGGCAGCAGCTGCAGTTGCCTGAGGCAGAGGGATGCATTCTGCTGGTGCAACATGACTGTGGCTTCTGTTTTGGGGGCATGAGATTGGTGTGGGCTCTGTGATGAACTTGCAGGCCACCAGGTCCATCATGTGTTTGCTTTAAACTGTCACTAAGACATTATGTCATCTACCCCAAATAATTGATCATTTTGGGTAGCTGATTGGCACTTGAGTTCTTGGCCTTTTTTGTGTTCCTGGAATTCAGAGCACCGTCTTGTTCTACTTTACAATGTGTCCTTTTGGGAGGTCTACAAAATGAGAATTTCGCAAATAGAGAATCTAAGGGTTAACACTTAATAGTTCAGAAACAGTAAGGATAATGAAATTCTCTTTGCTCCATGGTACATGTATTTGCTCCTGATGAGGTGTTTCCTCATGGCATGACTCCAACTTCACCATTGCAGGAAACAAAGGTGTCTTCTTTCTAATAGGATACCAAATGGTTATACTGAACTTGACCAGTCTACCAGCTTTAATTGGACCTCGTTTTTCTTTTAGCCCTCCATTTTGTTTAGTGCTCCATTGTAGTAAGAGCCAATATTCAAAAGGGTTCACTGCTCCAGAAATGCTTTTACCTGCATCTCCAAGCAATTTCTGTGGAGTAGGTTGAATAGAATATTATTAGGATCCTGTACATAGTGAGTCACAAAATGGTTTCGCCATCATGTTTTATGGATCCAGAAGGTTAGGGACTAAGTTGCTTTGGTATGATGTGGATCACAAGCTCTTTTAATAAATTGTCTAAAATGGTACAAAAATGGGAAAAGAGAGGAGGAAAAACTGAGAAAGAGGTAGCAAGGAAGGAGACAGTTCAGTGTGTTAAGATACCATGCAAAGCATTTAATTGGATTTAACTAATGAATCTCCAGCTGGGTGGACCCAGCACCCAGGAGACAGGCATGGTAGTTCCTGTCTTTCATTTAACTCAAGCCCCCAAATGGCTCAAACACATCACAGGGGCTCTCAGTTCAATATCAGCTGCATGAGCTGATTAGGGGGTTTGATTTAGAATCTTCCTCCTGGATGAATGAATCTTTGTATTTTTATATGTAAAATTCTCACTCCACCTGTCCTTGTCATAAAACAATTGGCATCAAATAAAACATTCTCAACAATCTAATTTTCTCTTTCCTAGACAATTTCAAATAGCATTAGGGATAATATTTTTCCACCAAATTGCTTAAATTAGTTGGTTGCTTTAGTATCATGTCTACCATACTGAACTAAGCATTTTCCCAAGTCAAAACAGTCAGACTCTTTCTGTATGCCTAGTGACTATGACAAGAGCTAACTTGTACTTTCATCCTCATGTGTTTCTGACTTTCACTTTTTTTTAAAAAAGGACATCATGCCTTTTTTTGTGATTTCCCAAAAAGTCTCAGCTTATTAACCTCTATGTTATTGCTCACTTTGATAGATTTGCTGCCTTTAACATTGCTTCTTTTTTTCCTATGAATATGTTTTAGTGCACTGACTAAATTGAAAATTCCTCAAGAATAATGTTATGGAATGAATTGTGTTTCCCTAAAATCATGTGTAGAAATCCTAACTTCCAGTACTGAGAATGTGACTAAGTTTGTAGACATAGCATTTAAACAGGTAATCAAATTAAAATGAGCAACTGTCTTCGCAGCCAAGGAGAGAGACTGTGGGAGAAATCAATCCTGCCAACTACTTGATCTTGGACTTCAAGCTTCCAGAACTGTGAGAAATAAATTTCTTGGTTTAACCCACCCAGTCTGTGGTATTTTTGTTATAGCAGGAATAGCTAAGTAATACAAATGATGTCATCTTATATTTCTCTAATACATGCTTATCCCATGGTACCTCACGATATGTTCAGCACACAATTTAGACAGCATTGAATGTAAGTTGCATCTATTTTTACCTTTGTATATTTAAAAATCTGTTCATCAGCCACATTTAATGTTATTCACTTCATTATACATTTCTTTTAGTTTCTTGGCAACCAGCTCTCTGTCTTAAATAACAATGATTTAATCATTGTTTGAATAGATAATACATGCCTGCGGTAAATATTTTAAGCAGTATGAAAGATTGTATGGTGAGACATCAGTTCCCTATTCCCTTAATTTTCTTCCCTAGAGGCACCTTGTTTAATTTTCCAGGTACCCCTTTGCTGAAAAACACGTGTGTGTATCTGTATGTGTATAACATGCACATATGTTATAGACATATCACATATATTTATGTAAATATATGCTTTATACAAATCTTTCTCTATACAGACATAAATATGTATATTAATATGCATCACCCTCTCTGTTTTTTAAAATGGTAGCATAATATTTTTTAAAATCTCTTTTTTAAAAGAGATTTACTTAACAATATACCTTGGGAAATATTCCACAGAGGACATGCCAACCCATCTTAATCTTTTTAATTTATTTTGTTGAATTTATTTTAAGTGCATTGTTCTCTCTGCTTCCTTCACTCTAACCCACGTTTTCACACAGATACCTATATGGAGAACAAACAGGAAATATAAATTTTAAGGAGGCCCCTTCTTGTGGCTGTTTCATGATAGCAATATTTGAGTGACATATTTAATCAGGTTATAAAGTCAGGGCCACTTAATAAAGGTCACAGTATCGGGACAGTTCAACAAACAGGAGTGTGCTACAGTGAGACTTTCCCAGACTAACCCCGCAAGTGTGCAGTCACCATCCTAGCTGCAGGTGCACATGGGTAGTCATGTTCACAGCACACATTCCCCTTGAGCTTGCTGTGCAATCACTGCTGTACCAAGAAAAGAAAAATAAGTTAAGAAACAACCAGACATAAATCTAACATACTAGAAAGGTTTTTTTCTTCTTCTCTATTAGTTATTGCTCATTTGTATGCATTCTTTAATCATTTTAATTACAAATCAGAGCAATTATGTATTCTGCTTTTGTTTTTAAAAAGGAATCTTAAACATTGCTACTTGTTACCATATTTACATAATAATTTTATATGGTTGCATAGTAGTCATCTAGTTGATATGTTGTTTCCTTTAATTTTAATAAAGGGAGGATGGTGCTATTTGAGCAATAGTTTGAAACAATGACACATCTTTAATGATTCACATCAATGTTATTGAACTACAAGGTAATTGACTATAAAATGTACAGCAGCTCACAGAAATGCTTATAACCACTACTCTCTGTATTCGGAAACCAAAACCTTCTAGAGGAGCTGCTATCGAAAAGGAAACAATACAGATGCCCTCCTGAAAAGGAAATAGAATTTTCTACTCCTTTCAGAGTTGATTTCAGGAAATGAAGCTGAGGTTCTTTTTCCTTTCCTGCAGCTGGAACTGTACTTGCACAGAGATGGAGGATGCAAAACACTGTGCCTGAAGCAGACTAGGTTAACCAGATTGATTTCCTAACAACTAGCCCCACTAATGGGAATAACTAATTAATCAACAAATATTTATTAAGCACCTATTGTGTGCTGGATGTGCAATATGTAAGAAAGAATATGACCAGGACCTCTGCTGTCTTAGAGTTTATAATTTAGATAAGATATAAAATAGTAATAAATAAAACAATTACAAGTTTTAGTAAGTACTAAGAAAGAAGTAAACAGGACACTATTACTTAGGTAATAGTGGCTCAGGTGCTAGAGTGCCTGCCTAGCAAGCATGAGGCCTTGAGTTCAAATCACAGTTTCAGAGAGAGAGAGAGAAAGAGAGAGAGTGGTATATCCTTTACATATGTGACCAGAGACAGGACTCTGAGTAAATCACATTAACACTGAAAGTTGAGGGAAAAAAGAGTCAGCCACACTAAGAACTTGGGAACAAGGGGACAGTAGGAGCAAATGCTCTGTGGTGTCATGGAACTTGGCATGCTTGAGATGACTAAGACCTCCCAAATTGCCCTGGGTAAAGGAGGAGGGGAGGGCAAGGCCGTGGCATGCATGGTCCAGGATTCCAGGGTAGGAGCCTCTATTTCATCTGAAGTACAATGCAAAGTCAGGTAAAGGTTTTAAGCAGATGAATGTCATATTCAAGCCATTGTGAATATGTGAAAAATAGATCGAAAGAATGGAAGTCAAGAGAGTAGATGGGAGGTTGTTGGTGCAGCACAATGAGAGGGGACAATGGCTGGCACTTGAGTTGTGGCAGCGGAAGTGGAGACTAGTGGACAGAGGGATCTCAACAGAAGATTTAGCTGCCAGCTGAAATGACCATGAAGGACAAGGGAAAGGAAGATGTCAGTCATGACACCTGCATTTGGGGGGAGCACCAAATTCAGAAGTGGGAGGCAGGAAATGAGGAGGTCTCTTCTAGATATTTGAGTTGAAAATAATTTATCAGGATCCAAGTGGAGCTGGCAGTGTGTCAGTTAGCTACTGGCCTGGTGAGCTCTAAAGCCTGAGGGCTGGATGAGACTCTCTCAGAGAACCAGCCCATCAATGAGCCTACATCTTCCCAGGGGTGCTTAGTTATGACCAGAAGTAAGCCCCCAACTGGAGGAACATAGCTCTCTGAGGATTTATAGTGCAAGTTTTCACTATCACTGACCTCTCAGTAGTCAAGGAAATTATCCAGAGTGATTTTTTTTTTCTTTCAGATTTTTCAGTTTCTCCCCTGGCAATTTCTCCTAGGTCTGGTATCCTCTGATCCCAAGGATTCTTGTATAGAGAGGGGAGGGGAAAGTGTGTTTGGTTTTTCATGTTGGTGACCATGTAGGAGAGCCTTATTGGAGCTCTGCACAGCTGCCAGAGCATTTCACCACTTGTATTTCTGTTTTCATGGATGTAACTCTTGTCTATCTCCCCTGAGAACCAGAGCCCCCAACCTCTTACCTCTGCATCTTCCAGTGGTTCACTAGGCCTTGCTCAGCAGCTGTATAGATGCTCTGCAGTAAAATGGGAAGGAGCTGAAGGAATCCAAGCCTCTTGTTTTACAAATGAGGGAATTGACATACCCACTGCCACCATGACATGAAAGGTATTTCAGGTTTCATTTCACCAACCATTGATCAACTTCTCTGACCAAGGGAAGCCCATCAGGATTCATTCCATCCAAAACTAGCATGTTTATTTTGTACCCCAAGAAAAGACCAGCTCAATGTTTAAAACCTATTTACATGGGAAAAGAAATTGAGAATATTTCCAGGCATGCATATGCCAAGAAATGTCCTGCAAATGTTGCACTTTCCTCCAGCCTGAAGATATAAATGAGATGGATCCTATTGTCCAGGCTTACCTTTTCTTTGAAACCTTGCATCTGCAAGGCACAGTTTTGTGAATACTTTAAAATGTAAGAGGGTCTATAAGTTACAGAAATAGGTTTTGTATTGGCATAGAAAATCCAAATTTCACATTTAAGGCACTGCCTCCACATGGCTGAATAACAAGAGACTAGTATATGTGTTAAATAATTGATAAAGCTTGCACTTCCATTAAGACTGATTTGAAAAACAAGAACCAGACAATGTTATGAATTCAACAGGAAAAGATACTGATGATATTATGAATTCAGTGGGCAAAGATACTGTTTAATCTTTTCTGAGAAATGTCTGATGAGACAAACACATTATTTTCTGAGTATGTCTCTTCTTGTCTGACATTTTGTACTTGATTTATGTGAAGTGTCTTAATGTCTGTTTATGATTTCAGTGAATTGAGGTACATGCTCTTTCTCAAGATTCATAGATTTTGAGGCTAGGAGCGTTAGAGAGAATTTGGAGCATCTCTCTTATTTTCCAAAAATGCAACTAGAGAGAAAAGAGCCTTGGCCAAAGTTACACCATAATTAGAGAGATGGGCTGTGATATAGGACTCAGGGATGACAGCACACTTTTCACAGATGTTGGAGTTCAAGTTAGGGGAAAACTCCTAATATGGGTGGAATTTTATTTTCTTTAACTTCTCATTTATTCATTTTTTATTCTGAAAAAAATCATATTAAAATATTTTGGAACATGGGAAAAAAAGAAAAAAATGCCACTCAGGTGATCACTGTTAGCATCTTAATGTATTTCCTAGATTTTTTTCTATGCATAGTTAAAATAATTGTTAGTATATATATAATTTTCATTTTTTCAGTTAATGTGTCATAAACATTTCTAATAGATGACAAATATTCAACAAACGTAGTTCACTGAACCTTTTGGTGCATTTAGGATGACTAATATTTTGCTACTATACATAGCATATTATATGATATGTAAACATATATCATATGACTTTTTTCTATGGATTATACCCTTAATATAGAACTCTACATCATTAACCATGTTGTTACCAGTTGAATTTCACAAGGTTGGTCCAATTCACCATTGCTTTGCAACACTAAGTATCATTAAAAATATTTGCTAATTTTCTCATTGAAAATGAGATTCTCATCTCTTTTAAGACTGTTGAGTTCTTCTGAGGTCACCTTCCACCTTCCTCACCTAAGTCTTTGAGCTTTCTAGCTGTTTATCGTTCCCTGATAATGACATCCTGTTCCATGAATCTTGTTTGCAGGTCTCTCTGACTAAAATGGGAACCACTTGAGGATGAGGTCTATGCTTTATCCATCTATATATTCCTAAGATTTTGTGTAGTGCTGACACACAGTGGACCCTCAATAAATATTTATGAAATGAAGGAATGAGAAAATGTGATTTCTAAATGTATTGTCTGGTTTATGTCCTTTGTCTATTGACTTGCCTGTGTCAGAGTTTTATTGATTTTTACTTGTTTTTTTAATATGATATGTTCACACTTCACCTGTCATGTTTGGGCTAATAATTCCTTCCAATCTTTGGATTTGACTTTAAAGGGGGAAAATAGAGTGTAAATTTGGGCTAATAAGTGTGTCATCTCCTGCTATATTTTTTCTTAAAAGGTGCTCAAAAGGTAGAGAATAAGGGTGGGGAGTGGAGGGGAAGAGGGAGAAGGAAGGATGGGGTGGGGAGAGATGAGTTCTGTGAAAAATTAGACAATTTGGTTACTCTTTTTAAATAGACTGTGTGTAGTTGTTCATGTGAAAAGAAATGCATTGACTGCATTTCAGGCCTTCTGAAGCTGAAAAGGTCAACCAGCCCTTGTATGCAGTGAACAACAAATTCTGCTTATTTGTACACAGAGCTGGGTTTCAATTAAAAAGTACACAGAGTGGCTGAGTAATTTCTTAATGTATTCCATTTGTAAATGAAAAGTGAAAACAGTTATTAGTAATTCTTGATTCCTTGATGAATCAGCACTGTCCACAGAAAACAAACATATACCACCACGCTTACATGGAAAGAAGAAAGAAGGACTCATCTGGCTTTTTGTGCTTTGTTTTTCAGATGTGAGTTCATGTATTTTTTTAAACTTATCAAAAATTGTCATTGTCCCTCTGGGTCTGCTACCACATTGGCAAGCTTTAATACTTTTCTGCTTAGAATTTTATAAAGCAGACACTTACAAGGTGCAAGATGTCAGAAGCCTTCAGGATAATTTTGTCCCTTTCTGATCACCTAAAGTGGAAGCAAAAGGCTGGAAATAAAAAGTCCCTTTCCCCAAGGGTGTTATACCCATTCTTTGGGTCTCTAATTCACAGTTAAAACAACAACAGTGAAGCCCCCAAACAACCATTTCCCCTACTGGAGAAAAGGCTTCTTGAGGTTTGGGATCTATAGTGGATGTCCCCAGAACCTGGTGTAGCTCTGAGGCAGCTCTAAACACATGTTTGAAAGATGAATAAGTGACTGGGCTGTCCTTCCTTGACCAGTGAGCTAGATAGTGTATCCCCAGATCTGTGCTCTACGTTTTCTTTGCTGCTCTCTACCATAGGCCACATCTGTGGGATCCCTTGATGCCTGGCTTTCTAGGTAACCTCAGTAAATGAGTTTGGAGGGACGAAATAGAGTGAGGTCAGGGTATTCTCTTGATCTGCTTCTTATGGGATTGCCTCTGGCTCACCTTTTCTCAGCAGTCACAGTTCCCATTAAGGCCACTTCACTGTACGATCTTCTCCTTCCAGGTCCCAGGAATGTTCTGACCCTTGTTCCTTCAATGTAAGGGTACTGTGCTATCCCACACCTGCCTACACCTTGATAAATACCCTTTTATTAAACTCTGTTTGAATTAGTATAGCTGCAATATTTACTTCTGGAATACAATGAACAGAAACATTGATAGGGATGTGTGTGTTGATGCAGTGGCTAAACTCTAAAATACAACCTGCCATCTGCTCCCAAACTGCACACCCTGGGGAGGAGATGCTTTTCCTTAATGCTCGTCAAGAGAGTGAGGCTGGTGCCACCTTGGACTGAGTGCATGCCTGTGGTCCTCAACTTATTTTTGTTTAGACTCATTTTCTGTTTCATCCCCTTCCTCCCGTCTGTGTATTGCAGTTCAGCCTGTAGCTACAGAGCAGTAATAAGGTGAGGGGCTCTCAGCACTGTCCAGGAGTTGACCATTTGGTTCCTACAGAAGTAGGAGTAGAAGGCCACAAACTGAAGATCACCATCTCTCTGGTCATTGGGGGTTTGGGGGCCAGACAGCTATGGGAGGCTGTCTTACCTCATCATTCTGTCACATTGTGTGCAGACTTGCCCACACTCAGCACAACCTGTCTTCACTTCTATCTTCAGTGTAGATGATGCGAATGGATTAAAGGACAAAGGATGTCTTGGTGCAGTGAAATCATCTGTCTGGTCTCATCTCCCTCCTTTGAGGGATGTGAGAAGCAGTCCTGGGGATATGTTTAGACTCCCGCTTCTTTATCATTCAAGTTTCCTTGCCAATCATGGTTGATGATTTTAATTGACTTCATAACTTCTGCCTCCGCACTTGGAACACTCTCAAGGATGGCTGCTGTGACTTGCATGTTGGAAAAGCAATGTGTCACTCTATTCTGGTTTTACTTCTGTAGTGACTGAGGGTGTGCTGGGTCTGGTGAGGAAAGGCATTTGTCTCCTCATCACACAAAGGAATTGACACTTGCCTGATTTACTAGACCAAGCTAAGGCCTCTAATTCAGATTTGATTTTTTGGTTCAGGTCTTACTTCTCATTTTCTTCTTCCCTGTATACATTTTGAAGCTCACCTGATATTCTGTCTAGTAATTTGTACAGCATAGGCTTCCTCCTAGAAGGCTAAACTTGAACTGTTTTGAGATTAGAATCCAACAATCCTTTCAGCAGTACTCAAAGAGATGCGATCTCTATCTGCAATCTGCCCTTGCTGCTGAAAGATTTGAGCAGCAATAATTAATTTTAAAAATTTCCATCTCCAGGCCTTTGCATCTCACTCATTATTTTCGAGGTACATTAAATTTGCTCTGCAGTATCTTCTAGCCCCACCTTGCAATAAGCAATTTAACACAAAATTGCTGACCTGTAATTGCGCCATCCAGCCACGGATTCCTAATCCTTCTACGATTTATGGCTACATGTCTTTGGGCTGCAACTGAATTTTCCACCAGTGTAATATCACTCTCTTTATTTTTACCTGTAGTGAACAGCAATATTACTGTGGCACATGGGAAAGCTTCAGCTGCTCTCTGGAAATTACAGAATATCAATTGCTGACATCCAAGCTGTGGTGGGCAAGAGCATATTAGAAAATGGAACTACAGGTCATTTGGGGAAAACTTGTCCGATGAAATTCATCAATCTGAGTGCTGTGCTGAATTTTAAGCTAGAAAGAACACCAAACCAAACACAAAAGCAGGTTGTTTTTCCCTTGGAATGAACACATTAAATAAGTTGCCCTGAGCCCCTGAGGGTGCTCTCTGGGGAACTGCCAATCAAGTCTCTGGGTTTTCTGCCCTTGCTGCTTCTTTCCTTTCCCAGCTTTCATTCACGCCCTGTAGTAATAGATGAGCTGTTGGCCTTTTCTTTCCAATGCCTTCCCTGTGATATCAGAGCTAGATGAGAGCCATTCACGAATCAGTCTAACATCACGGCTTAGTATCCCCACAACTTCCAGGAGCCTGCGGTATCCAGAATCTCTCGACTGTTGACTGATTTCTGTTTGGCCCTAAGTTAGGTCAAAGGGTACCAAGTGCTTTAGAGGCTAATGTGCTGCTTGTTCCTTGTGTGAGAAAAGTGAGAGCAGTGTGAAGAAAAGGGCGCTGCCTAAGGATCAGCCACTGGGCAAATCTGGAGCCTGCAGTCCTGCAGCTGTGGGCACGAGGAGAGGGTGCTGACACTAGCCAGACTTTGGCCTTTGTGAAGGGTTTCAGACAAGGTGAGACTGCAGATCCAGGGAAGCAGAGGGAGAGCTTGCTTTTGGCTAGACTTCATAGTTCTTCACCAGGGCAATTTTGTCCCCAGAAGGCATTTTTGGTGCCACCCTGGTGGTGGGCAGGTGCTAGGCTTCAAATGAGAAACTGACTTACAGAGCTGGAGGTGGAGTGGTGGTGGGGATTGGGGGGAGGGGTAATGTGGGCAACCAGGCATTTAATTCCTTCACCGCCCTTACCCATCTTCCTATGTCCAAATGACACCACCATTCAAGGTTCACATCAGATACATGTTCTCTCCTTACCTTCCTCCTCCACCCCCATCTTCCCGACTCTGTCTCTAACCCCATTTTTGTCAACTTGCCACTGCAAATATTTTGGGCTGGCCAATTCTCTGCCATGGGGAATACAAAGATCCTGAGACTTGTAGGATGTTTAGCAACTCCCTGACCTTTGTAAGTCAGTCCTTAGTTTGAGTCTCAGTTTCTTCATCTGTTGAATCAGTTTCCCATTCTGACAGCAAGTGTCTATGGAAACTCTAGTATGTTCTAAGAGCTGTCCTATTAGGAACTGTGGATACTACAGGGAACAAGAAAATGTCCTTGCCCCCAGGGAGCTATATTTACAGGGGATACAAATTATAAACACACGAGTAAATCAAAAATTGATACATTATCAGGCACATAAAAGGGCTCTAAGTAACAACAAAGCAAAGTACCAGACTGAGAGTGATAGGAGCTCTTCTGTAGCCAGGAGCACCAGTGAGGGCCACTCTAATAAGATGCCATCTTAGCATTCTTGAGCAGAGCAAGCCACACAACAGCTTTTTTGAATTTCTAGGTTCCCTCTGCCTGCCACTGTTCACTAAAGTGCTCAGCTTCACTTACTGCTTCCCTTGTCTCTGAATTTTCCCGACTTTGGCCTCCTGCGAGGGTGGCAACTGATTTTCTGCTCTTTCTTGACCTCTGGTCCCTTGAAGTCTTGGAGTGGAGCACCCTCCCAGTAGGCATTCCCAGTCTTCACCAAGGTCTCCATCCAGCCTCTAGCCTCAAGTCCTCAGGTCTGCTTGCAAGCAGCATGCAGCTAATGTCTTTTCTTGAGTTCACTGTAAAATAGATTGCTAGTGATGAAGAAGGCTCCATATATGTTATTATTTTGTAACACACACACACACACACACACACACACACACACACACACACGTTTATCTTGACTTTATCGCATGTGAGTGGAAAATACTAGAAACAGCTGTCATCAGCCAGTTCCTTTTCTCATACCTGTGTCAGGTCAGATACCCATAATTGATGATATGACTGTCTTACCAGCCAAAGATAATTGCCAAGTAAGTTGAAACCCTGGCTTAAGAGGTGTGCCATTTGTAGTCTTAAAGAGCAACTTGTAACTCTGATAGATGGCTGGAACAGCGAAAACTCAATCTGCAGTGAAGGGGCAGCCCTCAGCTTTATTGCCATAAAAAACGAATTTTCTCTCTTTCCACACATAGTTTCAATTAAGTAAATTTCTAAGGAATTCTGGGGTGGAACAGGAAATCACAGGTTTTCAGCAGGTAATAAACATGGTGAGAGCTTTCTTAGGAAGATGGATCTTGCAACTCTCTGTAGGCTGAATGGACGGGTGGATTAGATAAGGCAGGAGGTGTTGAAACATCTAGATAAGGTTGGTAGGAGGGACCCTCCAGGGTAGGTGGTCCCAGTGCTCTCTCTGTTTTTGGGCCAGCTAAGAGGTGGGACTGAGTAAAAGGGTTAATAGTTCCAAGGACTTTGAGCTCCACTGTCTTTGCTCAAACCCAATATCCTGAAACTCAGGGAAAAGGAGCCAGGGCTTCTCTGGAGACCAAACTCCTCACTGTGCAGCATACAGTGCACCATACAGCTACAGCAGCATTTAAATGCGAGTGTTCTTGCTATCTGGAATTAATTACTATTTAATTTGCATAGCCTATTGATTAGCTGTGTTGATGGTGAAAAGTGTAGGCCAAAACTCCTTAACTAACAGCTGGTGACACTTTCTTTCTTGGTCTGAGAGAACATGAGTCAAAAGCCAGAGGCATTTTAGGAAACCTAACCTATCCAAGTGAACAGCAGCAAGAGAAGAGGCTGGGGTATTTCTCACCTTCCATCCCCCACATTCTAAGGAGATGTTCTGAATGTGGCCAACCATCTGTGTGCATATTATGTGTGTGTGTGCAATTCCAACTAAACACCAATTTATAGACTGTTCTGGTGTAAAATGGAAATAACATTACTACAGATAACTAAAGATTCTGAAATCTAACTGTACTCCATGAAGTACATTAATTATGACTGAACCCATTCATAATGAAGGAAAGCTAAATGAATGAGCACAAGTCTGTCCAATGCTGGAGACTTGGGAGCAACTTCCTTGCTTTTGATAGACACCATGTGTGATGCCAAAAGTAGCAGATGTCTGCAGAGAGAAATAAGGGATGGGGAGATAGCGAGTTGACATGCTGATGTCTTATCCCTCTGCCAAATTACATCCGGGCTTTCGCCTTGTGAAGACACTGGTCTTGGTTTAACTTCAGACAAGCTGGCCCCTGACATAGAGAGGGTCTGGCTGTCACCTGAGTTTAGTTTAGTGACTCTAGTTTCCTTCTGTTTTCATACACATAAAAAAGCCTTCAGAGTGAAATGTGGAAATGCCTGGGAATTGACTGGACATCAAACTCTATGGAAAATGAGTGCAACTTTGGTACCAGGATGACCCCAGCCAGATTCTTTGTGGGTCACATCCAGACGTGGGTCTCAATTGGAAAAAAATTTGAAAGATTTTCTAAGGGGAAGTGGCTGAGGCTAGACCACACAGGCAACTGATGGAGACAGAGAAATCAACCCTCACAGTTGTCTCAGAACCAATCTTGCTTCCAAGGTTGGACTTGACACAAAGAACCCCAGAATGTCACTCCATTCTCCAGAACCAGCATTGGACCACTCTCCAGAACCAGTATTGAACTAGTATTGGACTTAACTGAGGCTCAAAAAATGATGGAGTAAGATGGGCTTTGTTGGCTAGAGTAAAACCCAGGATGTGGAGATGTTATGAAGGATAGAGTTAGTTTTATAGTTAAGAACATCCTGTGCCTTGTTTCAGAATTTTAACCTCCCCATTCATTTCACAATTTTCTTCATTCTTTTAGCAGTCAATCTTTTCTTGCTCATTTCTACATCAAGGGAAATTCCAGGGATAGTTTTATTACAAAAAAAAGTTATTATCAAAAGTAGATGTGACAACCATAACGTTGAGACTTGAGTATGGATTCCCTGACCATGGTGGTGATGGGGTCTCCTTTTTTCTTTCCTGCCCTGCTATGACAGGCAGAATAAAACTTACCAAGGGAAAGTTGTCACTGTTGGGGATGGCTGTGTGAGCTCCCCCTCTTGGACATACCTGGTCCACCTTCTAGAACCCCACATCTGTGCTGAGACCACGCCCTTGCTTCCCTTCAGCAACTATAGCCCCAATCTAGAGCAGAGACTGAGAGATCACAACTTCTTCTATGCCTGGCTGACTTCAGTAAAAGACATTTTGCTTCAGGGAACTTGTTAATTGAAATTCTTGTGTCAGATCAACTTTCCCTGATATCTTTTCTCTCTTCTCCCATCTTTATGACAACATAATGACTTTAAAGAAGTCATTTGATTACCCCCCCCAGTACTGTTTTCCTTTCAGGGCAAAGAGCCACCCATGACTTCACTTAAACACTAGTTTATCAGTTGTGGCTGGAAGTGGGGTGACCAGACATGTCAAATTCAGTTCACAGAGATACCAAAAACAGCTCCACAATGCCCCTAGAGTTCTTCTGGTACCCATCAGTCAGACTTTGGTTGCAATATAAGAGCCAGCCTCAAGGAGGAGAGAGTTCTGAGTTTCTCATCGTGTTTACAGTAACTTGTCTGAACAGGCTCAGAGGACTGCAGCTTCTTGCTTCATAAATGAGAAAAAGGAAGAGTGAATGAAGGAGCCACAGTCCCCAAAAGCTGGAGGCAGGGTCTTAGCTGCATTGGTGCCTGCACTTGAACTGTTAGACAGCTATAGCTTATTTCCTCCTCATGAGAGAGCACAGATGTCAGGGCACTCCCCGCCCCCAAGCCTTTTCTCTTCTGCTCCCCAGAAGGGCAGAGTTGATCATGGAAATTGCTTAAAATGGTGTTCCAGAAGAGAAGATCCCTTAATCTTACTGAGCATTTTTATAACTGGAAAACAGTCAATGGCTGACTCAGCAGTAACCGCAGCCTGGGCCAAGTTGGCATCAGCCAAGGCAGTCCCATCAACACTTCAAGGTTCCGTCAGACCTTTGGTGGAGAAGCAAGGTACCATGTCCCATGAGGATATCACTTTCTCAGGAGGCTAGCAAGATCAATACAGAGCCCTTTTGGGTGTGCATCGTTAGAACTCTGGTGCAGGGTATAATCGTCCTGAAGGGGGTGTGTTGGTGAGGTTTGAGTTGAGATGGGCAGGTGAAGTTGGGCAGTTCCATTGTCTTCCTATAGAGCTGTGGCTACTGCCCCTTCCTGATATACTAGATGGTGCCCCTTAGCAAATGAGCCTTGGTCACAGGGAGTTGAAATGGAGCCATCTCTGGTCTGTTGGAGGGATGGGGCACCAACTGCACCCCCATAATCAGGACCCTTTTTTTGCCTACCCTCTAACCCCACTCTCCTCTTTACTCCTCCCTTCTCTTCTCCTTTTGTTTCTATCCACCATCCAAATCAATTGCATCCTATACTCCTCCTTCATTTAAAAATTTTTCCCTCATTTTCTGAATTGACCAATTTTCTCCTTCTACACTTTAAGAAGCATTTGGGAAACCTCTTTGTGTGTGTATGTTAAGAATAGGGAGGCTGCTGGTGGAGTGGCTCAAGTGGTAGAGTGCCTGCCTAGCAACCCTAGCAAGCATGAGGCCCTGAGTTCAAATCCCAGTACTGACAAATAAATAGGGAGGCTTTGGATTTAGAGGCAGCTCTGTTATCCAGTCAGCTAAATCACCTTGGATAAACTACATGGCCTCCAGTCTACCACATAGCTGATATATTTAATTAAGCTTCTGAATAAATAATAATATGATTCCAAAAATTAAAAATGTTTTACAGTGAAAATTCTGCCTTTTATCTGTAGCCACACAATACTCTCCATAGACAAACTACTACCTCCTAGGAAGATAAACAAGTACATGTGCACACACATTTATGTTCTTTTTCTCCATTCTCACACAAATATTAGCACACTATGCACATGATTCAGTACCAAGTGCCTTGCATTTACCATATATCAGGGACAATTCCATATCAGGACATAGAGAACTGCCTTGTTCCTTCCTATAGGTGCTTGGTAGCCCCTGAACAGTAAATCCTCTACTGACAGACCTTGAGGCTGTTTCCAGTCTTTTGCTATGCTGCAGTGCTGCAATGGGCAACCTTCCTTCCACGTCACCATGTCTGAGCAGATCCCTGGAATAAAATCCACAAAGTGGAATTTCCAGGTCAGACAGAGAGACCTCAGAGAACACACTTGACCTTTTTTTCTTATTTGCAAAGTGAAGGGGCTACGCTGGGTGACCTGCAGGTCCTTTCCACCTTGGGAGTCCCTGGGATTCAGAACCTCCCCTTTGTGAGGACTTTGGCAAAGATGACTGTCTGGCCCTTGTGATTCCATGCATACACAGTGTTCTGGGTCTAGGCTGCCACAGCCAGCTGGGAGCCAAAATTCACTCTGTGCACAGCCAGCAGAATAGAACTTGAAGAGACAAGTCCAAGGGCCAGCATGACCTCATTTGTCCTCAGATGGCATCTGTATTGTTTTGACTACTTTAAAAGTAACTGCCTTTGTAGGCTCTGGAGATTAAAGGGAGAATGGGGGCATTTTGCCTCAATTTACAGAATTGAGAGGAATAAAAGGGCTTAAATTATATAAGGTGGACATAGTGAAGGATAAGCCAGCACTCTGTGAGATGAAGACATCAATAGATGTTCAGCAGATTATTTGACAATCAAGAAATGTTTTGTTGGTACATTGACTAAAACAAGCCTGTCTGATGGTTTTGCCCTTGCTGAATGTTGAGATTGTGTGGCTACTAGACTAAGTCTTAGGACAACAACAGCTAAGATAAAGACGTTCTGCAAGAGCCTCCATGTTTGCTGTTATCATTGATCAGATTTGAGAATTACAGAAGGTTTGAGCTGAAAGACACCCTCAGGATCACTCAAGTCTCTTATTTGTGCACAAATGAGGAAATAGAAAGCAGAAATGGAGGAAATGCACCAGGACTGTGTTAAGTGCAAGGGCAAAGGCGCTGGAAGAAGACCCAGCCACTGGTTGGAGTCTCTGAGTGGGTGGGGCAGTGGGCCATGCATCCTGATGGATAGAGAAAGGTATCCACAAGTAACACAGCAGCATGCACAGGGACCCAGCTGTGCACAGTAGTTGAAAGGTTATTTTCAGGGTCATGGGAATTCAGGAGTCCAGGCAAAAGGCTCTCATAGAGGGAAAAGGCTTACCAAGGGCTCCAATCTTAGAAGGCCTGAGTGTCAATCAGTAGGTAGGTTGCTGAGACATAGAGTAGGCTCAAGAGCAGGCACAAGGCAAGGGTCTGGATTCCATGACTGAGGCACCCATGGGGACAAGGCAGAAGTGCAGCTGTCAAAATTGGGTCCATGCAAGGATGATTTGATTTTGAGCAGCAGTTCCTTTATTCTTGGTGGCTTTAGAGACTTGGACAATAAGCTCACAGACAGGAACACTCCAGCCCAGAGCTAGGACAAGGGAACTGGGAACAAGGCCAGGCTATAGTCACTGGGTGGTTCTGATTACCTCCTAGAAAAATTCCCCTCCAGTGTGCCCTCCTCTCTCTGCAGCCCCGCCACTGCTCTTGCTCAGGATCCCATGCCCTTCTCAAAGCAATAACTTCTCATGTCACCTCTCCATCATTTCCTCCATCATTCCTTTCCCCACCTGGCAGCCAGATCTCACCATAACCCCCAGGGGCTTACCATGCCTCCTCCAAATGGCATATGAGATTTAGTGACCTGCTCTCTCCCTGTGTCCAGCCTCACTGCCTGTGCCTTTGTGTTTCAGTAATTTTGAATGCACCATGGCATTTCCAGCCTCTGAACCTGTCTCCCCATAATTCCATCTGTGAAGAACTTTGCTCATTTCTGCTTGCCTTGATCACCCTCATTTTCAAAACACAGCTTCAGCTTTAACTCCTCCAGAAAGCCTGTGCTGTTTTCCAAGAGTAGGCTGGTCTCCACAGTCCTTTCCCAAAGGTTCTCAACTTTGGTTGTGTGTCCCAATGGAGAATTTTTTAAATGACTGATGCCACTTCAGACTTATTAAATCAGTTGGTCTGTCCTGTTCATGCCAATGTCTGTAGCTGAGGTCATGATGTTTGCATCTTATTTCTCAATGGACCAGAAAAAAGTGTGTGTTTGTGTATCTATTTATCAATCAATCGATTTATCTATCTATCATCCATCTATCATCTATCTATCTATCATTTATTGATCTAATGTTAACAATGTGTGCACCAGTGTTTATTTGTTATTCTGTTTTCTGTATGTTTGAAAATTTTCATAATAAAAACAAATTGAGAAAAAATGACTAGTACCACCCAGACTGGTTTGGCCTTCTGTCTTTTTGCAAAGCTTCTGAGTGGTGCTCCTGCCCAGAGCTAGGGTGGACAATGGTATTCATTATTTGTCACTATCATTTGAGTCTCTCTGTTGTGACTCCGTTCCCCCAGGGGACTTTTGGATCTTGAGGACAGGAACTGCATGCGTTTTAGACCTTTGCATCCCCTCCCCTCAGCCTCAGCATGTGCCTGACATTTCATGTTTGTTGGGCAAAACCAAAATGAAGTTATAGCGAAGGCAGATAGATGATTTCATGATTTGTTTTTCTTTCATTCAATGAATCTTTCCTCATTTACTAAGCATCTATTGTTTTATGTATATCTTAGGCATGATGAGTCATTTAAATGATCTACAGCAGACTTTCTCACTCTTGGTGTAGCCATCATTTTGGACCAGATAATTGTTTGTTGTAGGGAGCTGACCTGTGCATAGTAAGATGTCTAACAGCATCCTTGAGTTTTATGCAGTAGATGATAAGTACACCCCTCCCACTCTCCTGCAAGTTGAGATAATCACAAATATCTCCAGACTTTGTCAAATGTTCCCTGGGAGGCAAAATCACCTCCAGCCAAGAATCATGGGTCTACAAGACAGCCTGCCTTTACGAAACTTGAAGTGCAGTGAAGGAAATGGACATATACTTGCAATCAGAGCCAAGATGTGTGAGGGATTGTGATACATCACAAAATGCTATTAGGAAGAAGTTATTAATTACATTTGAGGCAATAAACTGGCTCACACACAAACCTGGAACCAGACAGCTTGGATTTGAATCCTAGCTCCATCACTTTCCAACTGTGAATCACAAGCTAGTAATTTAACCATCTCATACCTCAGTGTCTTCTTGTAGAAAATGGAGCTAATATTAGTTCCCATCTAATAGGATCACTGTGAGGAGTTTACATGTGTCAAATGTTTGCAACAATGCTGGCCTATAAAATACACAACAGAAATGTTTGTTGCTATCACTGTTATTCCCAGGGCCACACAGCAACTTGATGGCTGAGTTGAAATGATAAATTGGATCTTCAGTCTCCTGGTCCCATCTCCTCTCCATTGCAGTCTTCTTGCTGTTTGAGCAAGAAAAAATCAGGGATGGCTCAAATAGCATCACTGGGAAAGCAGACAATATATGGCACCATCCTCTGTCCAACCTTCACTAACCAGTGGAAATATCATGAAGTCACACATATAATGGCTGATTTCCTAGTAGTCACATTAAAAAAAAAAGAAACAGGTAGAATTAGTTTTATATTTTATTTAGCCCAATATATTCAAATTATTAGCATTTCAATATGTAATCAATAGAGATTATTAACAAGATATTTTCATTTTTTATACTGAGTCTTGGCAAGCCAGGATGCAAACAGAGCACAGCACACCTTGACAAGCCACATTTCAAGTGCCCAGTTGCTGCACATGGCTTGTGGCTATCATATTGGACAGTGTGGATATTCTAAACACTGAGAAAGGATAAAAAAATTTTTTTGGCTGGACATTCATATTTCAGACTATGCTTTGGAGATGGCAAATGAGAACAAATAGTGAAAGTCTTTCTAAGTTTTAGGTGGACACTGAGCCCTTTCCTTGGTTGCTTCTATCTCAACTTCATGAAAATGAGGGAACTATATCTTTTTAACAACTATCAAAGTTCATTATTTAGCCTTTTATTTACTTGAGTACAGCTTCAATAAATCATGGCCTGGCAGCTCCAGCGTGCCCACAAGTCAAAGCGCATTCTCTGGAAGTCCTCAACTCCTACTTAACCTGCCCAGTCCCCCTCCACCATCAGGCTGCCTTGTCACCTCTTTCTGTGGCAAACACAAAACTGTCTTCCTTGACTTTGTTGGTGGTGACCTCAGATGGCCTCCCAATGTCTCTTGTGTAAGTGTCATCATCCACCCTACCACCAAGGACTGGGGAATGGGATGGAGACTGAGGACAATTAGTGACCTGTCTGAGGCCAGACAGCAATTTGTCCCCATAGATGGAACACAAGCTGGCAGGCCCTGGGTGGCCTCTTTAAAATGCCCTGCAAACCCCAGAATTGCCCATTCCTGGCGTTTTTGTAAGGTTAATGTCCAGGATGGTGATAATGAAATCTTCACTATACTTATTCTGAGTGCCTCAGTTAACTGATATAATCCCTATGGCAGCACTCTGTGGCTGTTAGTCTTATCATCTCCACTTTACAGATGAGGAAACTGAGGCATGGAGAGCAACATGGCTTACAGAAGGTCATGCAGATGTAAGAGACCCCACGAGCAGTCAACCCAGATAGAATCACTTTGCCACTGCGGACCCTTCAGACGCAGGTTGGCCCACCAGGGTTTGCTTCTCAATGGGGTGGAGGATCCAAGAGGACAGGGATTTCTGTGCTTTCATTCCCTGCTCTGTCCTCAGCACTGGAAGAGTGCCTGACACTTAGTTGGTGCTCAATAATTAGTTGTTGACCAACTGTCACTTCTTGTAAGGCTGGTGTCCAGCCTTAGCTCTGGATCACAATTCAGGCACCTTCCATCCCGCACATGAACTGACTTTTAATTTTAATTCACGCTTGCCTCCTGCTTACACTTGGGTTTTATCTGTGGCCTTTCTGTAAGTGATCTTCCCAAAGCCAGAGAGGAGTTCAATTGCTTGAGGTAATTCAGGCTTAAGTCTGATCTGGGCAACAACCATTGAGTCTTGTTTTCCTACATGCTGGATGACAAGACTGGACCAGATGACATCAAAGGAACACCAAAATTTCTACCCCTCGGGCCAGGATTGGAGGCTGATGGTGCAAGAGGGCAAGGATTTCTGTGTGTAGGAAAATATGCTGCGTGCCAGTCACAGGGAAGCGAGCATGGCACCAGTTGCCTATCCATGTGCCTTTCTCTTCTCTCCCCAAGCTCTAATCCAGGCCTGCCTGACTCCAGGCTCCATTTTGTTTCCACAGTAGCTGATGTGGCAGGTTCCTCCTGAGGCGAAATCATCCTGGGCTTCCTTTCCATTCCTTTAACACCTCATCTCCTGTATCTGAGAAACTCTGGATCTTGATGTATCTGAATACAGGGCACAGAGAGAAGTAAGGGATTGTTTGAAGGGTAGAGAGTGCCAAAAGGTGCAGCCTCAAGGAGACCTTGGAAGCAAAGGCCCCTTGTTATCTGGGAACCCGCAACACGGCTGTCCCACTTCTCTCCTGTGCAGACTCCGGCCCCTGTCCCTGGAGATGCATGGTTCTCAAAGCACCAAGTTAACCTGCTCTTGGTGGAAATAAGGGGTTCCAGGAGAAGAGGCAGGAACTTCATGGGAAGAGGCTGGAGATTTGGACCATGGTGTGGGTAAGACACAGGCCTGCTAAACCCACGGCATATGTAGGTTTTCCCCGAGTCTGATTTTATTCTCATATGAGAATGATCCCATGACAACACAGGGCAATGTTTGGCCAATTCTATCCCCTCCCCACACATACATGCAAGTTCTCTCTGTTCCCCTCCCCACACACACACAATCGCCAAGCCCCCGGTCTGAGGTCTTCAAAGATGGCATGAGGGCAAACCTCTCAGAGGACTTAACATCATGCTTCTGAATAGGATCAAACAAAGCCATCTGGAAACTCTGTCTTTCCCAGAGGCTGTTATTCTTTAAGTCTCTAGAAAGCCAGGGGTTAGTGACTCTGAATACAGAATGACAGTTTACTAACTGAGCAAAACCAGACCTAAGATTTAAAACCCTTGATGGAAAATCCACCTTCTGTCTTAAGCATAAGCAGACAGTGTGGTTTATGGAAATTTCCAGAAGTTTAAATTGTCAGATGCTGTCCATCCCTTCCAAGGCAACCTTGGACAGCCTAACAGCTCACCTTCCAAAGACTTCCATGTGTTCATTCTTGACCTACAGATACAACTGGAATCAGGAGATTCAGACACATCCTAGACAAGAGAGACACAACACAAGTCCCTCCGACAGGCTGTGGAAGTGGTGGGCTAGAGACACAGGGAGGCAGGCTAAGGCACCCAGGGCTCTGTGATGAGAGACGGCTACCTCAGCCTGGGGAGGCCTGGGCTGAGCTCCTGGAGAAGGTAACTCCAGAAACTTGAAGGGTGGGAGGAGATATCCAGAGCCTCCTGGCAGAGCAGACAGCTGAGAGTATGGATGTGATCAGCATTGCTGGAGGGTCAGATAGGACACACCTGCCAAGAGATGACCTGTTACCCCAAGAAGTGGCCATCATGGAAAGTCCGTGTACAGTGCTGAGACTCTGAACTTCATCCTGCAGGCATTGAAGTACCAGTAGAGTGTTGTAACTAAGGCAGTAACAGGGACAAATCTTATTGAATTAATACTTTTTAAAAGTCAGACATTGTTCTAAGTGCTTTGTGTGTATTTGTTAACTCATGCAATCCTTTACAACAGACCTACAGGGCACATACTACTGGAGAAACTGAGGCATGGAGTGCTCCTATGTTGTGGAGCTGGGATTTAAAACTAGGAGGCTTGGTTCCTGAGCTCCATCTCTTGGTCACTCTGCTATTATTTGTAATTTTATAACCACCTCTTTTCAAAAGAGATTTTAGGTGATCCATAATAAAACCACATATATGCATAGAAAGCATATTAAATTCAAAATGAAAAGAGGCAGAAACATAGACAAGTGAGATGTTTATAGCAAGAATGCAGAATGGGAAATCATTCATAAGCTCTAAACTCTACCTGAGAAGCATGAACTTATCAGGTTACCAACCTCTTACGCTGGAGAGGGTGCACGACACGGTTCTCTGTAGAAAGACACTGTTTTCTTGTACTGAATTTGTTGTCCAAGCTCTGACATTGTGATGTAATATGTACAGAGGATTAGTTTCCTGGGCTTCTGTAACAAATTGTCACAAATTTTGTGGTTTTAAAGAACAGAAATTCATTTTCTCACTGTTCTAGAGGCCAGAGGTCCAGAATCAAGGTGTCAGGGAGCTCTGATGGAGAATCCATTCTCTGCTCTTCATAATCTCAATCTCTCTCTTTCTCTCTCTCTCTCTCTCTCTCTCTCTCTCTCTCTCTCTCTCTCAGTGTTCCTTGGGTTGTTGGTGCATCACTTCAGCTTTGGCCTCTCTTCATAAGGCTTTCCTCTCTGAGTCTCTGTGTCTCAAAATTTCTTTCTCTTGTAAGTATACTAATTACTGGATTAAAGGCCCACCGTAAGTCCAGGATGGTCTCATCTCATGATCCTTAACTTAATTACATTTGCAACAATTATATTTCCAACTAGGGTCCCATCCCCAGGTACCAAAGTTTAGGACTTGGACATATTATTTTGGGAAGCCACTATTCAACAGACTACACACGGCATTCAAAACAATTCTGCAAAACAATTAGAAGTATTTTTAAATAACTGTCTCTCACAGTGATAAAATCAAGGGTAGAGCTTTGATTGCAATTAGGCTGCATGTAATTGACCACCAAGAGTTTGCTTGTCCTCCTGAAAGAGCCTCCAAATAGAATATCTTGAGAGCCATACCTTTCTAGTGGTAAGAACTTTCCCTTAGGTGAACTCAGGTGTTACACGGGACTCTTACTATGGAGAAGAGTTTTGAGTCACAACCTAGCAGTTGGAGGCCGCACACATGAGAATCATCAGAAAGGTCTTGCTAATTCACCTGGCCTGGCAGCAGCATTCAGGTGAGTCTCTGAACTCTATTGGCCCTTCCCTTGAATTGGCTTTGTAGTGGTGATCTCTGGGACAGAGTGACTGGGACAACCTGTTCCAGGTTTCTGCTGGTTTTCTGTCAGTCCAATGGACAGGGAAAGAGAAGGAACACATGGCCTGTTAGAGCAGGGGTGGCTTTGATATTGTATTTGGGTTGCATTCCTGGTGCCTTTCCAAAAAAGGAGCTTCAGTGCCCTCTCATTCCTAAAATGGGTAGGGCTACTTAATTCATAGAGCTGTCACAAAGATTAATTGAAGCATCATGTGTCTGGCAGATGTGGAGAAAGAAGGAACTGTACTAAGGGCCTTCATGTATGTCCTAGAAACTGGTGGAGTCCTAGGGATTTCTTGCAGTGATCACTCTGACGACACAGCAGAATCGGAAATGAACATTCACTCTGGCGCCTCTCCCCAGAGCATATGAAAAAAAGCCCTGACTCCCGGGCTTCCATCTCTCTCCATGACAAGGTTATTGCTTTTACCTTTGTTCTTCAGCAATTGTTTCCTGGGAGCAAAAGCCATTTAATGAGACTCTTACGTCTTGGTGGAACGATGACTATTGAGAATGGTACAACGCCACATGCCCCTAATTAGGCTAAACCCTCTGCTCGCTTGCAGCCCTCCTAGGCCTCAGAGGAAGTCAGCCTGTGTACCCCAGAGCCAAAATTTAATAGGACAGATTTTTCTAGGGATGTTTGGAAAACAGCAGCTCATTTTCACTTAAGAATTTTCCCAAAAGTAACAAGCTGATCTTTACTCTGGACCTTTCTTAGGTGGGGTTCATTATAAACAGTAAGTTTTTTTGTGTGGTACTGGAGTTTTGTTTTTGTTTTTCCTGTATAAATACACCACAGTTATTAGTTGGTGAATATTTGGGTTGTTCCAACTAGTGGCTATTCTGAATAGCACTGCTAAGAATACTGATCAATAAGTTTTTGTTTGAATACCTTTTTCTAATTATTTTATATGCTTGTAAAGTAAATGTTATTAATAGCTTACTTTGGAGAGCTTACTGGTTCAGTTATATAGCTGGTAAGTCACAAAGTTGGGATATCAATCCAGGTTTCTGTCTTCAGATTCTGCCAGCCTCTACCATACCATGAGCTGCTCTGAGGTGCCAGACCTGGCATATCTGCTGTGGCAGCCTTGGAATGATGCTTTTGTACTTTCTGTTCTCACCTTTGGAGAAATCCCTTCCAGCCATGCAAGATGTTATAGCTGACACGATCAAGCTCACTCTTTGACTTGCTCTCTGTCCCAGGTGAGATTTGTGTGACCAGTTCCTTGAGCACATTATTGTAAAGGATGACTCAAAATATGGCTGTGCTTTAAAAATGTGCAAATATGCACCTAGGATTGCCACTATGAGAAACAGGACCTCTCTCATCACGGTAAAAGTAATTTCTCTCTAGAATCAATTTTGTCATGCTTATCAGTGTGGATGGAGGACTTGTTCACTTTATCATTAGTCAAACATTAATGACAAAAAGAGGACATTGAGGGTTACTGTCATCTTCAGATTTGAGGAAAATGGTAATAAGCAGGAGTTGGAAGGAAATGGGAAACCTCTCAAGAAAGAGAGGGTATTTGAGGGGTCTGACAGCTACTGGAGGCAAAGAGAGAAAGTAGGATCCCACTGAAGAGTGATCTGATGAGGGCCAGCAAGGCTGGGGCCAAGGCTGCAGTGATCTCTGAGGCTGTGGTCTTGAACTGGGTGGGCAGGAACTTGGGGTACCACTGTACTGCCAGCAGGAGAATTTTCCAGGGGCATCAGGGGATGCTGTGCTTGGATTCCAGCCAGAAAAACCCCAGCATCCTCAAAGACCAAGTTGCCATTGGGACACATTTAATTTTTATGACATTATATTTATATAAATCCACCAATCAAAGCAACAGCAGCAAAATCCTTTATCAGCACCAGGAGTACTCATTTAGACTTTGGAAATCCATTTGCCTTATTTGTGGATCATCCTGACTGGAGAACAGTCAAAGATTAAGGTGAATGGGATGTGTGGATAAATGAATAAATGAGTGGCCCAAAGAATTGCTAATGTAGGTGGTGGCTTGGCAAGGTTCTCATGATTTGACACCATTCATCTCCAGACACATTCTCTCTCGTTGTGCCCCAACTCCTTGCACTCCATGCTCTAGCCATGCTGAATTTCAGTCAGTTCTTGTAACATAAGACACTTGCAGCTCTGGGCCCTTAAATTCCTGTTCCCCTTGATTATAACATGTTTCCTTTGCTCATTTATCTGGCAAACTTCTTCAACTCAGATGTTAGGACTCTTCTTAAAGATCATTTCCTTCTGGAATGCCTTCTAGACTCCTCTGGATCCTAAGTTAGATCCTATGCTTCCCTATCAGAGCATCCATTCATCCCAATTGCACACTGGGCCCAAGGGAGGAAAAAAGGAAGAGCCTCATGGTTCATTTCTCCTGGCCCCATGCTGTGTGGCCTCATGCTGATTGCAACATGTAAGGACAAGCACTTAGTTTAACAGAAACCTATATATTCTTGGATGGCTCAATAAAGAACATAATGCCCCTCCCTCATCCTGTCTTGTGGTTATTTAAGTCTGTCATGTGTCAATCTATACTTCTCACTGAGTGCAGCTTTCTATAGAGAAAACTGAGAGGAATTTCTCTTTGCAACAAGGACCAGGACAGTAGGGAAATTCTTGTCAGTTCTACATTATAAAGGTAAGCAAGTAGATATTTAACAATGACTTGACTAGGGTCACACAGTGTCTTGGTGGCAGACCCAAGACTCTTACCCAAGTTTCCTTGTTCCCAACCCAGCTGCCCCCACATTCAAGTTTTCTTTAGAAAAATCCACACATTCTAGAGTGTGGTCCCTTCTCCTGTGCTCTTCCAAGGCCAAGGCAATCCTGTGTGAGTGAAGCTCTGCTTTGAGGTCATTTGTGAATATAAAGGTGGGAGCAGTCAGCAGTCAGCCGCATGTCACAACCTAGATCTCACTACCATTGTGGGCATAGTTGCTCCCTGGGCAGCTCTTAAAGATGAGTTGTCTGCGAGGAGTAAGCTACAGAAAATCTTTTGGGAGATTTTTTTTCTGGAGATTTGGTATTGAAATTTTCTTCGCTCAGATATTCTAATGGAGTGGTGACAGGATTGGGGGAATCACAGGATGTGGGGATGAGCAGGGCTGCTGCACTGGATGCTGATTCCACCTCTGAACTGAGGAAAGAAAGTTAAGGGCCACTGTTTCTGAAACAGAGATCAAACCACCTATTTGTCCATGGAGGTACTGTATGGTACATGTGAAAACACCACAGCAGGGGTTTCAATTTGGTGACCTGTGGGCAGAGCTTACCCACATTTCATTTGAGATGCTTGGTACCTTGTTACATATAAGGCACTACAGTAAAAGATAAGAGATCATCTTGAAATAGGAAGATCTAAAACTCAGGGCCATTGTTCCCATGAGACATCTGTAGAAGTGAGGAGAGCAACAGCTGCCCCCGAGACAAGCCTGAGCTCTCCGTGCTTGCTCTGCATGGGCCCTGAAGGTATGGCCAGGACTCTGTAGGAATACCAGGCCCAATGCCTCCCATCACTCTGCATTGTCATCATAGATTCTTGTGTGCCTGATCCATCTTCTTCCCACCTGCCTCCTCCCTCAGAGGAATGGGGGAGCGTATCTCACTCTTTTTTCTTTTGTGATCTGAGAGCCTGTACAGACTCTGGTATATAATAGGCCTTCAATAAATGCTCTTGAAGTAAAGTGTTTCAAGGTTGTAACTGAAATCCACAGTTTAGCTTTGCAAAATTTTCTGGCATAAATTATTCAGGAGATTGGTGTACTACGAAACATTAAAAGAAACCACTGAATAAAACTGCAAGATACTGAAAAAAGAAAGATACAATGATCTTGGGTTTCTTTTAATATTTAAATCTAGGCAGGTCTCTTTCAGGTTAAGATTAAACACAGATCTCTGTGGATAGGAAATGGGTCCCTTCAGATGGGAGAAGCTCCATTTCAGCCTTAAGACTTGCTATCTGAGGTGATGGAAGGGAGAAAAAGGCAAAGGGCAATGGTGGGGTCAAAGTGCATGGGCATGGGGTAGGAAAATTCAGGTCAACCCTGACTTTTGGCCTTGTGTGACCTTGCTCTTGTGACTTACCTCCTTGAGACTCAGTGGAAGACTATGGCCTTTAAAAAATTAAAAACAATCATTTTAATAAGTAGTACTTAAACATGGTACAAATTCAAAAGGTACAAACCTTACTAGTCACTATAAGCCACTCAGCTCTTCTCGTAGAAGGCAATCACTGTTACTGGGTTTTCTCCTTCTAGAGAAAGTCTATAAATATGTAATACAGTGTGTAATTTTTATACATACATTTGTACTACTCTTTTTCTTTTTCATTTAATGTATATCTTTTTTTTATTATTTTATTATTCATATGTGCATACAAGGCTTGGTTCATTTCTCCCCCCTGCCCCCACCCCCTCCCTTACCACCCACTCCGCCCCCTCCTTCTCCCCCCCACCCCCTCACTACCCAGCAGAAACTATTTTGCCCTTATTTCTAATTTTGTTGTAGAGAGAGTATAAGCCATAATAGGAAGGGACAAGGGTTTTTGCTGGTTGAGATAAGGATAGCTATACAGGGAGTTGACTCACATTAATTTTCTGTGCGTGTGTGTTACCTTCTAGGTTAATTCTTTTTGATCTAACCTTTTCTCTAGTTTTAATGTATATCTTAAAGATCTTTCTACATTAGAAAGAGTAGCCTCATTTTTAATGGTTATACAATATTCCATCGAAGGATGTGGTATGAATTAATTTAACAACTTTGCATTGATGACTATTTAGTTTGCTTCCAATACTACTAAAATGCATACAATACAGATACACATGTACATTTTACAAGTGTGTGTGTATCTTTAGGATAAATCGCAGTATTTGGAATTGTATTATGAGGTAAGTATAGGCACATTTTGATAAATAGTGACAAGCTTCCCTCCATAGACATTTTTTTTTTTGCAGAACTGAGGTTTGAACTTAGTGTCTTGCCTTTACTAGGCAAACACTCTACCATTTCTGCCATGTTCCCAGTCCTCAACAGAAGTTATAATTTGAATTAATACAGATTTATTAAAGTGGCATTGAAAATCTAACCCATCTACTTCTCTACAACAGGAATGTTCCAGTGTTGATTCCCATTTTTCTTTCTGCTTTTATTCACTGGCCTGCCATGCCAATCTGTGAAAAAGAAATAGTTACAACTGCGTTAAATAAAATTTATTAGAGTCCACTCTTTGAACTGAGCTCCTGCACAGGGTCCCAATAACCCAGACCAAACCAGAATGGAGTCACCTGTTGTAGATTCCCCATAATCAAACTGAACTTTAAAATGGGCCTGTTTTCAAAAAACCAGGGGATTCAGCACAACCAATGAGAAGCGGTTCAATCTACCTGAACTGGCATGATAAGGAAGTTCCCTCTGCTTTATCCCTGTAAGAAAAACAGCTTTGTAATGACCAATCTGTTTTTTTGTTTTTGTTCTATTTTTTTCAGCTTTTGCCAATAAAGTCCACCCCTTCTGCCCAGCTCATCGGAGTGCCTTTCTAGATTTTGAAGGTAATGCTGCCCAATTCATGAGTCACTAATAAAAGACAATTCCATTTTTATACTAAACTTGTTGAAATTTTTTCAACAACTTCTAGAGTAGTTTTAAAGATTTATTTAGCATTTGACACTGCTCATCTCCTTCCCCCCTCCTTCAGAAGGCTTTGAAAGGAGTCTTCTTTGGTGTTTGTAGCAATTAGACACCAGGCTCCAGCAACCATGGGATAGCTTCCACACTGATCAGTACATTCTTGAGAATCTATTGTTCTGAGCTAAATGAGAGATGTCCTTCTAACACTTCTACGTGAGTGTTAAACACTAATCAAGAATTTCATTTAGGTAAAGAAAAAGATGAAAGCAATTATTCTTTGGAGTGAAAAATATTGATGTATCACCAGTGAAGTGGAAAATGACTTTGTTTCCCAACTTCTAGTTAGTCAAATAGCAGGTGCACCATAACTTGGAAAAATAGCCTGTTGGATGGTCTTATATTGTGCTTGCAATGCCTCCTAATCTCTTCCTCATCATACCAGGCCACCTGTTTTTTTTTTTTTTTTTGAACTCTTCAGATTAACTTTTTTTGTTCTCTGTGTGGAGCAGAGTATTATCAATGATATTTCGTTTCAATTCAGTTTTTTACCCAAATACTCTTCTAGATTACTTCTCAATTGGAAAATACAATCCAATGGGATTGGGAACAGGGACCCAGGAGCCAGTTTGTGAGTCCAGGCTGTCTCAGAGTTCTCAGCTCCCTCTGGGGCTTTGCCTCCTTTGGCCTGAGGGCAAATGATAAGTGATGAGGATTTTGCAAGAGACCAGCTACATTCAGATTCATATGGAAAAGACCTCTGTGCAAATGAAGACTAATAATTATTAAGAATAAGTTTTATGATTTTGCAATTAAAAAAATTTACTATTCATACAAATTACCAGTTGGGGTTGTGTTTTTTTAAATAGTGAAGTGGTTTAGGTATTTAAGTTGCAGTCCTCACAGTAAACTATTTTTATATTGATTTTTATATGTGCCAAAAATAGTATTAATAGCAAGCAAGGGAAAGGAGAGGATAAAATGGACCTGTTGACACTGTATTAAGTCCAAGTTCACTGATACTGTATCTACAATAGCAGCACAGATTTGCCCAATGTTGCTGAAATGGTGCCAAAGGATGCCTTTCTCCTGAGTGTAGTCTCAATGGCAGGGCAGTTTGGGAGAGATTGGTCCAAGACTAAAAACCTCTTCTCAGTATGAGAGTGGATGTCACTGTTAGAGCCATAATAGGTGGCCTGGGCTGCACATTGGAATCATGGAAGGGGCTTTAAGTCTCTGGATGCCCAGAGAACTCCCTAGCCAAGACCAACCAAGTCAGCATCCTGGGGGCAGGTGAGACCTGGGTGAGAAGTACTATGATAGAGAACTTCTGCGCGTGTCCATCTCCCCGCCCACCTCTCCAGGTCTGGGTTGGGTGAGCAGGAAGAGAATGGGAGAACTGAAAAAAGAGAATGAACTGAGGGCTTTAAATCCCCTTGGAGAATATATACAGCATAGAAGGCACGGGTTCCCACTCTACCTGGTGGCTATGTGCAGAAGGGAGCTGGAAATAGTGATGACCTGGGTTGCGCACATGTCAGGTATACCAAGTCTTCTCCAGGTTTTTTTTTATACTTTTTACTATATATAATCCTTATGTCTATTTGTTTTATATTGCTTAATATTTATCATTTATATATATACACATGTATATTTATACATATATGTAAATACATATATATTACATATACAAAGATAAATGTATAAAAAGGTGTCAGTAATGGATGACAAGCTCTAATTTATTCTGGGTACAGAGTAGGCAGGTGAAGATGAAGTCAGACAGTGACTCCAGATCTTTTCCCTGGAAGGACCTGATGTCTTGTTCTGAAGATGAGGGGCTGAGTGACCTCACTTACAGGGTAAATCTGACCTCTGAATGAACTGGTAGCTGCACCTGTTCCCCACTCCTTCAACACACACATGCTTCCCCAATTCTAGCAGAACAAAGACATGCATGACTCTTCTAACATTTTAGCTTTGGTCATCGTCATTCAGATTCCAACTTTGAGCCTTTTGTTTCTTTCTCCTTATGGCTAAAGCCAACCACATATAGTCTGACGTCTGTATAGAAAGCCACCTAGATAATATGTCCTGCCCTGGGACATGATATGGGGTACAGGGATGCTAAAGAGAACCCCTGAGCACCTCCAGCAGGTGCAAAGAGAAGTTCATAGCAACTGGTCTGTATGTAGGCACCCACAAAAGCCCACACATCATATGTCCAAATACTTAAGAGACAGATAAATTAATATGATCTGCAGTATCTTCCTACTTTCATAAATCTGTCTAGAGAGGCCTGGGAAGTCAGGTTTACCTTAAAAGTTCTTAGACTCCTCAGAGCTCTTCCCCGGAACATGATAGCAGAGGATAGCATCCCTGATGAGAGCCTGCCAACCTTCTTTACCCATCCCCTGGCTCCATCCCACCCCACAAGGAGCCTCCTACAGGTGGGCACACCAGTTTACCTGTTCAAGCTCTGTTCACACAGACTTGTAAACATCCTTCTTGGCCATTAAGGCATATATGGACTTGCAATGGCAATGTCATCTGCCTTGTGGAAATCGAAGACAGCAGAACATACCAACAGAAATTAACAGAGGGCAGTAGAGAACCAGAGGGTGCCTGTTTAACCTAAATCATGCAAATTCATTTTGTTTTCTCTGGAACACAATGCTGGCCAAATCCAACATTCTCTAGCTGAATTTGGCTTAGTTTGCTCTGCAGAGGAAACAGTGCCATATTCTTAAGCAGAGCCAAAACAAAACTCTGCTGATGTCAGCGGCTTTCAACCTGAATGCAGCTCTGCTGTAAGTTATTTCCTTGGCAAGATCTGAAAGAGAAAGGCCTTTACTTAGAAGCCAAGAGCTCTGAACTCAAGCAGGTTACTTACTTGTCAGCACCAATGTAGCTAATCTCATCGTAGGCCTACATGTTAGAACACTCACTCTTTCCAACCCTGCATGTTGGCCTTCTGTAAATGGATTATAGTACATTTTTATACAAATGTTGACATATCAATCAGGATAGACTAGGTTATGCTGCAGTAAAATAAGCCTGAGTCTTAGTGGTTTAACAAAAGTTTAGATCTTGCTAGGATGAGCATACATTTTTTAATTGTACCTGTTGTCATTTAACTCTCATAAATGTCAAGTATGGAATCCTAGTTCTAAATCATGCTATACATCCAAAGCAGAAAAAAGGCTTAGTCCACTGTAAGCCCTCAGAGACTCAAACTAGTAGAGACATCATTTTGACACAAGTTTTCACCATCATTTCAGTGGGAATGAATTTCAGTGGGAAGAGAATGTGGCAAACTCTACACAACTTGTAAGGCTTCCACTCACAAAACTTTGATGGAAGCTAATCACATGACTGCATCTAATTTCAAGGGAGAGGTGAAGGGCAATGCCCAGAAAATGAAAGCCAGAAACAATTTGTGAGTATCACTATAGCTACATCACTGAAAATCAAATGTTTTATTTGAAACCCACTAAAACCATGATGGTATAAACCACCAATGAAATTAACATTTATGAATACTTCAACTGAATTTATCAGTATGTTGATTAATTTTATGTGTTAGCTTGACTGGGTCCAGGAATGAACATAGCTGGTAAAACTATTTCTGGGGGTGTCTGTTAGGATGTTTCCAGGAGATGTTAGCTTTTGAACTAATAGACTAAGTAAAGAAGATCCATTTTCTGGGAGAAAATCTGGCAGCTATTCATTGGATAAAGTATTAATATCCAGAACATATAAAAAGCTCCAAAAATGAGACATGAAAAGAATACACAATCCAATTAATAAATGGGCAAGTAAATTTGGTCATTTCTCAAAAGAAGTACAAATGGCCCATAAATACATAAAGAAGAGTTCAACATCTTTAGCCATAAAGGAAATGCAAATCAAAAAACACAGATTCCATCTCACTCCAGTCAGAATGGTGATCATTAAGAAAACAAATAACAAATGTTGGTGAGGAAATAGGAAAAAAGAACACTTACACACTGTTGGTGGAAACAGCCACTATGGAAATCAGTATGGAGGTTCCTCAAAAAACTAAAAATAAAACTACCATATTATCCTGCATAGGCATATACCCAAAGGAATCAAAGTCAACATACCATAGAGATACCTGCACACCCGTGTTTATAGTGGCACTATTCACAACAGCCAAACTATGGAATCAGTCTAGGTATCCATCAACTGATGAATAGATAAAGAAAATCTGATATATATACACAATGGAGTATTCTGAGCTGTAAAGAAGAATGAAATTATACCATTTTCAGAAAAATTGATGAAACTGAAAGTCATGTTAAGTGAAATAAGCTAGACTGAGAAAGACAAATATTGCATGTTTTCTTTCATATGTAGAATCTAAAGCTAAAGAATGACAACAGTGTAAAACAGGGGGAGCATTTAAGAGGTAGGGAACTAGTAGGAGGAGAGGATAAGGGAGAGTGAATATAATTGAAGTAATTTATATGCTTGTATGAAAATAGAATGACACCATTAAAGTTGTTTTTAAAAAGGGGGAGAAGGAATAAGAAAGAACAATTTGATCAAAAGAGGGTGAATTTGATCAAATACATAATATGTATGCATGGGAATATCACAATGAAACTCCTTTGGACAACTAATATTTGCTAATGAAAAAGAGAGAGAAGGAAAGATACATTCTTACCAATGAGTGGGGAATATCCAATCTTTTGAGTGCCTGAATAGGAACACAACAACAAAACGACCCAACCAAATAAACCAACGAAACCCCAACAAGCAAACAAAAATAAAACAGAAAGGGTAGAGGGTGGATTTTCTCTTTCTGATTGAGCTGGGACATCCATAGTCTTCTACCCTTGGATATCAATGCTTCTGGTTTCAAGCCTTTGGATTTGGAATGAATTATACCACTGGCTTTCCTGGTTCTTGCGAATGAATCATGAGACTTCTTGGTTTCCATAACTGTGTGAGACAATTCCCATAATAGTCCTCCTATCTATCTATCTATCTATCTATCATCTATTGATCTATCATCACCCTTCCTCCTATTGGCTCTGTCTCTCCGGAGAACCCTGATGAATACAGTTGGGAATATTTTGTTATAGATATTGTGATCATGCTTCTTACTCCCAATGTAATTCGCTGGAATTTATAGAATCAGAGTGCTCTGGCATACTCCATCTATTTTGACTTCAAGTTTGGTTCCATTCTTTACTACCCATATCTCATTTGTATCCCATTCTGCATTCAACTTCCTCCACTATAGGTTTTGCTATTTCGTAGCCCATTTTTTTGCCTTTCTGTAGTTCTTAAGAGTAGTATGTTATTCCAAGCCTTTTCTTTCTGGCCACAACTCCTCAGGCAGAAACATTTTTCTAATTTCTCCAAATCTTAGAAACTCTTCTCTTTCAATTTTAAGATTTCCTCCCGTTGTATGCATATAGTTATATAAACCATTTTATCAAATGTGTTTTAATAAACAAAAGGTAGGTTACTAATGAGGCAGTTGCTATTAAACTCTGTGAGAAAACAAGTACAGTATTCAGATCACAGTTTGGATGAATCTTACTGCCCCTCTCTGCTCTAGTAAGACCACATCTTGAACCCTAAGGCCAGTCGTGGTCCCAGGTTTAAAAGAGTCCCTTCCAATGGATTAGGAGGGGAGTGCAAAGATAATGGTCATTGGAAATGTGGTTTAAACAGGAATGGGAATTTGTAGGGGACTTGCAGGGTATGTGAAGGCAAGTAGAGTGCAAGCATGATAAGAATTAAAATGGTCTCTGTCACTGAATATCTGAAGTGCCCAACTGAGAGTGGCTCTGGTATTAACAATTCAGGATGAGGTCACCACCACTATGGTAGTTATTCCACTTATTATAATTTAATTTTTTTCTTTGGAGAATTCTTCTAATTTTATTGAATTGGCTCATTGTCCAAGGCATGAAAAAAAAAAGGAATCTTTAAAGGGCACTGGAATTTTTTTATTGCTAACTTCAGAAGTCAACGTTGGATGGCTTTTGCTGATAATTAGTCATCTCATGGGACATGTACTTTGCCTGATAAAGAACCATAATCTGACCCACAGGATTTGATTTCCAAAACCCTGGAGAAGATTTAAAATCATTAATGAGAGAGGGACACCTTATCTCAATTGTTTATGACTTCCAACAATTATATTAATTTATGATTATATCCTTTCAGAGTTGCTGGGCAAGGCCAACTTAGACACACACTCAGAAACATGGAAATTGTCCAAAAGCAATGAATGATACCACAAATATGGATATGTATTTTTTCTCAGTAGGGGTGTTCATTTCCTATTATGGCTTAGATGCCAAGTGTGTAAATAAAAGAACAGAATGACATAAAAAGTCAATAGTGAAAGACTTTTCAAGGCAATAATGGTTTTACATATCTTGATCTCACAAATTTGGAAGACAGTCACTTTGTTTCTTAAAATCCTAAGCAACTATAGAATGAGGTAGCCATTTAATGCATTGTTGAAGAAATGAATAAAAAATCTATGAATAGGAAAATAAGAATCTTTGCTTTGTATTGTAGCCATCCCTGTACCCAATCATTTTAAATCAACTTTAGCATTTAGAAACAAAATGAGATCAACCTACTTACCTTCTCAGCTCCAAAGGGGTAACACTATTAAAAGCAAAACAGAGAGCTAGAAATAGACAAGGGGAACTCATGGACGCTTAAGCCTTGCTTCTGGCCAGCTAGTCTCATTTCTGACAATTGGGTAGCTAAGAGTTGCCTGCAGAGTAACACAAGTTGGTCATCTAAGTCAATCAAATTCGTCCTTCTCTTCATGTTGTGTCTTTCTTTCACATTGGAGGTCTCTTATTCTCTACCCATCCTTACATATAGGGTCCTCCATGTTCTCTTTGTTTTTTTCTCACATACCTTTTTCTTCTTTGTTAATCATTGATATGCTCAGAACTTCAAGTGTCACCCACAGGCAGATGATTGTACCAATGTGATGTCTTCAATCCCCAGTGCTGGTTTAAGTTCCAGACTCGCATTTCTGACAGCCTCTGAACAATCCACATAGTCATCAGATGGACATTGTAATCTCACTATTTTAGGCAAGAATGTCTGGCATTTGGGAATCTAAACCAACAGCCGATGTTTAAGGAGCTGAGGTGGGAGGTCCATGAGGCAATGTTTTGGAGAAAATCTGGTTCAACCCATACAGATCATTTTATCTTATCATTTTGAAAAGAGGTGGACAAAGAAGAGGACTCTGGATATAAGACTTCCTAAGGAAAAAACCCCAGAAAACTCAGATGAATATGAGAAACTTTAACATAAGTGTGTAGGGCAGAACTTTGAAGAATTTACCAAGTTGAAGAAAGTAGTTGTGATATTTCTACTGGAGCTCTTAGCTCTTAAAGAATCTTCTCCAGCACATTAATGGATTTGATAAAATAAAGCATTCTGAGATTCCCTAAAATGAATCTGAGATTTCCTAAAATGCCAGAAAATGGAAAGAGGATAGAGGTTAATCAATTAACAGCTCCAGGCTCAAGCTGACAACAAAAGATCGTATCACATTCCTGAATATACATTGAAACCTTAACTCAAATCCCAACATGATGCCTAGGTCCTACTGCATCCTTCATACAGCCCTAACCAACCCAGAAAGAATAACTCTTCCACTTAAAGACTGCCCTCCAATCCCAGAGCTTTCCTCACTTCAAGTAATCCCTCTCCTCTTACCTAGCTAACATAGGATCAATGTAAACAACTTATGCTTTCCTTCCCAATTTTCATTATAAAAATATTCTTGGCTGTTGGTCAAGTGAAAGTTTTTTAGCTGCTGTCTAGCCTTGTTGCTGGAATTTATAGGCACTTGTCCCAGGACCTCTTCCTTTTTTTTCTGGCTAGCATCTGTAATGGTTCAATAAACCATTTTATTTCAGAGATCCCTTGGTCTCATGAGTTTTGGTTTGACAGATTGGTCAGAAGTAGAACACAAATAAAGATGGGATCAATGAACTTTCAGGACTTTTTGACCTAGAATCAAGAAAGAACAAAAATAGTCTTTTCAGTAGTTGAATACTAGCTGATGTTCTGCTACAGAAGTAGAGGGTGTCCATAGGAAATGAGGAAAAGAAGGATGCAGTTACTTGAGGCAGAGAAAGAGTTCTTGTCAGAATTCAAGTCCCCAGATCCAGTTTACTGTATTACAATCCTTTATAATACTTCTATGATATAACATCAATAAAACCCACCCTCACATGAAAACTAATTCAGGTTCATGCTTGTAACCAGAAGAGTTTTGAAGAAGATAATTTCAAGTCCTGCTGAAATTCCAAAATGACTAGAGCACATGTCCCTGTTTTTCCATTATCTCTGCTGGATGCTTTGCCCCTGGGGGCACAATGGTGTCTTGTTTATCTTTATGCTCCTTCCAACCTACCACATCCTGGGACAGAGAAGGTACCAAGAAAGCAGGCATAGGGATGCTTATTTATTCAGCACTCTGATTCAAAGATCACCTAAGTGTGTCTTATCACCAGTGATTTAACCGGGATGTATAAGCAAGAGTACGGCTTAAGAGGCATGAGCTTGATCTTTGCTTCACCATTAAAAAGCTTTCATTTATTACATTTGATTCCTACTTCTCACCACTCTTTTTCCATGCTAAAATGATGAGGCTATTTCTTCCCAATCAGCTCTGTGTTTCTCTCCAATAGACTGTTTTCTTAAAGAAAAAAAGAAAATAACTTATGACACAGAATGTCAGCCTAACATGTTGTCTCAGCATGTACTTTGTGAAGACAGAAAGTACGGAGCAAACAGGAAGGGCAGGGTGGCCTCTTAGAAAAACTGTCAGAAAGGCACATATCTTATATCAAGGTCTTCTATCAGCCCCCTGCCTCCTGTTGACTGAAAGGTTGGGTTCATCCTGTGCTCTTCTCTGACACTCCCTTCTCTTCTATTTCATTCCAGGGCATTCAAGCCAGTGATGTGTTTTGGAAATGCTATCATTTGTTAGCATAGCTTTTATCTCAGTTGGATGCCTTTCCTCTTTCACTGCTTTTCTTTCAAGGAGGCAGAGTCAACACTTGACTCTGGGAGTTTTATTCAACACACCCCTGTTGCTAGTTGAAGCCAAAGAAACTTTGATTAACAGCTTTCCCAGGACTCCAACCCATGGTCCAAGCTTTGCATCTGGCACCCTCTGGAGCCCGAAGGAGAGATGCAGTGAGTGGAGCTTCTGTTTTGAATACTGGCTTGGTAAGAAAACCTCAGTGAGATGGGAACGAGGATGATCTGTGTAAGTGTGTGTGGAGCAAATGCATTTATGAAGATTGCACCAAATGTTGATACCAGGGCCGTAATTAGAGCTCTCAGATTTCTGTGCTTTTCAGATCTGTTTCTGATGATACAAAATCCATCTTCTCCAATAGGAAGTTCAGAGATTGGATAGATGTGGAGGAAACCAAAAGGAAGTCAGGAATACAGAGATGATATTATAGGAAAGAAGTAGCTGCTTATTGGCAAAGTATAGGGTTGATGGAAACACTGATCATCTTCATCCTAAAATTTTATACTGAGTACTATTCCATGGTTTTTCAAATTACTTTCATAGTCATCCTTTTGAAACCTTGAGATCTAGAACTACCCAGAGTGGAGCAGACTATGAACGAATGGCACTGATAATCTGTGTATGGCCTAGAAGGCTGAGACCATCAGCCCAGGCTCATTATAAATAGAAGGGAATCTAAGGGAACAGAATGAAAGTCTAGAACATATAATAACTGGAAGATAATATAGGAAATTTATCTTAGCATCTTGACAAATTTTTCTTATTCAAAAAGCCCAGCAGCCTTATAGGAGAAGTCTAACAGATTTGATTACAACAAAATTTTTAAAAATTAAGACCTGAAAATTTGAAACTACCACAAGAAAACACTTGCAGAAATAAGCACAGGGTCATGAGACTTCCTGAATAGGACACCAATAGCTCAGGAAATAAGAGCAAGAATAGACAGATGGGATTACATCAAATTAAAAAGCTTCTGCGTCTCAACTAGCAAAAACCCTTGGTCCTTCCTATTACTGCTTATATTCTCTCTTCAACAAAATTAGAGATAAGGGCAAAATAGTTTCTGCCTGATAGCGAGGGGGTGGGGAGAGGGGGGTGTAAGGGAGGGGGGCGGGGAGAAGGGGGGATTAATGACCCAAACATTGTATGCACATATGAATAAAAAAAAAGAATAAAACAAAAATGAAAAATAAAAATAAAAACCAACATAGAACTGAAAATGAAAAAAAAAAAAAAAAACAACTTCTGTGTATCAAAGGAAACAATTCCCAGAATGAAGAGAAAGCCTATAGGGTGGTTGAAAATCCTTGTCAACTATTCATTGGACAAGGGATTAATATCCAGAATATATAAAGAGGTCAAAAAACTAAACACCAAAAGAATAAATAATCCAATTAATAATAGGCAATGAATTAAACATATAGTTCTCAAAAGAAGTATAAATGGCCAATAAATACATGAAGAAATGTTTAACATCCTAATAACAAAGGAAGTGCAAATAAAAATGACTCTGAGATTCCATCTCACTTCAGTCAGAATGGCTATCAGCACCAGTGTTGGCAAGGGTGAGAAGGGGAGGAACCCTTACACACTGCTGGTAGGAATGTAAGTTAGTCCAGTCACTATGGAAATCAGTATGGAGGTTCCTCAAGAAACTACAAATAGAGCTATCATATGGTCCTACTATATTACTCCTGGGCATAGCCCCAAAGGAATCAAAATCAGTATACAAAAGAGATACCTGAACATCCGGGTTTATTGCAGGACTATTCATAATAGCTGAGCTATGGAATCAGCGTAGGTGTCCATCGACCAATGAATGGGTAATGAAAATGTCTATATATGCACAATGGATATTATTCAGCCATAAAGAAGAAGAAAACTATGTACTTTGCAAGAAAATGGATAGAACTGGAGATTATTATGATAACTGAAAGAAGACAGACTCAGAAAGAAAAATGCTTCATATTTTCTCTCATGTCAGGAATCTAGACCTAAAAAAAAATGGTGACATGAATGTCAGGTGGGGACTGTTGAGGGTGGGGAAGTGAAAGAACAGGGTGATGGGGGTTGAATATGTTTGATGTACATTATATGCATGTATGAAAATGGAATAATGAAACTCATTAAATTATTGAAAAAGGGAAAGGACAGATAAAGAATCACAAAGGGAAGAATATGATCAAAGTATATTATACGCATTGAGAAACCATTACAGTAAAACCCCTTTGTTTAATATATGGCAATGAAATTTTGTCTCTGTCTTTCATATGAGACTTTCATGAGCTGTCTGGGTACCCTTGCCTATTTGCTCATGGCAATGAATGGAGGAAAGAGCTAATTGGAGACTGAGTATGCCTGGGGCTTGTTGGTCCTGACAGTCACTGTTGGGTAGGCCATTTAATAAGCAAATTCCAGTGTCAGTATATTAGCTTCTAATTGCTGCTGTAACAGATTAGCACAGATTTAGTGATTTAAACCAACACAAATTTATCTTACAGTTATGGAGGTTGAAAGCCCTAAATAAGTCTTGCTGGGATAAAATGAAGATGCCTCCAGGGTTTTGTGCCTTCAAGAAGACTCTACAACAGTGTCTACAAACTGTTTCCTGGACTGCTGACCCCCTCTTCCATTTTTCAAATCCACAGATGAATATAATTACCAAAAAAGCTTTCATATCCTACTTCAAAAATAAATGAGACTCATTGAAGGTTACATTTAAAGAAGTTCTAAACTTATTTTCAAAAACTAAATATTTAAACACAAGTCTTCTAAGAGCTATCAACTTCACACCTATGAAGGTAAACATCTGCAAATTAATAGTCATGGCTTTGGATTGATCCTAGCATGGGCTAAAGAGATTCAAATGAAAACCACATTAGGCTACACCTGAGGTGACTATTTTAAAACAATAATATATGTGTGCTTTCTGAGAGAGACATGGAGAGATTCCCACTTAGAGAATTAGAGTTTGGAAGGTTCATGCAGGGTACAGTAGAAATATAGCAGAATGGCTCTCCAGCAGTGGCCCTGGAGAAGGAGGAGAGTGGAGGTGTGGTTAGCTCTGTTTGTGGAAGATGGTTTCTCTATGTAGTGTTTTGCAAGCCATCCAGCGAGATATTAAAGAAGACCTGAGGCAGGTAACAGAAAGGCTGTAACTCAGAGATGAGAGGTTAGAGGCAAGTGTACCATGTGCAAAAGCCTGTTTTCCTTTACCAAATCAGAGCGAACAGGAGAGAGATTCTCCTGATTTCAGAAGAGCAAAGAAAGCAGCTCCCAAGGCTGTTTGCCCCTGTAGACCAGAGCATGGCAGTGGACCTATTAAGTGGTAATAGATACCACCCTCACAAAAAAAAAAAAAAAAAAAAAAAAACAAACTGTATTGACTTCAGGTCCCAAACCACCTTACTCAATCCTCATCTCATTCATCCTTAAGCATTTCATCCAATCTACTTACTATTTATAGTGATGGCATGCTTTTCAATGGTCTTTTGTGTTTCATCTATATTGTTTTCTTTCATTAGGTTGTCTTCTTCTTTGGGGATGACTTCTTATGAGAATGCAATGCAGCATAAACAAGCGCTCCTTGACAGGAAGAACTAGAGTTAGAAAGACTGGGAGCTCTCAGATTCACATACATTTGGACAAACCTGAGAAGTGAAAGAGTTGAAAAAAGATAGGATGATGGAAAGATTTTTGTTGGTGGTGATGTTTTCAATAAACACAGTCTTTCTGCATACAGAATTCTTCAGTAATTTATTTTTGTTACAAAGTAAAAGGAAACAGAGTCCAAATAACCAGAAAGGATATTAAAAGTCTAGGTAAAATTCCAATTAGAGATGGTAAGTTGAGCCTATAAAATTAATTTCATTTCCTCTACAAATCCCACCAAAACATCAATAAAAATCAGTTATTATTTTTGTGTGGTGCTGGGGATAAAAGCCAGGACTTCATGTATGCTAGGCAAGAGCTCTACCACTAAGATATATCCCCAGCTCCATAAATTTTTTTTTTAAAGTATGAACTCACAGGGCAAAAAGGAAGATAAGCTGGAAAACTACAGGAATGAATGACAGCTGAACCTAGCAGGCTCAGGAAAGCTGAATTCTGAGCTGGCAGAGGGAAAGGTGAGAAAACATTTTTAAGTATGCCCTCAAAGGCCCAGCAATTGATGTTGCCATGTCACCAAGACCTTGGAAGTGGGAGTGTGTGTGTGTGTGTGTGTGTGTGTGTGTGTGTGAAACAAGATTGGCTGCAAGTGCATTAAAGGAGCAGTTAGATCCTAAGATCTTCTTCCAAAATCCAAATGACTACATTTGCTTTTCCTCCATCCTCTATGAAGACTGGCGATACAGTCTCTGGACACTGAAACAGAGGGTCTCTGGGCTGAGACACTTAAAGATACTCTTGCAGTTATTTTTGCTACATAACAAACTACCACTGAGTGGGACAGAGCCACCATTTTCTTATGCTCACCAATCCTGTGAGTCAGTTAGTTCAGATAGTGCAGAGAAGGGACACTTGTTTTTGCCCCAGGTGCCTATCACTTCTTATCTGGAAAAGGATCCAACTCTTTGCTGCTGGAATTATCTGGAGGTGTTTCTGCTCAACATGTCTGGGAGTTGATTCTGTTGCTTAGGGCCTCAGTGAGTCTCAGTTGGCCATAATACCTATCTATGACCTCCAGTGTGATCTGTCTGCCCAGACTTTTTGGGGATTTCTTACAGCATGGTGGCTGAGTTCCAAAAGCCAAGTGCCACAAGGGCAAGAGAGAAGTATGTGGCTTTCTTGTGAGTGAGCTTCTCTAAAGAAGAATTCAAAACCCAGCTTTGGTTTTGAACTATCTTCCTATATTTCAAAAATCACATCATCCTTAGTGTTGTTAGAATTCCTCTTTTTTTTTTCAGGGGCTATTGTGACTTTGATTTCAACTCTGACAGTTAATCCTATAGAATTCTCCATTTCACTTCCAGAATCATCTCTGTAGAAACCTCAGTTTATATCTGCTGCCTTCATAGCTCAATGGGAAGGGTGTTCTGCAATGCTATAAGTTCTGTCTTTGTTTTGATCAGTGTAAATCTGACATTGTATTACTCAGAAAGGCATTTATTGAGTACTTTTTGTCATTATAGATTTTGTTTTAAAATTCATCACTTAAAGGTCTGCTAATTCCAAACCCATGCAGAGTTCCTGCCCTTTGTGTCTACTGACCTGAGCCACTTAAGGGGTCACAAATGAACTGAGTGACTTTCTTTTTCTAGCTAGCTGTAATGATTGTATAAAGTGTAATATTTTTAAATAGATATAAGAACATTAAAGCAAACCATATTTGTTTATTTACTTTGTTATAACATGTAATATGTAATTAGAAAATTCATCATCCACAAAAGACATATATTCTGCTGATACCTTGAGAACATTATCATAAATTTACTTAAGATACAGAACAAAATTCACATTTAGGTTTGACATTAAATACTATAAAATTTTATGTTGAATTAATGGTTATTTTTGTTCATAAGGTATGCTTGAAATAATTGATTCTGACTAGCAATGAATTCGTATGTCATTGTATAACAAAGATCTATTGGTTTTACAGCATGTCTAATAATCAGTTATTTCACCAGTAATGCAAATGACAGACATCTAGTTGACAACACATTGACATATGTCCTTAACAGGATAATTAAAATAAAAAGCGCCAGTTTTGATTTTCATTTTTATGAATAGTCACAAGATAAATCTCTAATTTATAGTTAAATATGTACAGGAACATCATATTTAAGCATACTACTCTGACAGAGCAAGATTTACAGAAATAAATATGTGTATATTTTCAGCTTGTTATTCACTAGGCCTCATTAATTATGGTTGCTAAAATTTTCTATATCTTTCTGTTTTTTATTCCTTGGCTCTTTTTTATTCTCTTTTTTATTTGCCATGGAAGTCTCCAGTCTACATAAGGTCCACTCTGGAAAGAAGTAGCATGGCTGGTCTTACATGGCAGTCATAGTTGCTCCCCTAGCTCTGTTAGTCTAGTCTTGTTGCCACTCATTGAACTGAGGAACTGTGAGTAGAGTGAGAAAAACACAGCTTCACACTATCTCCTCCCTGTAGGGAGCTGCTGTTTGTTCCTCAAAGCAAAACCAGAAACAGTAACACTGCAGTCACACTACTTATGCAGCCTTGTGAAAATCTTCCTTCAATAAGGAAGAATAAAGTTTTCTGAGAAGCTCTCACTCCTCTCCATCCACAAACAACTCCTTCTTAGGAACCGAGGTGATGCTTCCAGAGACTCCTACAATTTGTGATGAGTTCCCATCCTTACCAAAGTTCTTACAACCACTGTTGATTTCCATTGATTTTTTGAATGTTACTTTAAGAAATTGCTAGATTTTTTAAAAAGATAGCTACATGGGGTATTAAAACTTTCTAGATTTTTTAAAGCACTTTTATTATTACCATCTTGTACTGAGTTCTACCTACTTGACGGAATTTCCTCCTAAGTTCTATATCTGTCCCACTGGACTCACTTCTGGGTTCTGGTCTTCCCCTACCTTCCCATTCTGCTACAGGTTACCTTCTCCTGGGGGTTTTCTTCCAACCCTATGTCCATCCCCAGTACCACAAAGGTCAGCTTCCTGCTTACACAGAACCTAAAGAGATGGATCTAAAGAGATGACATACCTCATTTTTTTTTCTCTGAGTTAGACTCAGGTGAGAGACTCCTTAGTCCCTCAGCTAACCACCCCATCCTCTATGAGAGTGAACAGGCTCGGGCAATGCACCAGGCAATGTACCTTTGACAGAATTAGAGGGAACGAGGACCTTTTACTTGATGGAATCTAGGGAGAACATGGTGACAGACAAGGAGGTGTGATGCATACAAACTGTTAGGGCACACCTCTGGACCAAGTCTGGAAATGTGAGGGGACAAGCTGCCATCCAGCAAGGACAAAATAATTCTAAACCTTATTCTACTGGGAGGAACTGTAAGAAAAATGATCTTTTCTATCAAAGTATTTGTTACCCTCTTAGATTACTTAAAAATTCCTAGGTTGCCATCTTAGATGACTTGCATGTTTAAAGGGTCCTTGCTTCTTCTTCTGGATTCCTGTACAACTCCATTGCCCACCAAACTGCATGCCCTAACCCATCCCCCAAGCCTGTTAGCCAATCAAGGGAGATTGTGAACCTTTGACCTGGACAAATCCCAGGTGAGGGGCAGGGATATAAGGAGGAGCCACTGTCAGCCATTTTGTGCTTGTGTGTTGCTTAGCAGGAGTGAGCACTTGCTTGCACCCTCTTGATCAAGAGAAATTGCTTTGTCAAGACTTTCTTTCTCTTGTGTGTCTGTTTTTGGCACCAGAGGGTTATCAATTCCAACAGAACTATGACAATGTCACTGTCATTTCCTGAGATGGTTATTCTGAGACATCCTCAGAGACCCTGAATACAGAATCAGAAGACCCTGTCAGGTTGAGACCAGCATCTCAACAGGCTTTACATCTTTTGCAAGAAAAATTCAAACTTTAAGACACACTACTTCAACCCCACTGGGGAGCCAAATTAGAATCAGGAAACAATGGCTTCTTATTTTCTGTGCCAGGACCATTGCTCTTGTAGTAACAGAGATTAACTTGGCCAAGCACACACTGTGAGAGAGCAAAATTCACCAAATCAGTTGAGGCAGTCCTCCCTTGTATTCTTGAAGATCCCTGTTTGTGACTCCCTTGCCCTTGCCTTTCTTTGTCTCTTGGCCATGAACTCTTTCAGGTCATCATGTGTTCATCTTGACCCAGTGGCTATACAGAGTCTGGCTCTAGCAAGCACTCCTTACATGTTTATTAAATGAAAGGCTTGGTGGGGCTAATGAAAGGGGGTGAATGAATTTATTCAAAAAATTCAAAATTTAATTAGGTGTTATGGTTTGAATATGAAATGTCCCCCACAGGCTCGTGGTTTGAGTTCTTGGTCTCAGCTGGTGGTAATATTTTGGGAGGTTCTAGAAACTTTAGAAGATGGGGTCTAGTGGGAAGAAGTAAATCACTGTGAGTGGAGCTATATCTTGCCCTGACCCCTTCCCATAGTCCCTTTCTGCTTTCTGTCTACCAAGAAGTGGAGACCAGCCTAGGCCACAGCCATGAAGTACATGGAGTCAAGCAACCTTGGACTGAATCCCCTGAAACCATGAGCCAAAACAAATAATTTCTCCCTTTAAATTGTCCTCTCAGGTCTTGTGGTCACACAGTGAAAAGTCTGACTAACACAGTAGGTAAACATGTTTGTTACCAAATATCATTGGTTTTAAGATGATCTTCTTCCATTCATAAGCAGATTATCCTTCAAGGACCCTCCCCAACTTAACCAGGAAGCTACTGGTCTTTTGCAGTTAGAGTGTGAAGGGATTACGTGAACACTTCCAATTTGTTAAGGCTGACCCCATTCATAAGACCAGGTGGACTGAGGAAGACAAAAGCCAGTGTGGAGCTAGCCAGGTGAGCTTATGTGGAATGTAATAGAAAGTCATGGTTTAAATACAGTCTGTCCAAGTGTGCATGGCTTTTCCCCCTCTTTAGACTACATGAGCGTCTGCTCAGCAGTTCTATTCCCTGGTATAGTTGAAGCAGAAATAGATATTTCATGAAATAGATATTTCATGAAATAGATATTTCATGTCTTTGGGTTGACCGGGGATGAAAGTGGAATGGGAATGACAAGGCAAGAATGATGATTCCAAGATGGCGGCTAGAGGGAGGAAGCAGAAAGTGAGCCTCCTAAAGTGAAATCTTGGAGAGACACTGGAGACACACCTTGCAGGCAAGGCCACTGAGAAGAGGCAAAACTTTGACCCCTTCACACCTCCAGCCTGTGCAGAGCATCTCTACATCACATTGAATGGAGAAATCAGGAAGGCCCCTGGGCCACCACCAGATGCTGGCACCCAGATGGCCTGGGAAGACACGGACAAGGTGAACTAAGTGGTATGTGGTACTCCCACAGACAACCTTGGGCCAGATCAGCATAGCCCCCTGGACAGACCGACCCCCACCCAGGAAAAAAGAGAACTGAGTAATAAGCAATAAGAACAACAAAGACACGTTGCAAAGAGGGTGGAGCACCCTGAGTGCTAAAGGGGGGGAATCCCTCCCGGAACTGTAAATAAACAAGCCGGGCCTGGCCAGAGAGGGCAGGAGTGGGGGTGCATGCCTAGCAACCAGGAGCGGGAAAGCTTGTGAGAGTGGCAGAGGGAGGAAAACTCCACAGGAGAGGGGGGAGACCCACCTCCCATGTGAGTTGTAAACAAACACACCAGCAGGCAGAAGCAGTAGCACATGCCCAGCAAGCAGGAGTGGGAAAGCTTGTAAAAGCAGCAGTGGGAGGAAAACGCCACAGGAGAGGGGGAAGACCCACTTCCCACATGAACTGTAAATAAACATGCAGGCCCGAGAAAGCGGGTGCAGTGTCACCTCCCCCAGTGTGCTTGGAAAGGGGAAAGCTTGTAGCAGTGGCTCACGCACAGGAGAACCCTGAGTAAACAAAGCCTGCGGGACCAGGTGAGTGCTAAGCTCACTCCTGAGATATGTATAAATAAAGCCTCCAGCAACAGCAGGCTGACAGCAGCGGGCAGGCAAGCCACAGCCACAGATACCCATTCACAGAACTGTCTCCAGACTCTTTTTTTTCTCTCTCCCTACCTTTGATGAGAAAACAACCGAACTACATCTGCATGCTGAAGAACTTACTGAAACTGTATTGCATTTGAACTTGGGACACTTTGTTGGTTTTTTTTGCTTTGTATGGTTCTGTTCTATTTTATTTTTCCCCTTTGATGAGAAAACTACAGAACAACAACTGAGGCACCATCTCCAGGATTGGAGGCAAGGGACGAACATCAAAATTATTAAAACTGAAACTTTATTGCATTTGAACTTGGAGATCTTTTCTTTTTTTTAATTTATTTTTTATTGTATTTTATTTATATATATATTTTTTCATTTACTTATTTTTTATTTTTATACTTTTTATTTTTTATTTTCAATCCTCTCTCTGTTTCTCTAATGCCTTTTCAGTTTACGGTTGATTAGTCCACTGTCTCTTCCTGTTTATATCTTTGAAACTTTTTTGGTTTGTTTCTTTGTTTTGTTTTTTTCCATTTCTTTATTTGTTTTTCCCTTTTCCTTTAACATCTTTGCTTTCCACCTCCTCCCACCCTTCCATTCTAAATATCACTAGTGCTATTATTACAAGCCAGAAAATACTTAATTGCACACAGGACAGGGACAATAACAACACCAAGGGCAATGATGGAAAGACAGAAAAAATAGGGAAACCAGTTTCCCCACAGCAAAAAATTGGTACAGGAACCAGAGGGAAATGAAGAAAACAGATACTCAGATCCAGACTCCAACAAAATGAAGATAAACTATGCTAAAGAGCCCAATGAAGCTCACAAGAAAATCTAAAAGAAGAAATACTACAGGTACTCAATGAGAATTTTATAGAGATAATACTGGATATGGTCAACCAAAATGTACAGGAGGCACTCAAGAAACTCCAAGACAACAAAATAGAGAATTTGAAAAAGCAAAAGAAGAAATAAAGGAAATCATAGAAGCACTGTATAAACACCAAAGTGAAACAGAGAACACAATAAATAAAGAGATAAATGAACTCAGGACAAAAATAGACAACATTAAAGAGGAAATGACCCAGGATATGGAAAACCTCAGAAAAAAGAATGAAACAGAACTGCAAAACAAAACGAAGGCCAATCCAGCAGAATAGAACAAACAGAAGACAGAATCTCAGAACTTGAAGATGAAATGGTAATTAAAGAAAAAACCAAAGAACTACTAGTTAAACAACTCAAGACCTGTGAAAAGAAAATGCAAGAACTCACCAACTCCATCAAAAGACCAAACTTGAGAGTCATGGGCATCGAAGAAGGAGAAGAGGTGCAAGCAAAGGGAATGCGTAATATATTCAATAAAATAATAACAGAATATTTCCCAAATCTAGTGAAAGATAGTCCCATACAGATGCAACAGGCCTCCAGAACATCAAACAGACCAGATCAAAATAGAACTACCCCACAACATATCGTCATTAAAACAACAAGTTCAGAAACTAGGGAAAGAATATTGAAGGATGTAAGAGAACAAAAAAAAATAACATACAAAGGCAAACCCATCAAAATCACAGCAGACTTCTCAACAGAAACATTAAAAGCAAGAAGAGCATGGGGTGAGATCTTCTGGGCACTGAATGAAAATAACTTCAACCCAAGCATACTCTAACCAGCAAAACTATCATTCAAAATAGATGGAGCAATAAAAGTCTTCCATGATAAGCAGAAACTAAAACAATATGTGACCACAAAGCCACCACTACAAAAGATTCTTCAAGGGATTCTGCACATAGAAAGTGAAACCCAACTTAACCATGAAAAGACAGGCAGCACCAAACCACAGGAAAAAAAAAAGCAAGATAGTAGAGAGTAACCTCAACTTAGGTACACACAATCAAACCTTCAAACAACTAAGACAACTAAATGACAGGAATCACCACATACCTATCAGTACTAATACTTAATGTTAACAGACTTAATTCACCCATCAAAAGGCACTGTTTGACGAAATGGATTAAAAAGGAAGATCCAACAATTTGTTGCTTACAGGAGACCCATCTCACTGACAGAAATAAGCATAGGCTTAGGATGAAAGACTGGAAGAAACTATTCACAATAGCCAAGTTATGGAAACAGCCAAGATGCCCCACTACTGACGAATGCATCAAAAAAATGTGTTATCTATACACAATGGAATTTTATGCAGCCATGAAAAAGAACGAAATGTTATCATTTGCTGGTAAATAGATCAATTGGAGAACATCATTCTGAGTGAGGTTAGCCTGGCCCAAAAGACCAAAAATCTTATGTTCTCCCTCATATGTGGACATTAGATTGAGGGCAAACACAACAAAGGGATTGGACTTTGAGCACATGATAAAAGCTTTAGCACACAAGGGAGGAGTGAGGATAGGTAAGACACCTAAAAAATTAGTTAGCTTTTGTTGCCCTCAACTCAGAGAAACTAAAGCAGATACCTTAAAAGCAACTGAGGCCAATAGGAAAAGGGGAACAGGTACTAGAGAAAAGGTTAGATCAAAAAGAATTAACCTAGAAGGTAACACACATGCACAGGAAATTAATGCGAGTCAACTCCCTGTATAACTATCCTTATCTCAACCAGCAAAAACCCTTGGTCCTTCCTATTATTGCTTATACTCTCTCTTCAACAACCTTAGAGATAAGGGCAAAATAGTGTCTGCCGAGTAGTGAGGGGGTGGGGGGGAGAGGGAGGGTGTGGAGTGGGTGGTAAGGAAGAGGGTGGAGGTTGGGGGGAGAAATGACCCAAGCATTGTATGCACATATGAATAATAAAAGAATAAAAAAATTTTTTTAAAGGCTGGAAGAAGATTTACCAAGACAATGGCTCCCAAAAACAGGCAGGAGTAGCAATACTTATTTCTGACAAAGTAGACTTCAAACCTACATGGATCAAATGAGATAAAGAAGGACATTCCATACTAACAAAAGGGGAAATAGACCAAAAGGAAATAATAATTATCAACCTATATGCACCCAATGTCAACACACCCAATTTCATCAAACATACCCTGAAAGACCTAAAAAGCATATATTAACTCCAACACAGTTGTTGTGGGAGACTTTAACACCCCATTATCATCAAATATAGGTCATCCAAACAAAAATCAATAAAGAAATTCAAGATCTAAATATACAATAGATCAAATGGATCAGCTTGATGTCTATGGAACATTTCATCCAACTTCTATACAATATACATTCTTCTCAGCAGCCCATGGAACCTTCTCCAAAATAGATCATATCCTAGGGCACAAAGCAAGCCTCAGCAAATATAAGAAAATAGAAATTATACCATGCATACTATCTGATCACAATGCAATAACACTAGAACTCAACAACAAAAGTAAAGACAAAAAACATGCAAACAGCTGGAAACTGAATAACTCATTACTTAATGAACAATGGGTCATTGATGAAATAAAAGAGGAAATTAAAAAGTTCCTGGAAGTCAATGAAAATGAAAACACAACCTACCGGAACCTATGGGACACAGCAAAGGCAGTCCCGAGAGGAAAGTTTATAGCCATGAGTGCATATATTACAAAGATTGAAAGATCCCAAATCAAGGACCTAATGATACATCTCAAACTCCTAGAAAAACAAGAACAAGCAAATCCCAAAACAAATAGAAGGAGAGAAATAATAAAAATAAGAGCTGAAATCAATGAAATAGAAACCAAAAAAACCAAAGAATTAATGAAACAAAAAGTCGGTTCTTTGAAAAAATAAACAAGATCGACAGACCCCTGGCAAACCTGACTAAAATGAGGAGAGAAAAAACCCAAATTAGTAGAATCAGGAGTGCAAAAGGGGAGATAACAACAAACACCATGGAAGTCCAGGAAATCATCAGAGACTACTTTGAGAACCTATATTCAAATAAATTTGAAAATCTAAAAGAAATGGACAGATTTCTAGATACATACGATCATCCAAAACTGAACCAAGAGGAAATTAATCACCTGAATAGATCTGTAACACAAAATGAAATTGAAGCAGCAATCAAGAGTCTCCCCAAAAAGAAAAGTGCAGGACCTGATGGATTCTGTGCTGAATTCTATCAGACCTTTAAAGAAGAACTGATACCAACCCTCCTTAAACTGTTCCATGAAATAGAAAGGGAAGGAAAACTGCCTAACACATTTTATGAAGCCAGTATTACACTTATCCCAAAACCAGGCAAAGGCAACTCCAAAAAGGAGAACTATAGGCCAATCTCCTTAATGACCATTGACGCAAAAATCCTCAACAAAATAATGGCAAACCGAATTCAACAACACATCAAAAAGATTATTCACCATGACCAAGTTGTCTTCATCCCACTTGGCAGGGGTGGTTCAACATACGAAAATCAAGAAATGTAATAAACCACATTAACAGAAGCAAAGACAAAAACCACTTGATCATCTCAATAGATGCAGAAAAAACCTTTGATAAGATCCAACATCATTTCATGATAAAAGCTCTAAGAAAACTAGGAATAGAAGGAAAGTACCTCAACATTATAAAAGCTGTGTATGACAAACCTACAGCCAGCATTATACTTAACAGAGAAAAACTGAAACCATTCCCTCTAAAATCAGGAACCAGACAAGGATGCCCACTGTCCCCACTCCTATTCAACATAGTACTGGAATTCCTAGCCAGAGCAATTAGGCAAGAAGAAGGAATAAAAGGAATACAAATAGGTAAAGAAACTGTCAAAATATCCCTATTTGCAAACGACATGATCCTATACCTTAAAGACCCAAAAAACTCTACTCAGAAGCTTCTAGACATCATCAATAGCTATAGCAAAGTAGCAGGATATAAAATCAACATAGAAAAATCATTAGCATTTCTATACACTAACAATGAGCAAACGGAAAAAGAATGTATGAAAACAATTCCATTTACAATAGCCTCAAACAAAATCAAATACCTAGGTGTAAACCTAACAAAAGATGTGAAAGACCTCAATAAGGAAAACTAAACACTTCTGAAGAAAGAGATTGAGGAAGACTATAGAAAGTGGAGAGATCTCCCATGTTCATGGATTGGTAGAATCAACATAGTAAAAATGTCGATACTCCCAAAAGTAATCTACATGTTTAATGCAATTCCCATCAAAATTCCAATGACATTCATTAAAGAGATTGAAAAATCTACTGTGAAATTTATATGGAAACACAAGAGGCCACGAATAGCCAAGGCAATACTCAGTCAAAAGAACAATGCAGGAGGTATTACAATACCTAACTTTAAACTATATTACAAAGCAATAACAATAAAAACAGCATGGTACTGGCACAAAAACAGACATGAAGACCAGTGGAACAGAATAGAGGACCCAGATATGAAGCCACACAACTATAACCAACTTGTCTTTGACAAAGGAGCTAAAAATGTACGATGGAGAAATAGCAGCCTCTTCAACAAAAACTGCTGGGAAAACTGGTTAGCAGTCTGCAAAAAACTGAAACTAGATCCATGTATATCACCCTATACCAAGATTAACTCAAAATGGATTAAGGATCTTAATATCAGACCACAAACTCTAAAGTTGATACAAGAAAGAGTAGGAAATACTCTGGAGTTAGTAGGTAGAGGTAAGAACTTTCTCAATGAAACCCCAGCAGCACAGCAACTAAGAGATAGCATAGATAAATGGGACCTCATAAAGCTAAAAAGCTTCTGTTCATCAAAAGAAATGGTCTCTAAACTGAAGAGAACACCCACAGAGTGGGAGAAAATATTTGCCAACTATACATCAGACAAAGGACTGATAACCAGAATATATAGGGAACTTAAAAAACTAAATTCTCCCAAAACTAATGAACCAATAAAGAAATGGGCAAGTGAACTAAACAGAACTTTCTCAAAAGAAGAAATTCAAATGGCCAAAAAACACATGAAAAAATGCTCACCATCTCTAGCAATAAAGGAAATGCAAATTAAAACCACACTAAGATTCCACCTCACCCCTGTTAGAATAGCCATCATCAGCAACACCACCAACAACAGGTGTTGGCGAGGATGTGGGGAAAAAGGAACCCTCTTACACTGTTGGTGGGAATGTAGACTAGTACAACCACTCTGGAAAAAAATTTGGAGGATACTTAAAAAGCTAGACTTCGATCTACCATTTGATCCAGCAATACCACTCTTGGGGATATACCCAAAAGACTGTTACTCCAGAGGCACCTGCACACCCATGTTTATTGCGGCACTATTCACAATAGCCAAGTTATGGAAACAGCCAAGATGCCCCACCACTGACAAATGGATTAAGAAAATGTGGTATCTATACACAATGGAATTCTATGCAGCCATGAAGAAGAACGAAATGTTATCATTCGCTGGTAAATGGATGGAATTGGAGAACATCATTCTGAGTGAGGTTAGCCTGGCTCAAAAGACCAAAAATCGTATGTTCTCCCTCATATGTGGACATTAGATCAAGGGCAAACACGACAAGGGGATTGGACTTTGAACACATGATAAAAGCTTTAGCACACAAGGGAGGGGTGAGGATAGGTAAGACACCTAAAAAGTTAGTATTTGTTGCCCTTAACGCAGAGAAACTAAAGCAGATATCTTAAAGCAACTGAGGCCAATAGGAGAAGGGGACCAGGAACTAGAGAAAAGGTGAGATCAAAAAGAATTAACCTAGAAGGTAACACCCACGCACAGGAAATCAATGTGAGTCAATGCCCTGTATAGCTATCCTTATCTCAACCAGCAAAACCCCTTGTTCCTTCCTATTATTGCTTATACTCTCTCTACAACAAAATTAGAGATAAGGGCAAAATAGTTTCTGCTGGGTATTGAGGGGGTTGGGGGGGGAGGGAGGGAGCGGAGTGGGTGGTAAGGGAGGGGGTGGGGGCAGGGGGGGGAAATGACCCAAGCCTTGTATGCACATATGAATAATAAAATAAGAAAAAAGAACTGGTCTGTCACATTCCAGAATTCAGCGATGCATTCCTTAGGGGTGGATTCTGGTTGAAATGCCACCCACACGCCCTCACCCACAACCGCAGGGGATGCCAGGGCCTTCCAGCTGCCAACACTTGCACTCCTTTACCTGAGGGCTCTTTCTGGCCCCTGAAGCCATGTGCTCACCTGTGCCACAAGAAATGCCAGGGTAATAATGTCCTTCAGCATGGCTGTCTATTAGCGGCTAACAGGAGTTGGTGACTGGACGCCCAGCTCATCTGTCCCTGGGGTGGGAAATCACAGAGACAAATGACTGTACTGGCCCTGTGCTCCCCCGAGGGCTTCCGTGCCAGTTACCCACAGTGGCAGCTGGCTTAATAAAGCATCCTTTTTTGTCCTCTTCTCTTTTATTTGTTCCTTACTTTCACCTCCAGATGCTTCACTTGAATTTGAATTGTCTCATGGTGCTTCTTGGGGAAACTAATACAAAGAAACAGACCTACAAAGGTCCCAAAGTGCCCTTTTGCTCTGGACTGCTTTGGTAAGTTAACTATGAAAGCATGGGAGAAGCATTGAGGGAGGAGAGAATGAATCTAGATACCTGTGGGCTGACCATGAAGACACATGCCCAGCTTTCCTGGCAAGGGGAGGCTTGGAATGGCGTCAGAGTGCTTTAGTGTAGGCTGTACTTCCATGTCTATCTACAACAATATGGTGGCATTTTATAGGACATTTTATCAACATATGGGCCTTCCAAAGGTGTAGTCTGGACATAAGAGTTTTGTGTATAGATGTCATCAAGTATTTTATATAATTGAGAAAAACTGAAAATGACCTAGTATGGACCTTGTCAAGTAAATTATGACAAATATGGTATGTTAGTAAATGGAGTGTTATGTATGTATTTAAAATGCATACTCAATAGCATCACAAATGTGAATCATTTGTGATAAATATATACACACACATACGTACACACACGCACATATATAGTTTTTTGTTGTTGTTGTTTGTTTGAACTGGGGTTTGAGTTCAGGGACTTGCACTTGCTAGACAAGCAGTCTACCACATGAGCCACTGCCCAGTTCTTTTTGCTTTTGGTTATTTTTCAGATAGGCTTTCACTTTTTTCCCAGGCTAGCCTCAGGCTGTGATCCTTCTACTGATGCCTCCTGCACAACTGGGGTTACAGTCACGCACCACTATACTCAGCTTGTTTGTTGGGATGGGGGTCTCTCTAAATTTTTGCTTGGGTTGGCCTCAAACTCTAATCCTCCTGATTTCAGCTTCCCAAGTAGTTGGAATTACAGATATGTGGCACCAAGCCTGGCCTAAGGACATATTTTTAAATCCGCTGCTGGGAATGAAGGTCTTGCCTCTATACACTGTTGCTTCCAGTTCCATGGTTCCCCAAGAGTGATGATGTCTGAAAGGAAGGCCCAGAGGAGGTGAAATTGGATGAAAGACAGGCATGCAGTTTGTCAAAGTGCACAGAGCCCATATAAAAATCACAACTGCAGAAAAAGAATTAGAATCAAAAGAACTGCATTCATTGAGGTCCCTTGCCACCCATTTCTTCAGCCACTTGCTTGGGCCGTGTTTGCAACCTGCCCACAGCACAGGTGGAATCACAGTGCCTACCACTTCTTTTATTCCGTCCACATGCCACACACCATCCCAGGTGTTTTTGAAATGTAACTCATAGCATTTTCAGCAATCTCTGGGGAAAGACCTCCCAACCCCCATTTGTTTCCACTATGGACAACAAGGCTCAGTTTACCTACACTCATGCAACCAGTATGTGATCATTTAAGAATGAGGTTAAGTTCAAACTATAATATTTCTATTGTTTAAAAGATTAGCAGTAGGGACAAAAAGTGGCTTTTCCTATATGCTGGAGAAGTGATAGTTAAACTCCAAAGCACAACCAGGGAAGTGTGTAACTGCAGGAACTCAGGAAGAAAACCCCAATGCTGGGCTGCCTCCTGGTGTGGCCACCTGCAAGGTGACCCTGTTCTCATCTTGTTTCTTTTAATTATGTATTGAATCGATGGTAGACTTGCTACTGAATATGGAACAAAAGGTTGGCCTTCCCTTCATGGGAGCCACATCTCAGGGCAGCAATCACCAAGCAGGAACTCCAGCTGTAAGTGCAGTTGGCCATGTGCCAAAGATGTCTGCCTCTCTGGGAGGATTTTTACAGAGAGAGGCAGTCAGCTGGGTGAGGTGGCTTCTTACTGACTTGTGAAAGCCCATTGTGTGCCTCTCCTCCCATCTCTGTGTTCCATGAAGTCACATGGGTAGATCAAACTCAGCCATGGTGCCTGTGTTCTTGCACCATGGGAGGTGGCAAACATGCAGTTGGCTACTGTGTCTCCTGAAGGACCCTGCCATCTGTCTACAATGGAAAAGACCAGGTGGCAAACATAGTGGATGACAGAAACTCTGTTTACAAACCTCCTGGGGTGTGGGGGTCCTGGCAGATATACTCCTTTCCCTTATGTAGTATTGACTCAACAGGGATATATAGAATGGTCAGACAAATGGAATCCAGTTAACTGATTCCATTTACTCCTTTACTGATAAAGGCAACATTGGTGACTGCAGTTCGGGTACAGCCTGAATGAGCTTCCTAATACTGCAGCCCAGAATCAGACCGACTTACCCACCTGGTCCCAAGTCCAGCTGCACCACCACTGGTCTCTCCCACTGCAAACTTCACTGCACAAAGAATCCAGACAGGATGTTTGCATTGTGTGAGCAGCTGACTCCCAAGAGGAAGAAGGGAGGAAAAGACCTAGCTGCCTAGCTCCCCTCCCAAAGTCACCAATAAAAGTAGTCAGCCCTCTGATCAGGAGAGGAACCAGTGAGTGAGCACACAGGCAGCACAAGCATCACACTCACCGAGAATCCACCCTAGAAAGGAAATGTCTGAGTAGGAATGCATTAGTCAGCATTTCACTACCATAACAAAGTACCTGTGATGGGTTGACTTCATAATGAAAAGAGGTTTACTCAGCTTACAGTTTTGTAGGTTCGAGGGCATAATGCCTGCTTTGACTCAGTTTTGGTGAAGGCCCTCCTAACTGTATCACATCATGGTGGATGGCAATGGTGGGAGCAAAGGATGTCATCACAAATAGACAGCCAGAGCTCTGGGTGAAGCCAGGCTCAAGCTTTTATAACAGCCCCCTTTTGAGAACTACTTAATCCCCATGGAGGGGAGAACCCTCTGTGATCCAGGGGCTCCTCATTAGGCCCATCTCTTAATGGTTCCACAATATCTCCCAATACTGTCACCCCAGGGACCCAGCTCCTTAAAGCAGATAAACTACACCCGAACCGCTGTCTATGAAACCTACAACAGCGAGTAGAAAAGGAGTGAGAAATGTAACCAGGACACTGTGGATCTCAAGCTGCATGGACTTCAACCTTCCCAGGATTAATCCTGAAAAGTCTCTGGTTGTCTGTATTCTTGAAGAAAATAGGTGTGTGTTCCTATGTGCACACACACACATGCACACTTTCTGACCATGACAATACAGATGGCATCTCTTAAAGCAGTGGTGGTGTATGACAGCAGTTGTGGGACCTCAGAATCCTCTCTGACCTGCAGACGTCCAACCACAGGTGAGAGCCAGTTCTGCCCTCTTCTTCTCCAATTTTGTTGAAGAAAAAACATATAAGATAAAAAGAAAAACATAGCATTTTTCTACATTGAAATGAAGATAGCTATACAGAGAGATTCCTAGTGTTGCTTCCATGCACTTGTGTATTACAACCCGAATTGATTCATCTCTACCAGACCTCTTCACTACTTCCCGGTCCCCTTCCCATAGAGGCCTCTGTCAGTTTAAGATTACTTTATTCATTCCTCTACAGGGAGCACATCAACCACATTCAAGTTTTAGGTTTCCTTCCCTTTCCCTATCTCTCCCGTGTGCATTCTCCCCTCAGTGTGACCTATCTCCAGTAATATTACTGCATTTGTTTTGGGTCTATAATCTGCATATGAGGGACAGCATTCGTTTTTTGGCCCAATCTAGTTATTCGTAGTGTGCTTTTATATGCTTATGTTTTCTAAGCATATAAAACATTTTTATTCAGAATTCTTAGTAGACGGCAAAAAAGAAAATCAATGACAATTTGGGATGTAAAATAAGAATTTGAATCCTATAGAATTTCTCTGGTGCACTTTGGGTCAAGATCTTCCACTGGCCTCAGGTGTCTCTTTTAGCACAAAATGACCTAAATCTCTTCTGGGCCTAATTGTGTTTGGACTATAATTTGTAAGGCTTTGAGGTTCAATTAAAGCCAAATTGGGAATGCATTGTAGGTTTAATGGTTACAGTCTTCCAGGCTAATTACATTAGATTATTAATGCTGCTAGATTTTTCTTATTTTAATTTAGTGAACATAAGTCTGGGCTTTATTCTGAAATTCAGTATTCAACAATTGCCATTCATCCATTTAGCCCATTTCTAACTGAATACCCACCATGCCCCAGGCTCAGTGCTGGGCACCACATACTAATATACACAGAAGGAGCTGAATGAGCGTGATGACAGTGGATTAGAAAAAGCAGTGGGACTCTGGAAAAAAATTTGGAGGCTACTTAAAAAGCTGGACATCGATCTACCATTTGATCCAGCAATACCACTCTTGGGGATATACCCAAAAGACTGTTACTCCAGAGGCACCTGCACATCCATGTTTATTGCAGCACTATTCACAATAGCCAAGTTATGGAAACAGCCAAGATGCCCCAGCACTGACGAATGGATTAAGAAAATGTGGTATCTATACACAATGGAATTTTATGCAGCCATGAAGAAGAACGAAATGTTATCATTCGCTGGTAAATGGATGGAATTGGAGAACATCATTCTGAGTGAGGTTAGCCTGGCTCAAAAAACCAAAAATCGTATGTTCTCCCTCATATGTGGACATTAGATCAAGGGCAAACACAACAAGGGGATTGGACTATGAGCACATGATAAAAGCGAGAGCACACAAGGGAGGGGTGAGGATAGGTAAGACACCTAAAAAACTAGCTAGCATTTGTTGCCCTTAATGCAGAGAAACTAAAGCAGATACCTTAAAGCAACTGAGGCCAATAGGAAAAGGGGAACAGGTACTAGAGAAAAGGTTAGATCAAAAAGAATTAACCTAGAAGGTAACACCCACGCACAGGAAATCAATGTGAGTCAATGCCCTGTATAGCTATCCTTATCTCAACCAGCAAAACCCCTTGTTCCTTCCTATTATTGCTTATACTCTCTCTTCAACAAAATTAGAGATAAGGGCAAAATAGTTTCTGCTTGGTATTGAGGGGGGGAGCGGGAGAGGGTGGAGTGGGTGGTAAGGGAGGGGGTGGGGGCAGGGGGGAGAAATGAACCAAGCCTTGTATGCACATATGAGTAATAAAAGAAAAATGAAAAAAAAAAAAAAGAAAAAGCAGTGGGAGCTGGAGTAGGCAGGCAACACTGTGTGGGGGAGTTGTGAATGACTTGAAGAATGAGGAGGGTTTTGTGTGTTTCCTTCAGAATAAATACAGAGAGGGCCTTCTAGGTAGAGTGGGAAAACACTGGTGCCATAGAAGACATGGTATACTTGGGGAATTTCTGAAAGTTCAATGACATTAGCATACGTGTGGCAAATGCTGTAGGGGGGGAGGTTCACAGTGTGCCAGAGAGGGTTCTAACTGCTTTGTGTTGACTGGATCATGCAATTTCTACAACTCAACGAGGAAACTGAGGTTCCTAACCTAGCAGGTGGTTGAACTGAGGTTTGATCCACCTGAAACGGTGGCATTATCCATCACAAAGCTGTCTTCTCCGAGTTTACGTTTATACTCTAGCTCGTAAACAATATTTCTCAGTTTTTTCCTTATTTAGCTGTCAGAGTCCCTGTGTAGTCTCTCTTTAGCTTCTTTCCTTTTCTTTTTTGGTAGTGCTGGGGTTTGAACTCAGGGTCTTGCACTTAGCGCTCTACCCCTTCAGCCACATCTCCAGCCCTTTTTGCTTTAGTTATTTTTCAAATAGGGTCTCACAATTTTTTTTTCTTTTTTGCCAATCTTGGACTGTGATCCTCCTGCCTTTGCCTCCTGTGTAGCTGGAATTATAGACATTCACCATCATATCTGACTTGTTTTTGAGATAGGGTCTCACTAACTTTTTGCCCAGGGCTTACCTCAAAACATGATTCTTCCATCTCTCAAAGTATCTGCTTTAAATCTATTTTTATCCACAAGATCAGCAAAGATAGTTGGAATGCAGCCATTTTATACCATCATCACTCCTTGACTGAAGGGAGTTCAGATCAATCCCTATTCCTCCAAACACAACAATGGCAAAAGAATTTCCAGTTAACTTTGAGGTTCAGTCATAATCAACTAATAAAATTGCAACTCCACTAAAACTTGGGTACACCCCTTCAAGTAACCTTAGCAGATCTTGAGCTGTAGACAGAGTGTTGGAGAGCTGTTTGTTTGGAACTAGAGAAATGAGAATGTTAATTTAAAAGGTGCCTTTGTCACTTTCAGTACTTTTATTTTTACAAGTCTCTCTTCATTCTTCTAACACCTTGCTCTACTGTGAAGAGCCAGCCTAGGATGATGGAAACCTCACTGAACCTGCAGCCCAAGAACTTAAGTTCGGTCACTCAGGACCCTGTAGGAGCTTGAGCAAAAGCCTTCCTCTTAGCCAGGCACTGGTGGCCCACGCCTATAAATCCTAGCTACTTGGGAGACTCAGACCAGAAGTTTCACAGTTTGAGGTCAGCAAGACAAATAGTTCGTGAGACCCCCACCTCCAGAATAACCAAAGCAAAGTGGATTGGAGGTGTGGCTCAAATAGTAGCGTGTCTGTTTTGTAAGCACAAAGCCTTGAGTTCAAATACCATCCCACCAAAAAAAAAAAAAAGACCCTTCCTCTTTTTATCTCCTTGCTGCATAGAAGAGCAGTTGAAAGCACACATTCTGGGGCCAAACATCCACTGCACCCTCCAACAGATACTTAATTCCTAGTGCCTTGATTTTTCACCTGTGTAAACCAGGGATTGCAATGCTACCTAGCTGGAGAATAACTTAGCTGCTGCATTGGAGGAGCTTAGAAAGAGCAGAGAAAGAATACGAGAAAACTGTTAGGGCTGGTGCTTCCTTCTAGCTCTAGACTCTTGGTCCCGTGGAAGGCTAAATGCTACACCCTGGGGAAAATTACTCTTCCTTAATTTTTTCCTCATTGAGGAAACCAGTGTCAATTTCTTTGTCTTACAGTCACTTGCTACTGTTGCATCATCACGCACACTTGAAGGAGCCAGGCCTCCAGCCTTGGCACAGCACAGATGGCACCAAGTGTCCTCTGTGTGCCTCAGCAACTCTTGGTCAATAAGAATCCATTTTTTTCCAGACCAACCATGGTAACTTCCTTTCCTCTTTGCTGTGTGATAAGAATTTCACTCCCTTTGCCATAACCAACCATTATGGTCTGTCTATAAAAGGAAAAACAAATTTTGTGTTTTGTTTTTAATGAGGAAAGTTTATTATTTGTTTCTTTGTTTTCTTGTGGCATTGGGATTGAACTCAAGACCTTGCATGTGCTAGGCAAGTGCTCTACCTCTGAGCTACATCCCTAGTCTTTGAAAGCCAACCCTTTTAAGTTGACAAATTCTACTGCAAATAACACAAATTGCTATGGAAACCACTCCCAGCCACAGCTGAAATGCGGTTGCTATGTATGTTCTTCAGATGTACATGCTGTAAGCATTGCATTTTAGCACACATTTGACTTCCAATTCCGTTTCCATAGCATTAGAGAGAGCCCAGCAGCTGGCGGTTTCTTTGTTCAGTCTTTGAGGACACTTTGCTATCTGGAAATCAAAAAAATCTTGTGATTCGTTCTGGCTGTGCTACTTCTGCCCTGCCCTTTTCCAACTATCGTGATCCAATAAAATTGCCCATAAATTCTTTGGAGTATAAAAATAATGATTAGAGGTTGAGGGAATAGCTCAGTAGTAAAGCACATCCTCAACATACCCAAGACCTTGGGTCCAACCCCAGTATCAAAAATAATAAGCAAATAAATAAAAATAAAGATGATCTCTCATAAGATGCAGGTGAAGAAATAAAGTGATATGTACCTAAGTATTTTACACAGTATGAAGTGATCTGTAAAGGTAAAATAGTTTCTATTCCAGAAAAGTTACCTACTGAATAAAATGCACATCTCAGATAACCTTTGGAATTCCTGTTTCTTCCTTAGAGTTGGTCATGAGAAGTATGAAGATGTGTAAAATGTATGCAAAGCTAGTGTGATTTAAAAAAAACCCAACAGCTTTACTCACTGTGTCATCTTGCTCAGATTACTTAACGTCTAAGCTTCACTTTCTTCATATTTGAAATGAAATGCTAAATTTATATCCAGAGTTACTACATAGATTAGAAAAAAATTAACCTCCAGACACAGAGCTTGGCAGATAATAAACACATAAAAATGGTACTTACTGGTAAAAACCATGTTGCTGGCCCAAGGTGACAACATCAATGAAATTAGAAACTACTCAGTAATTTGGAACTGGTCTTTACCAAAGGAAAAGACCAGTTCCAAATATTCTATTCTTTTCTCCTGAATATTCTATTCTTTTTTTTTTCCCCAGGATTCTAAACTGGGTTTACTTTATTTATTTATTTATTTTTAATTTTTTTTATTCCTCTGTGCATACAATATTTAGGTCATTTCTTAGTCTCTGTTGATTTCCTGGACTTCAATGGTGTTTGTTGTTATCTCCCCTTTTGCACTCCTGATTCTACTAATTTGGGTTTTTTCTCTCCTCATTTTAGTCAGGTTTGCCAGGGGTCTGTTGATCTTGTTTATTTTTTCAAAGAACCAACTTTTTGTTTCATTAATTCTTTGGTTTTTTTGGTTTCTATTTCATTGATTTCAGCTCTTATTTTTATTATTTCTCTCCTTCTATTTGTTTTGGGATTTGCTTGTTCTTGTTTTTCTAGGAGTTTGAGATGTATCATTAGGTCCTTGATTTGGGATCTTTCATTCTTTTTCATATATGCACTCATGGCTATAAACTTTCCTCTCAGGACTGTCTTTGCTGTGTCCCATAGGTTCTGGTAGGTTGTGTTTTCATTTTCATTGACTTCCAGGAACTTTTTAACTTCCTCTTTTATTTCATAAATGACCCATTGTTCATTAAGTAATGAGTTAGTCAGTTTCCAGCTGTTTGCATGTTTTTTGTCTTTACTTTTGCTGTTGAGTTCTAGTTTTATTGCATTGTGACAGATAGTATGCATGGTATAATTTCTATTTTCTTATATTTGCTGAGGCTTGCTTTGTGACCTAGGCTATGATCTATTTTGGAGAAGGTTCCATGGGCAGCTGAGAAGAATGTATATTGTGTAGAAGTTGGATGAAATGTTCTGTAGACATCTAGTAGGTCCATTTGATCTATTGTATATTTTAGATCTAAGATTTCTTTATTGATTTTTTTGTTTGGATGACTTATCTTTTGATGATAATGGTGTGTTAAAGCCTCCCACAACCACTGTGTTGGAGTTAATATATGCTTTTAGGTCTTTCAGGGTATGTTTGATGAAATTGGGTGCATTGACATTGGGTACATATAGGTTGATAATTGTTATTTCCTTTTGGTCTATTTCCCCTTTTATTAGTATGGAATGTCCTTCTTTATCTCGTTTGATCAATGTAGGTTTGAAGTCTACTTTGTCAGAGGGGCCATTGTCTTGGTAAATCTTCTTCCAGCCTTTCATCCTAAGCATATGCTTATTTCTGTCGGTGAGATGAGTCTCCTGTAAGCAACAAATTGTTGGATCTTCTTTTTTAATCCATTTTGTCAAACGGTGTCTTTTGATGGGTGAATTAAGTCCATTAACATTAATCGCTAGTACTGATAGGTATGTGGTGATTCCTGCCATTTAGTTATCTTAGTTGTTTGAAGGTTTGATTGTGTGTACCTAACTTGATGTTACTCTCTACTGTCTTGCTTTTTCTTATCCTGTGGTTTGGTGCTGCCTGCCTTTTCATGGTTAAGTTGGGTGTCACTTTCTGTGTGCAGGATCCCTTGCAGAATCTTTTGTAATGGTGGCTTTGTGGTCACATATTGTTTTAGTTTCTGCTTATCATGGAAGACTTTTATTGCTCCATCTATTTTGAATGATAGCTTTGCTGGGTAGAGTATCCTGGGGTTGAAGTTATTTTCATTCAGTGCCCGGAAGATCTCACCCCACACTCTTCTTGCTTTTAATGTTTCTGTTGAGAAGTCTGCTGTGATTTTGATGGGTTTACCTTTGTATGTTACTTGTTTTTTCTCTCTTGCAGCCTTCAATATTCTTTCCTTAGTTTCTGAACTTGTTGTTTTAATGATGATATGTCGTGGAGTAGTTCTATTTTGATCTGGTCTGTTTGGTGTCCTGGAGGCCTCTTGCATTTGTATGGGAATATCTTTCTCTAGATTTGGGAAATTTTCCGTTATTATTTTGTTGAATATATTACGCATTCCCTTCGCTTGCACCTCTTCTCCTTCTTCAATGCCCATGATTCTCAAGTTTGGTCTTTTGATGGAGTCAGTGAGTTCTTGCATTTTCTTTTCACAGGTCTTGAGTTGTTTAATTAGTAGTTCTTCAGTTTTTCCTTTAATTACCATTTCATCTTCAAGTTCTGAGATTCTGTCTTCTGTTTGTTCTATTCTGCTAGATTGGCCTTCCGTTTTGTTTTGCAGTTCTGTTTCGTTCTTTTTTCTGAGGTTTTCCATATCCTGGCTGTTTTCTTCTTTATTGTTGTCTATTTTTGTCCTGAGTTCATTTATCCATTTATTCATTGTGTTCTCTCTTTCACTTTGGTGTTTATACAGTGCTTCTATGGTTTCCTTTATTTCTTCTTTTGCTTTTTCAAATTCTCTATTTTTATTGTCTTGGAATTTCTTGAGTGTCTCCTGTACATTTTGGTTGACCCTATCCAGTATCATCTCTATAAAATTCTCATTGAGTACTTGTAGTATGTCTTCTTTTAAATTATTCTTGTAGGCTTCATTGGGTCCTTTGGCATAGTTTATCTTCATTTTGTTGGAGTCTGGCTCTGAGTTTCTGTTCTCTTCATTCCCCTCTGGTTCCTGTACTAATTTTTTGCTGTGGGGAACTGGTTTCCTTGTTTTTTCTGTCTTCCTGTCATTGTCCTTGGTGTTGTTACTGTCCCTGTACTGTGTGTAATTAAGTATTTTCTAGCTTGTAATAATAACAATGGTAATATTGAGAATGGAAGAGTGAGCTGAGATGGAAAGCAAGAAGTTAAAGAAAAGGGGGAAACAAATATACAGACAAGAGGGAGAAAGCAGAACAAGGTATCAGACAAGAGAGTTTCAAAGGTATAAACAGGGAGTGTTAGTGTACTAATCGACAGTAAGCTGAACAGACAATAGAGTGACAGAGAGAGGATTGAAAATCAAAGATAAAAAAAATAAAAAATAAGTATATGAAAGTAATATCTATTTATAAAAATGAATTAAAATAAAATGGAAAATAGAAAATTAAAAAAAACAAAAAAAACCCAAAAAACCAAAAAACTTCCAAGTTTATATGCAATGCAATTTCAGTCTTAATAATTTGGATGTCCGTCTCAATCTCCAGTCCTGGAGTTGGTGCCTCAGATGTTGTTCTGTAGTTGTCTCATCAAAGGGGATGCATAAAGTAGAACAAAACTACACTCACACACACACAGAAGAAAAAAAAAAAAAGCCCCACCAAGTGTCCCCAGTTCAAATGCAATACAGTTTCAGTAAGTTTTTCGGCTTGCAGGTGTAATTCGGTTGTTCTCTCATCAAAGGTAGGGAGAAAAAGAAAAAAAAGCGTCTGGAGGCAGTTCTGAGGGTAGTATCTGCAACTGTGGCCTGCCTGCCTGCTGCTCTCCACCTGTAGCTGGTGGCGTTATTTATGCAGATCTCTGGGGTGAGCTAGCACTCACCTGGTCCCACAGGCTTTGTTTGCTCAGAGTTCTCCTGTGCGGGGGAGGGGGGGCCTCTGCTACAGGCTTTTCCCTTTCCAAGCACTGGGAAAGGCGACACTGCCCCGCGTTGTCAGGCCTGCGTGTTTATTTACAGTTCACGTGGGAAGTGGGTCTTCCCTCCTCTCACAAGCGTCCCGGCTCCTGGTTGCTGGGCGCGCCCCGCTCCCGCCAGAGCCTCTCCGGCCAGCCCGGCTCGTTTATTTACAGTCCCGGGAAGGATTCCCTTCCCCCAATCTTCAGCGCTCAGGGCGCCCCACCCTCTTTCCAGCGTGTCTTAACTGTTCTTATTGCTTAGTACTCAGTTTCTCTTTTTTTCCCGGGTGGAGGTCAGTCTGTCCAGGGGGCTATGCTGCTCTGGCCCAGGCTTGTCTGTGGGGGAACCGCGGTACCGCGAAGCTCACCTGGTCCGCGTCTTCCCAAGCCGTATGGGCGCCGGCCACTGGTGGCCCGGGGGCCTCCTCGGTTCTCCGTTTAACGTGAAGTGGAGATGCTCTGCGCTGTCTGGAGATGTGGAGGGGTCAAAGTTATGCCTTTTCTCGGTGATTATGCCTGCAAAGTGTGTCTCCAGCGTCTCTCCAAGATTTCACTATAGGAGGGTCGCTTTCTGCTTCCTACCTCTAGCCACCATCTTGGAATTCTCGAGGAGTGCTATTGTTATAAAGGATGCCTATGGACCTTATTTCAGCCCAACAACTACCTTTTGTGCTAAGAAAGTCACCAAAACATTCACTTTGGATAGAAGTTGAAAGTATATAGCTTTCTTGGACCAGAACTGACCCTCATTCAAGAAAAGAAATAGGTCTAAATTGAAACAGAACTGCAGTAACTCAAAGAATGTTAAGCCAGAACCAAGAACAAAGGGATGTCTTGTTTGCAGTTTTAGGGAATGTTCAGCTTGGCCTATTTAGTAAATTAAATTTAGCTGTATCTCAGATGTGATGTACATAAGAAGTGCCTTGGCCATGGATCATGTATGATAAATGTCAATAACATTTCTGAGGTACTAGCAAAAACTATGTGTTTATCTGTGTAAGAATACACACACACACATACACACACACACACATGCACACATGCATGCACAACTGGATCCTGGATTAGGGTATGCTCTTTGTAACCCAGAGGATTATTCTTCTCAGGCCAGTAGTATGAAATGGCCTTTTCTTTCCTTCCCTTCCCTCCCCAGAAATTTCTTCCCTTTTCCTTATTCTTTTCTCTATTCCCCTCCTTCTCTTCTTTTTAAATTTGCTTTCCATTCCTAATTTTAAGGACAATATAATGCAAATGGAAGGACAAGTCTGTCACTTAGAACTGGCAAACTTCTCACTCGTATGCCAAGAATCTCATTTGGAATTTTCACCACTGAGATAACCATGGACGGCAGGTCTGCATCTTACAGTGGACTTCCCTTATGGGAGAAAGTTGAGTACTTTTAAGAGCCTCCCCCTGGGAAAATGTCTTGAGGAGTGAAATGACACCAAAAAGAGCTCATAATGCACTCCACAGAGGCTATGTGGAGGCACATTTTGAATAATACTTTTCTTTATAAGAAAATTGAATAAGAATGGGCATTTTTTCTGAGTAAAGTGAATGCAGAGTTGTAGAAACTCAATGAGTACCTGTTGAGTAAAACAATTTAGCAATAAGGAAGGAAGAAGCACCTGTAAAGTCAAAAAGATGGAGTATGAGATAGAAAGATTACTAAGTTCCCAAATGCCCCATATCTGTGTGCCTTTTCCTGCTTGAACTACAGATTCCAGTTTTCCTCCCATAATTGCCTTCCCATACTGCACATGCTCAGTCAGAACTGCATGCACACACAAACCTTTTCACCTTCGCTTAGGATCCCCACGACTGAACCTTGCACCAGGACTAAGTGGACTCCAGTCCCAATAGATATGTCTGGTGTCTGCTTCCAACATTAGAGACCCAGCTGTCAATCATGGAATTCCAACAGACTGACTCTGATTTGCCCATGCAGACCTTTGTGTGATGTTCCCATTTGTCTGGTTTTATGTGAAGGTGAAGGGATTGTGGGGAACCAGGAAAACCCGTTTTCTCAACTCCAATCCATTTCCCGGGGACCCTCTGTTTATAGCTGTTATGCTAACTTAGTCTGCTGAAACCAAGGAGAAGGGCATTTAGATAATGACTATTGGAGTAAAATATGCCAAGAGTGGAGGCTTTCAACTGGATGAGCCAGGATAAAGCTGGTATGTAGAACAGGAGGGCCAAAAAGGCAGACAGGGTCATGGCACCAGATAGTCTGGAAGTGGTTAGATGTAGAAGCTGTAGTTTAAAGAGATCACCGAAGGAAAAGGAATGGGTTAACAGCAAGCCCAAGCTTCATAAAACCCAGGCAAATGCAGGGAAGGCAGGAGAAACATAACAGTCTTGCTTTGTTTATTTATTTCTTTTAAAATCTATCACTCTATAAACTGAGGTACAGTTTACCTTAACCTGTATGCATCTCTCTCTCTCTCTCTCTCTCTCTCTCTCTCTCTCTCTCTCTCTTCTGGAGTAGGGGTCTTTGATTGCTTACTACAGGCACATACAGTCTAGCCCTGGGTATCCCAATGTGAGATAGTACACAGTGGTTAACAGAAAGCAATCTTCTCATCATTCAAACCTCCATTCAAGCACCACCTCCACAATATTTTACTGGCTGTGTGAACTTTGGCAAGTCACTTAACCTTCTTCCAAATTTAGTATCCCTATTCAGAAATGGGGGAATAATAGGTACTACACTGTTTGGTTGTAAGGACTGAATGAGGTGAAATGTGTGAAACACCTGAACCATGTCATGCTCTTTACAGCTGCTATATTGTTGAAACCTACCCATCCCAGCTCTCAGTAGGGCCTGTACATGAATTGCCTCTCCTGGGCAGGGAAGGGAGGCTCAGTCAGGGTAAGCAGCCTCAAGTCCACACTACTTACACTGTCTAAAGACATAGAATGGATCTGGAATTTGGACTGTCTGCCATGGTTTCAGTAATAGTGACAGGTGTCCTTGTTCCTTACAGCTACACCTCAGGAATATCTGGGTGTCAGGAGATGAAGTGAAACTCATAAAACACCTCAACCTCATGCAGTGCTCTAGTCCCATCTTGGTCTGACCTCTTGCCTTTTGTTTTTTCATTCTAGACACACAGCTCCCTGGCTGCCAGCCAAGAAGAGCTTGAGAAGCTCGGAGCAACAATCTAATCTGTAATGATGAAATCTTATGTCCAGCCATTCCCATCTGTCTACAGTGGAAATCTTAGTCTCAGGTAGGAGATTGTGCTCCCATTCAAGTTCATTTTGTAATAAACAATTTTCTGACTTGTTATTGTCTACTGTTGAGCGAAATAAAAAGGGGAAATGCTTTGTTAAATCATGTCTTTGGGATTACAAAATGAAATCCTTTCCAGTGTTTTAGGAAGAAATAAACCAACATCAGCATCACCACCAACATAAAACATAAGACATAGGCAAGGCTCAATAGTAGGTCTTGGTTAGATCTGCAGCTGGTTGGATGAAATGGTAAGAAATAAAATGCAGAAGAATAGAATTACTGTGTGTGACTGTCTGTGTGAAGGACAATAGACCCTCTGTGAGCTGAAGGTAGTCTGCTCCTAGCCTCAGATAAGAGGCAGCAGACAGAAGGCTGGACTCTCATTCCCTTAACCACCAGACCTCAAACACAGGTTTCTGCAGCCTGTGGACCTATTCATGTGCAATCCTATCAATGCTAATAGTGTGATGGTTTGTTACATGTTTTCTTTGAATCTTAGTTATCTTTCTTATCCAATCTTCTAATTCCACTCCAACCTTTATGGACTTGTCTAGCTCAGAACAAGGTACACCTGGGTTTAAGTGCTAGCCCTATATCTGATGATCTGTGATGAAGAACAAATTAGTCTTCTAACCTTTGTTTTCTCATCTGTAAAGAAACACACACTTCAAAGAGTGTTCTTAAATAACATAACATAGGTGAAGTGTCTGAGACACGCAAACAGGTAGACGTTCAGTACCTTAATCCCACTTCTCCACAGAGAACCAGGTGAAATGGCTCTGAATGTCATCTACAATTGGTAATAGTTCCTATTTTGTTTATTTTAAGATACTCTTTTGTCATTTTAACATCTTGCATTTGGTCTTATCTTACAGTTTCAGCCCCTGTGATGACACAGCTATTGTTGCTTACACACATGTGAATTTATTGTTATTCATGAAGGATGACAGGACTACTGCCTTCTTGACCATTGAAGAACAATTTGAGGAAGGAATGTGAGTCTTGGCCATGGGTGTAATTTTTTCTACTTCTGGTAGGATTTTAAAAACAAAACAGTATCCAACTATCAAAGCTTGAAAAATGGGCATCATCAGCAAGAAAGAAAATATCAGAGACAATGATGGAGCACTTCTTCAGAAATTGTTTGAGGTCCTCTCAGGAAAGCACAGCTACTCGTATAAGCTTGACCAAAGAATGGTCCTCCTCTTTGATGGTCCTTTTGAGGAAGGTCATCCTTTTCAACCAAGCATGCACCTTTGGTAGGGACACACATGGAGCAGTAAGGGGGGAAGGGGACCCCACCTAACCAGCCAGGTCAGCCCAATAAACTGTGGTGAAAAATAAAGTAATAGATGTCGCAGCAAGATTGCCCTCACATCCTGGAGCATTACCTAAAAAACAGAAGAATCATCAACGTATTTGATGGTCCAGAGGATGATATTAAGTGCAAAAACTTGGATGTCTTTGTACACATCAATAAGAGTGATTTGGTTGAGTCAAAATCTGAAAATTGAGAAGTTTTCAGAATACCTTAATGCATTTATTTTGTTATATTTTCCTTTCAACATACACACAAAAAGATATATAATAAGCTACTTTTGCATAAGTCTAAGAGAGCCTTTTAGACCCGTACAATAGAATGCTAAGTCATAAGAAAACATTCTGTCAAGATTGAATTAGCAACATTCTTTCAGTCTTAGTGCTTAATAAAATAATGTTCAGCTTATGACCAATGGCATCTTGGGTTCAACAAACTATGGTAAAAGTGGTTCTTGGTTTCTTATGAGAAACTGTGTATATAAGAATGCCTGATATAATAGCTAGCTAACACATGCTAATTGAATCTCATTATGAATTGTCATTCATAGATTCTTAGAGTTAAAAAAAGTAACCTTAAAGGTCATAACTTGGAATGCTTATATTCTTCTGATGGTTATATGGGTACCAACTTTATCTGCAGATGACTTTGGAAAATTGCTCAGACATATGCATCGCATGACACAAGTCCACATTTGGGCACATTTGCTTACAGCAGAGCCTAGATCATCTCCTAAAAGGAAAAGTCAGGGTTATGCAGTTGCTGATCTGGCGCTAGGGCTCAGCCTCACAGAAATGCATTTTTGGATGAGCCTCTCTCACACCCCTGATTCGAGATAATTGAGATGCACAGCCAACAGTAGAGTGGAGAGGAAGCTAAGGGATCTACAAAGAGAACAGAAGTCATCAGACAATACAACTGCCAAGAAGTAGAACCTAAGCAACAAAGCAGCAGAGGAATAAGAAAACCAGGAGAAAGAAGCAGAGACCAAGGAAACCTAAAGAAGCCTAATTAAATCAAATCCAACCTAGTCAGGACTTAGTGTGAAGCATTCCTCAAATTTCCCATTAATTGCAAGATTCTTACAATGAAATAGAATAGATTTTAGTTGTTTATTTATAAGTCTTTTCATCTTAAGTGATTTAGTGGTCTTTCTTCTTAAGACATCTTTGTGAACTATATAGAGGCTAAACGCAGATAATTATAATACCTATGGCAATTAAATAAAGCACTCAGCATTTCCATATGTCTTGCAATTCACAAGAACACAGATCACATTTAATTTTCCAGCATATTGTCTTAGGCAGCAATTCTCTCTTCTCAAAACTACCATTTTGAGAAATGATAATTTTCTTTAATGCATGGCATATTTTGCTATAATTAAAAACATACGTATTTTGTTCTCAGTTTAAGTTTCAAAAACTACAATCTGTGTTATGTTGTCACTGTATTTAACATATACAACATATTTATAATTAAACCTATGTACACTTTGTATGCATTCTCTGTAAGCTTAATATAATTATATTTCTAGCATATGTGCATAGATAAGGAGAAGGGAACTGTCCCACTGAATAATGCCACGTGCAGGCATGGACATAGGTATTTAGTATTTATTATTTCAATCTTCACAAAAGTTGTGAAAAGTATCTCTCTTTTATAACAATTTGATTGTTTCCTTGATTCCTGGAAAATATTTTTTTCCTCTTTTTAGAAGCCATTTCTTGGGCACAGAACAGTGCCAAATCCTTACAGTTGGTATCATCTTTTGTAGTGGACTCCTACTGACCAAGAGGTAAGTAAACTGTGGCCAGTGAAGTGGATGTGAGTTATTGTAATAATTTGCTTATTTCTGAGAAAGACTGAATAGTATCCAATTAATTGGAGAAAGAAGGTATGACATGTCATTATCAACTCTGGCACTGTTCAATTACCCATTCCTTTATTATTGGATGTCTTCAAGTGAGTGTTTGTTAAGGCTTTAAATAGGTCTTATTTCTTTCTGATCAATTTAGGTATTTTTTTTTACACAAAGACACAAAATAATAAAATATGTCCAAGAGTTTTTGCTCATTGAAAATTCTTTAAACTTTCAGGTGTTTTCCTTACTATGTTTTCAGATGTCACAGCATTATTGCATTTTACTTCTTTTTGGAAATGTGAGCTTCCCATCAATCTTTTGAGACACTAGTTTTTAAAATTGGTCAGCTACTACCTTGTTAAAATAATAATTGCTTGCATTTGTAAAGTACAATTGTTTTAAATTTTCATGTTTTTATTTTTATTAGCACATATTACTTATGCTTTTAGTTTTCATTTCTCTTCTTACCTTTATTTAATTGTATTTATGAATTTTCCTTTATTTTGTAATGAGATATTTTTACTCATTTTTTGCTCTTCCTCCTTACATTCTTTTCCTGTTTTTTCTTTTTAAATTCAACCTTGCACCTCTTTCTTTTATCCTTTCCCTGATCCTTCCTAATTTCATTCTTTTATTATTACTATTTTTTTTTATTGTTTTATTATTCATATGTGCATACAAGGATTGGGTCATTTCTCCCCCCTGCCCCCACCCCCTCCCTTACCACCCACTCCACCCCCCTCCCTCTCCCCCCCACCTCCTCAATACCCAGCATAAACTATTTTGCCCTTATCTCTAATTTTGTTGAAGAGAGAGTATAGGCAATAATAGGAAGGAACAAGTGTTCTTGGTTGAGATATTATTGCCACTTTTACCTTCATTAATTTTTAACTTCATAGTTTATTCTACAGTACTTTTATCACTTCTTTTTCTATGGCTATTGATGGTATAGTTACTGTCTTTAATTGATTTTTATTGTATTTATGTACCTTTTTTGTTTTGATATTGTTGCTATTATGGAAAATTGTTTCTCCTCTCTGAGTTGTATTGAGGACTAAGCCCTCAAGAGGAGATTGGTCACTCAGAAGACCCTCCCTATGAAAGACTGGAAGAGATAGTCATCCCAACTGATGTACAAATTACAACATGAGAAGAAATATGAAGAAGCAAGGCAATATAACTCCTCCCAAGTTTCAAAACTTTTTAATAGCTAAATCCAAAAATTGTTGAAATATTACTGAAATGATTGAAGTGCCAAAGACTTCAAAAGTCTAGTTTTAAAAATGATCAACTACTTGTAGGAGAATTCAAATAAACAGACAAATGAAGAAGTAAAGAAGTCAACTTAAGACTTGGATGAGAAATTCAGCAAGGAGATAAAGATTCTGAAAAAAACCCAAACAAATGGAAATTCTGGAAATGGAAAGTTCAATAGATCAAATAAAAAACTCAATGGAAAGCATCACCTATAGACTAGACTCTCATGTCCCACAAGAGCTCGTCCTAGAAGCCTTAACTGGGGGGCAACAGGAGATGCCAGAAAAGACAGACAAAAGACCAAACATGCATAAAGCTGGCATAAAGCCCAGGTAGGCTTGTGTGGTTGGATGGAGACACACCAGCACCCCCACCCCCAGTGTGTTTATTATACACAGTAGCAACATGAGGTGGAGAGGCATTTCTCCGGGGAGGGGGCATGACACCTTGATCCTTGGGAACAGGAGGAACCTGTGACAGCTTGTCTCCAAATGTAAACATTAAAGGAAAAAACAGCTGTACTACAACTTGCCCATTTCTGCAGATGAGGCTGTGCCAATCAAACATGCAATTTTACTGTGCACAACTCTACTTTCTCCCTTCTGTGATTTTGGGCTGTGCCAAACTCAAATGTGCAGCTTATTCAATACACCTGTTGGCTCCCCACATGTCCCCCACTTTTTTTTTCTTAAATGTTCACAATGAAGCCTGTCCCCTTAATCCAAGGAGTTGTCTTTGCACCATGCAGTATTTGACTAAAAAGAAAAAAAAAGAAAACAGGTGAACAATACCAGAAAGAGTACTTTAGCAACTTAAATGGATTGAAACTCTTGAATATAGTTTTTGCAACAGTAGCTGGAGAAACAACACTATCATAAGCCTTTTGCATGGCCAATATTTGTTGTCTTAATAGTCAGAATCCACAGTATCACAGTATCGTTTGCTTCGTTATGGGCACCTCATGTGCCCATAAGGTGACCTTTACCTGTAAAGCTATAGTCACTATATTGAGGCACCAAATGTCCTGAGGGATGACCTCCCATGTGCACCAGATCATCAGTAAAGATAGGTACAAGGTGGCTCTACCAAGTGGTAGGATGCACCATTGGCAGGTTGGGCATGAAAGTCCAGTATCCATCGCCTTGGACAACACCCACCTGCGTTGTAATGATGACCAATGCCACCAGCAATGTGGCTGTGGGATTCCCAGCCATCCTAGGCTACTGATTACCATTGTCACCTTGTCTATTAGTTTCTTAATTTGACCCCATATGGGTGGCTCACTGTCCCGTGTCTGTCTCGCCATCAGCCGTTTCCTTGTCCGCCCTGTGGTCAGTGGAGGAGTCAGCCTTAGCGGCTCCCTGTCCCAGGGTGAGTCTTCTAGGCTTAGCCTCCTCATCTTTGGAACCAGGGGATCCATGAGGCTTGACAAACTGTGATGGTACCCACACTGGGTGTTCTGCATCTTTAGGAAAAACACAAACATGCCCTCAACCCCACATAGCCAAACAGTGAGTGATGACATGCTTAGTGGCCTCACCAGTGTGTGCGGAGGTATAGATATAAATTGCCTACCCAAGGCTAAAGCATTTTGATGGTCATGACTTAGTTGGGCAGCTCTTATGGGTGCTACAGTTTGCATGGGCAAGCCCAAAGCAAGCCCAGAGACTAGATTATCTGCCCAGGCATTACTGTCAGCGAGTGGGCCAGGGAGGTTAGAATGTGAACACAAATGGCTCACAAAACAAGGAAAAAGGTGACTTTGCATCAGACTACACAACTGAAAGAAAAGATTAAATAATTCTTCACTACTAGTATGACCAATATAAGCAGTTTCAATGCAGTGTAAAACACCCACCACATAGTGACTGTCACTGTATAGATTAATAGGTTGTTGTGGGAAGTCCCTTAGGACCATAACGACAGCATATTCAACCTTATGGCAATCTTTGGTGTAATAGGCAGCAGTACCACTCCCAGAAACATCAGTGAAAATTGTCACAGCCTCCAGTAGAGGGGAGGACAGAATAATTTTTGGAAAAACAAACAGATGAAGGGTGGCAAACTGTAAAAGTTTTGGCTGTGGGAGATGTTCCCTGATATGTCCTGGAAAATTAGCCAGTGCAGATGGCCAAAAGTCTGAAAATTGCCATAACCAATGCTGTTATCCTCTGAAAATGGGACAACAGTATGACTGGGCTCATGCCCCAGCAATTCACAGCAATAAGTGTGTCTCTTAGCAATCAGCCTAGCTACAGCTCGTGATATGGTGTAAGAACCTTAGCAGAAGGGTGAACCAAGTATAACCATTCCAACACCCCCTTCCCTATAAAAAGTTGCCCATCGATATCTATTTTTGAGTGACATCCATTTGCCCAATGTTTTCCCCTCTGACATCAAGGACATATCCTGGGGGGGGGGGGGGCGGGTCAAGCCCTGGGCCCATTGGCCGGTTCCAGACCACGAGATACGTAGCTGTGGCTGGGGCTTATTCTGACACTCCCTAGCAAAATGTCCCTCTTTTCCACAGGAAAAACATGCTCCTTTTTTCCTTCCTCCAGGATGAAACACTTCCTTTAAGGGAGCAGCTAAAGCTATACCCTGGATGTGACTAGGCCCAACATCTACACAAATTCAAATCATTTCCTGCAGACTAGCTCTTTGTCTATATGGCTGAAGGGCTGCTTTACAAGCCTTATTAGCATTCTCGAAAGCCAGCTGTTTCACCAGTATGTTTCCAGCTTCCATATCCACCACTATCCTGCCCACATTTTGCAGCAGGCATGCCACAAACTCTTTTTTTTTTTTTCATTTTTCTTTTATTATTCATATGTGCATACAAGGCTTGGTTTATTTCTCCCCCCTGCCCCCACCCCCTCCCTTACCACCCACTCCACCCCCTCCCGCTCCCCCCCTCAATACCCAGCAGAAACTATTTTGCCCTTATCTCTAATTTTGTTGAAGAGAGAGTATAAGCAATAATAGGAAGGAACAAGGGGTTTTGCTGGTTGAGATAAAGATAGCTATACAGGGAGTTGACTCACATTAATTTCCTGTGCGTGGGTGTTACCTTCTAGGTTAATTCTTTTTGATCTAACCTTTTCTCTAGTACCTGGTCCCCTTTTCCTATTGGCCTCAGTTGCTTTAAGGTATCTGCTTTAGTTTCTCTGCATTAAGGGCAACAAATGCTAGCTAGTTTTTTAGGTGTCTTACCTATCCTCACCCCTCCCTTGTGTGCTCTCGCTTTTATCATGTGCTCATAGTCCAATCCCCTTGTTGTGTTTGCCCTTGATCTAATGTCCACATATGAGGGAGAACATACGATTTTTGGTTTTTTGAGCCAGGCTAACCTCACTCAGAATGATGTTCTCCAATTCCATCCATTTACCAGTGAATGATAACATTTCGTTCTTCTTCATGGCTGCATAAAATTCCATTGTGTATAGATACCACATTTTCTTAATCCATTCGTCAGTGCTGGGGCATCTTGGCTGTTTCCATAACTTGGCTATTGTGAATAGTGCCGCAATAAACATGGATGTGCAGGTGCCTCTGGAGTAACAGTCTTTTGGGTATATCCCCAAGAGTGGTATTGCTGGATCAAATGGTAGATCGATGTCCAGCTTTTTAAGTAGCCTCCAAATTTTTTTCCAGAGTGGTTGTACTAGTCTACATTCCCACCAACAGTGTAAGAGGGTTCCTTTTTCCCCGCATCCTCGCCAACACCTGTTGTTGGTGGTGTTGCTGATGATGGCTATTCTAACAGGGGTGAGGTGGAATCTTAGTGTGGTTTTAATTTGCATTTCCTTTATTGCTAGAGATGGTGAGCATTTTTTCATGTGTTTTCTGGCCATTTGAATTTCTTCTTTTGAGAAAGTTCTGTTTAGTTCACTTGCCCATTTCTTTATTGATTCATTAGCCTTGGGAGAATTTAGTTTTTTCAGTTTCCTATATATTATGGTTATCAGTCCTTTGTCTGATGTGTAGCTGGCAAATGTTTTCTCCCACTCTGTGGGTGTTCTCTTCAGTTTAGAGACCACTTCTTTTGATGAATAGAAGCTTTTTAGCTTTATGAGGTCCCATTTATCTATGCTATCTCTTAGTTGCTGTGCTGCTGGGGTTTCATTGAGAAAGTTCTTACCTATACCTACTAACTCCAGAGTATTTCCTACTCTTTCTTGTATCAACTTAAGAGTTTGGGGTCTGATATTAAGATCCTTGATCCATTTTGAGTTAATCTTGGTATAGGGTGATATACATGGATCTAGTTTCAGTTTTTTGCAGACTGCTAACCAGTTTTCCCAGCAGTTTTTGTTGAAGAGGCTGCTATTTCTCCATCGTATATTTTTAGCTCCTTTGTCAAAGATAAGTTGCTCATAGTTGTGTGGCTTCATATCTGGATCCTCTATTCTGTTCCACTGGTCTTCATGTCTGTTTTTGTGCCAGTACCATGCTGTTTTTATTGTTATTGCTTTGTAATATAGTTTGAAGTCAGGTATTCTAATACCTCCTGCATTGTTCTTTTGACTGAGTATTGCCTTGGCTATTCGTGGCCTCTTGTGTTTCCACATAAATTTAACAGTAGATTTTTCAATCTCTTTGATGAATGTCATTGGAATTTTGATGGGAATTGCATTAAACATGTAGATTACTTTTGGGAGTATAGACATTTTTACTATGTTGATTCTACCAATCCATGAGCATGGGAGATCTCTCCACTTTCTATAGTCTTCCTCAATCTCTTTCTTCAGAAGTGTATAGTTTTCCTTGTAGAGGTCTTTCACATCTTTTGTTAGGTTTACACCTAGGTATTTGATTTTGTTTGAGGCTATTGTAAATGGAATTGTTTTCATACATTCTTTTTCCGTTTGCTCATTGTTAGTGTATAGAAATGCTAATGATTTTTCTATGTTGATTTTATATCCTGCTACTTTGCTATAGCTATTGATGATGTCTAGAAGCTTCTGAGTAGAGTTTTTTGGGTCTTTAAGGTATAGGATCATGTCGTCTGCAAATAGGGATATTTTGACAGTTTCTTTACCTATTTGTATTCCTTTTATTCCTTCTTCTTGCCTAATTGCTCTGGCTAGGAATTCCAGTACTATGTTGAATAGGAGTGGAGATAGTGGGCATCCTTGTCTGGTTCCTGATTTTAGAGGGAATGGTTTTAATTTTTCTCCGTTAAGTATAATGCTGGCTGTAGGTTTGTCATATATAGCTTTTATAATGTTGAGGAACTTTCCTTCTATTCCTAGTTTTCTTAGAGCTTTTATCATGAAATGATGTTGGATCTTATCAAAGGCTTTTTCTGCATCTATTGAGATGATCAAGTGGTTTTTGTCTTTGCTTCTGTTAATGTGGTTTATTACGTTTATTGATTTTCGTATGTTGAACCACCCCTGCATCCCTGGGATGAAGCCTACCTGGTCGTGGTGAATAATCTTTTTGATGTGTTGCTGAATTCGATTTGCCATTATTTTGTTGAGGATTTTTGCATCAATGTTCATTAAGGAGATTGGCCTATAGTTCTCCTTTTTGGAGGTGTCTTTGCCTGGTTTTGGGATAAGTGTAATAGTGGCTTCATAAAATGTGTTAGGCAGTTTTCCTTCCCTTTCTATTTCATGGAACAGTTTAAGGAGGGTTGGTATCAGTTCTTCTTTAAAGGTCTGATAGAATTCAGCAGAGAATCCATCAGGTCCTGGACTTTTCTTTTTGGGGAGACTCTTGATTGCTGCTTCAATTTCATTTTGTGTTATAGGTCTATTCAGGTGATTAATTTCCTCTTGGTTCAGTTTTGGATGATCATATGTATCTAGAAATCTGTCCATTTCTTTTAGATTTTCAAATTTATTTGAATATAGGTTCTCAAAATAGTCTCTGATGATTTCCTGGACTTCCATGGTGTTTGTTGTTATCTCCCCTTTTGCATTCCTGATTCTACTAATTTGGGTTTTTTCTCTCCTCATTTTAGTCAGGTTTGTCAGGGGTCTATCAATCTTGTTTATTTTTTCAAAGAACCAACTTTTTGTTTCATTAATTCTTTGTATGGTTTTTTTGGTTTCTATTTCGTTGATTTCAGCTCTTATTTTTATTATTTCTCTCCTTCTATTTGTTTTGGGATTTGCTTGTTCTTGTTTTTCTAGGAGTTTGAGATGTATCATTAGGTCATTGATTTGGGATCTTTCAATCTTTTTAATATATGCACTCATGGCTATAAACTTTCCTCTCAAGACTGCCTTAGCTGTGTCCCATAGGTTCCGGTAGGTTGTGTTTTCATTTTCATTGACTTCCAGGAACATTTTAATTTCCTCTTTTATTGCATCGATGATCCATTCTTCATTAAGTAATGAGTTATTTAGTTTCCAGCTGTTTGCATGTTTTTTGTCTTTACTTTTGTTGTTGAGTTCTACTTTTACTGCATTGTGGTCAGATAGTATGCATGGTATTATTTCTATTTTCTTATATTTGCTGAGACTTGCTTTGTGCCCTAGGATATGATCTATTTTGGAGAAGGTTCCATGGGCTGCTGAGAAGAATGTATATTGTGTAGAGGTTGGATGAAATGTTCTGTAGACATCTACTAGGTCCACTTGATCTATTGCATATTTTAGATCTTGGATTTCTTTATTGAGTTTTTGTTTGGATGACCTATCTATTGATGATAATGGAGTGTTAAAGTCTCCCACAACCACTGTGTTGGCGTTTATATATGCTTTTAGGTCTTTCAGGGTATGTTTGATGAAATTGGGTGCGTTGACATTGGGTGCGTACAGATTGATGATTATTATTTCCTTTTGGTCTATTTCCCCTTTTATTAGTATGGAATGTCCTTCTTTATCTCGTTTGATCAATGTAGGTTTGAAGTCTACTTTGTCAGAGATAAGTATTACTACTCCTGCTTGTTTTCGGGGGCCATTGGCTTGGTAAATCTTCTTCCATCCTTTCATCCTAAGCATATGCTTATTTCTGTCAGTGAGATGAGTCTCCTGTAAGCAACAAATTGTTGGGTCTTCTTTTTTAATCCATTTTGTCAAACGGTGTCTTTTGATGGGTGAATTAAGTCCATTAACATTAAGTGTTAGTACTGATAGGTATGTGGTGATTCCTGCCATTTAGTTATCTTAGTTGTTTGAAGGTTTGATTGTGTGTACCTAACTTGATGTTACTCTCTACTGTCTTGCTTTTTCTTATCCTGTGGTTTGGTGCTGCCTGCCTTTTCATGGTTAAGTTGGGTGTCACTTTCTGTGTGCAGGATCCCTTGCAGAATCTTTTGTAATGGTGGCTTTGTGGTCACATATTGTTTTAGTTTCTGCTTATCATGGAAGACTTTTATTGCTCCATCTATTTTGAATGATAGCTTTGCTGGGTAGAGTATCCTGGGGTTGAAGTTATTTTCATTCAGTGCCCGGAAGATCTCACCCCACGCTCTTCTTGCTTTTAATGTTTCTGTTGAGAAGTCTGCTGTGATTTTGATGGGTTTACCTTTGTATGTTACTTGTTTTTTCTCTCTTGCAGCCTTCAATATTCTTTCCTTAGTTTCTGAACTTGTTGTTTTAATGATGATATGTCGTGGAGTAGTTCTATTTTGATCTGGTCTGTTTGGTGTCCTGGAGGCCTCTTGCATTTGTATGGGAATATCTTTCTCTAGATTTGGGAAATTTTCCGTTATTATTTTGTTGAATATATTACGCATTCCCTTCGCTTGCACCTCTTCTCCTTCTTTGATGCCCATGATTCTCAAGTTTGGTCTTTTGATGGAGTCAGTGAGTTCTTGCATTTTCTTTTCACAGGTCTTGAGTTGTTTAATTAATAGTTCTTCAGTTTTTCCTTTAATTACCATTTCATCTTCAAGTTCTGAGATTCTGTCTTCTGTTTGTTCTATTCTGCTGGATTGGCCTTCCGTTTTGTTTTGCAGTTCTGTTTCGTTCTTTTTTCTGAGGTTTTCCATATCCTGGCTGTTTTCTTCTTTATTGTTGTCTATTTTTGTCCTGAGTTCATTTATCCATTTATTCATTGTGTTCTCTCTTTCACTTTGGTGTTTATACAGTGCTTCTATGGTTTCCTTTATTTCTTCTTTTGCTTTTTCAAATTCTCTATTTTTATTGTCTTGGAATTTCTTGAGTGTCTCCTGTACATTTTGGTTGACCCTATCCAGTATCATCTCTATAAAATTCTCATTGAGTACTTGTAGTATGTCTTCTTTTAAATTATTCTTGTAGGCTTCATTGGGTCCTTTGGCATAGTTTATCTTCATTTTGTTGGAGTCTGGCTCTGAGTTTCTGTTCTCTTCATTCCCCTCTGGTTCCTGTACTAATTTTTTGCTGTGGGGAACTGGTTTCCTTGTTTTTTCTGTCTTCCTGTCATTGTCCTTGGTGTTGTTACTGTCCCTGTACTGTGTGTAATTAAGTATTTTCTAGCTTGTAATAATAACAATGGTAATATTGAGAATGGAAGAGTGAGCTGAGATGGAAAGCAAGAAGTTAAAGAAAAGGGGAAAACAAATATACAGACAAGAGGGAGAAAGCAGAACAAGGTATCAGACAAGAGAGTTTCAAAGGTATAAACAGGGAGTGTTAGTGTACTAATCGACAGTAAACTGAACAGACAATAGAGTGACAGAGAGAGGATTGAAAATCAAAGATAAAAAAAATAAAAAATAAGTATATGAAAGTAATATCTATTTATAAAAATGAATTAAAATAAAATGGAAAATAGAAAATTAAAAAAAACAAAAAAAAACAAAAAACCAAAAAACTTCCAAGTTTATATGCAATGCAATTTCAGTCTTAATAATTTGGATGTCCGTCTCAACCTCCAGTCCTGGAGTTGGTGCCTCAGATGTTGTTCTGTAGTTGTCTCATCAAAGGGGATGCATAAAGTAGAACAAAACTACACTCACACACACACAGAAGATAAAAAAAAAAAAAAAAAGTCCCACCAAGTGTCCCCAGTTCAAATGCAATACAGTTTCAGTAAGTTTTTCGGCTTGCAGGTGTAATTCGGTTGTTCTCTCATCAAAGGTAGGGAGAAAAAGAAAAAAAAGCGTCTGGAGGCAGTTCTGAGGGTGGTATCTGCAACTGTGGCCTGCCTGCCTGCTGCTCTCCACCTGTAGCTGGTGGCGTTATTTATGCAGATCTCTGGGGTGAGCTAGCACTCACCTGGTCCCACAGGCTTTGTTTGCTCAGAGTTCTCCTGTGCGGCAGCCTCTGCTACAGGCTTTCCCCTTTGCAAGCACTGGGAAAGGTGCCACTGCCCCGCGTTGTCAGGCCTGCGTGTTTATTTACAGTTCACGTGGGAAGTGGGTCTTCCCTCCTCTCACAAGCGTCCCGGCTCCTGGTTGCTGGGCGCGCGCCCCGCTCCCGCCAGAGCCTCTCCGGCCCGCCTGGCTCGTTTATTTACAGTCCCGGGAAGGGTTCCCTTCCCCCAATCTTCAGCGCTCAGGGCGCCCCACCCTCTTTCCAGCGTGTCTTAACTGTTCTTATTGCTTAGTACTCAGTTTCTCTTTTTTTCCCGGGTGGAGGTCAGTCTGTCCAGGGGGCTATGCTGCTCTGGCCCAGGCTTGTCTGTGGGGGAACCGCGGTACCGCGAAGCTCACCTGGTCCGCGTCTTCCCAAGCCGTATGGGCGCTGGCCCCTGGCGGCCCCGGGGGCCTCCTCGGTTCTCCGTTTAACGTGAAGTGGAGATTCTCTGCGCCGGCTGGAGGTGTGGAGGGTCAAAGTTATGCCTTTTCTCGGTGATTATGCCTGCAAAGTGTGTCTCCAGCATCTCTCCAAGATTTCACTATAGGAGGCTAGCTTTCTGCTTCCTCCCTCTAGCCGCCATCTTGGAATCTCCCCCCACAAACTCTTTATACGGCTCATCAGGACCTTGGAGCATGCTAGTTAATTCCAAAGTCTTTTCTCCTTACCTGGGTAGTTCTCATCATGCCCTTGTGCCTGTGATGGCACTCTGCAGATATGCCTAAAGGGGATACTCTAACTGATTATCTATGCCTTCAAAAGGTTCTCTTCCTATGAGCATATCTGCAGTGATATGCAGTCCATGGGCCAAATTACAGTTTGCTTGCTCCTGACATAACTCTACAGAACCTGTTTTCCACAGCAAGTAATCATCTGGAGAGAGGCATGCTTTTGCCAGCCCTGTCCAGTCATCTGGAGGCATAGCAGTTATCTCCTGCCACACTCTGCAATAGCCCCAGCGTAAATGGCACTAGAGAGCCATACATTGTGCAGGCTTGTTTCACCTCCTTTAAAGTTTTTAAATGGAATCTTTTCATGAACTCTCTGTTGCATGCCAGGTTTGTTAGGGTCTGGCCTCTTGAACAAGGTCACATTTAAAACCAACTGTATCCTCTCCCTGACTACGAGCTGCCTGCAAGGCAGCCTGCAGGGGACTCTTAGAAAGAGTTGAAAAATTCTTGGCCCATGGAGGGAACCCCAATGCATGGTTCTCTGTGCTTGATGTGCCAGAGCACCCTCCTCATCTGACATTAAACCAGAATCCAAATCGTTGTTGGACTGAATTTTAATTTTATGGGGAAACCTATCTTCATAAGGTGGAGCCTATGGCTCAGTGGCTTCACTGCCCACAGCACGTTTTTCTTTTAAGGGATATTGCCTGGTTGACTGAACCAGGATTCAACCTGGTTAAGTGAACCCCACATCCTAGCTTGAATACCAAAACTTTATGTGAGGAGTAGGCCCCAAACAATCTTTAATCAACGACCACAAAGCAAAAGTAAAAACAGGCATGCATTCCAGTCCCTCAGCCGCACAGCGTGCTCTCAGCCCATCCCCTACCTTGTTCCATGTTTCTAAATTTACAGTGCATTCTTCAGGAAACCATGGGCAGGTATCCTGTATAAAAGCAACCTGCCTCTGCTTCCTCTAATCTTTAACATAGCTTCTAAAGCCTGTGTATAGAGCTCTCGGTCCTTAGATCACCCTGTCCCATGGTTTATACCTGCCTGTACTCAACTCACTCCCCCCACACCTTACTTGTTTCTTATGCGCACTCTTGGAGAGTGTCTCCTTGTCTCAGGTTTTAAGTTCCCCCATTGTTAGTTTCTCATCCAGGTATCACCTCACTCTTAGTTCCCTGTTCAGGCGCCACCTCTCGCATCCTGCACAAGCTTGTCCTAGAAATCTTAACTGGGGGGGGGTGGGGCAACAGGAGATACCAGAAAAGACAGACAAAAGACCAAATGTGCAAAGCTGGGTCCAGGTAGGCTGGGCGCTCAGATGGAGACACACCAACCCCCTCCACCTCCAGTGTGTTTATTATACACAGTAGCAACATGAGGTGGAGAGGCATTTCTCAGGGCAGGGGTGTGACACGTGATCCTAGGGAACAGGAGGAACCTGTGACAGCTTCTCTCCAAATATAAACATTAAAGGAAAAAAACAGCTGTACTGCATCTTGCCCACTTCTGCAGCTGAGGCTGTGCCAATCAAGCATGCAATTTTACTGGGCATAACTCTACTTGTTCCCTTCTGCAGTTTGGGGCTGTGCCAAACTCAAACACGCAGCTTATTCAATACACCTGTCAACTCCCCACACTAGACCAGGTGTAAGAAAGAGGATTAGGGACTGAAGACAAGGTTGAAGAATTATTACATTAAGATAGCAATGAAGAAAAGTATTGCATGACCATAATATTGAAGCCCCTGGGACACACGTAAGAGACCAAACCTATGAATCTGTGGTAAAGAAGAGGGTACTGAGATACAGACTAAAAGCACAGAAAACCTGGTCAATGAAATCACAGAAAATAGGAAAGAAACATATATCTAAGAATAGGAGGCATTTAGAAAACCAAAAATATGTGACCAGGAAAGAACTTCTCCACATCATATTATAGTTAAAATGCCAAGAGTACAACAACAAAGAAAGAATACTGAAAGCTGCAAGAGAGAAGTGCCAAGTTACTTATAAATGCAAACCTATTAGAATAATAGCAGATTTCATAGCGGAAATTCTAAAAACAGGCAAGCACAGATTTATATATTTCAAGCCTGGAAACAAAATAACTGCTAACCAAGACTACTATATCTGGCAAAGTTATCCTTTAAAATTCAAGGAGAAATAAAGACCTTCCACAAGAAGCTTAAAGTAAAGCAATTCATGACCACAAAGCCAGCATTGCAGAAAATACTTAAAGGAACAGTATACACAGAAGAAGAGAAAAAGTTATACACAAGCACAAGAGCTTGGGAAAGAATAAATGCCATTAGAAGAACAGACAAACAAATGAGGAATAGGAAAGGATAAAACATGATTAACTCAGTAAACCAGTAAAGCGCTCAGATAAAGAAGGGAGAAATTATACATATCTTTCAATAATAACCCTAAATGTAAACAGTCTTAACTCTCCAATTAAAAGACACAGACCAGCTGGATGGTGTAAAAAAACATGATCCAACTGATTTCTGTATACACAAAACTGACCTCACTGGCAAAAATTAAAGACTGAAAGTGAAAGAAATGGAAAATGATATTCTGAGCAAATGGAATCTGAAAGCAAGTAGGAGCAGATATACTGATATCTGACAAAGCAGACTTTAAGCCAAAATTAGTCAGAAGGGATAAAGAAGGTCACCACATATTAATAAAGGAACAATCCATCAAGAAGATAAAACAATTGCAAATATATATCCACTGAACTTTGGTGCACGCAATTGCAGAAATACTATTGGATATAAAGGGACAGGTAAGATTAAATACAATAATAGTGGGTGGCCTCAGTAGCCCATTCTTATCAGTATATAGATCATCCAGGCCAAAAAACCAACAAGAAACTTCATAGTAAAACTCATACAGACCCCCAAAAAAAATCAACAGAGAAACTACAGAGTTAAACTGCACCATAGATGAATAGACTTAACAGGAATCTGCAGAATATTCCACCCAACAAATGCAGAATACAGATTCTTCTCTGTAGCCTATGGAACTTTCTCCAAAATAGACCACATTTTAGGTAAAAATTAAGTCTTAATAAATACAAGAAAATTGAAATAATTTCTTCTATCTTGCAAGATCATAATGGCATAAAATTATAAATCAATAACAAAAAAAAACTATACAAACACATAGAGATTGAGAAATACACTTTTGAATAATCAGTGGGTCATTAAAGATATCAGAGGGGAAATTAAAAATCCTTAGAATCAAATAAAAATGAAAACACAACTTACCAGAACCTTTGGAATAAAGAGAAGGCAGTTTTAAGAGGGAAGGTTATAGCTATGATTACTTACATTAGACAATCCGAGTAATCTCAAATAAAGTAGGTTTACTGATGTAATTCAAGGTCTTACCAAAACAAGAGCAAGTCAAACTCCAAATTCGTCAATTAGTAAATGGAAAGAAATAATAAAGACCAGGGTGGAAATTAGTGAAATGGACACTAAAAGAGAAATACAAAGGATCAATGAAAAGGAGTTGGCTCTTTGAAAAGATAAACATGATTAACAAATCCTTAGCCAAACTAACAAAAGGAAAGAGAAAGAAGATAAAAATCAATAAAGTCAGAGATAAAAAGGGTCTACTATAACAGATACAACTGAAATCCAGAGGATCTTTACGGAATATTTTGAAAACTGATATTTCAATAAATTGGAAAATCTAGAAGAAATGGATAAACTTCTAAACACAAGTGATCTACTAAATTGAGCCAACAGAATATAAACAACCTAAACAGGTCTATAAAGAGCAATGAGATGGAAACAGTGATAGTCCCCCCCACAAAAAAGTCTAGGAATGGACTGATTTACTGCTGAATTCTACCAGACTTTTAAACAAAAACTAACACCAGTGCTCCTCAAACTACTCCATAAAACAGAAAAGGAAAGGATGCTTCTAAATTCACTCTACAAAGTATTACACAGTTACCAAAACTGGAAAAGACATAACAAAAACAGAAAGAAAAAACTATCAACCAATTTCCTTGATGAGAATAGGTACAAAAAATTCTCAATAAAATACATGCAAACTGAATTCAACAGCATATTAAAAAAATCATACACCATAATCATATTGGTTTCATTCCAGGGATGCAAAGATAGTTCAACATGTGCATAAATAAATGTAATAGAGCACATCAACAGAATGAAGGACAAAAACCACATGATCACTTCAATAGATGCACAAAAAAAGCTCTTGAAAAAAACTTCAACATTCCCTCATGATAAAAGCTCTGAAGAAACTAGTAAGAGAAGCAACATACCTCAACGTAATAAAGATTATAGTTGACAAACCTCTAGACAACATTATACACAATGGGGAAAATGAAAGCGTTTCTTCTATAATCAGTCCACTCTCTCCACCCTTGAATTCCTAGCTGGAGCAATAAGGCAAGAGAAAGGGAGAGACACAAATAAGAAAGGAAGAAGTAAATTATCCCTGTTTGCAGATGATATGATCCTATACTTAAAAGACCCTTTAGGTCTTTTAAAGTAGTCCAGCTACTTTAAAAGTAGCTCGGCCTTATAAACACTTTTGGCAAAGTAGCAGGATACAAAGTTATCATACAAAAATTGATAGCTTTTCTACATAGTAATAACAAACACGTTGAAGAAAGAAATGAGGAAAATAATCTCATTCACAATAGCTTTTTTAAAAAAAGCTATAGAAATAACCTAACCAAGGAGATAAATGACCACTACAATGAAAACAATAAAACACTGAAGAAAGAAATGGAAGACAACACTAGAAGATGAAAAGACCTTTCGTGTTTATGAATTGACAGAATTAATATTGTAAAAACGATCATGTTATGAAAAGCAGCCAACATATTCAATACAATCCCCATAAAAATTCCAATAACACCCCATATAATGCAAAAAGATCATATAGAAGCACAAAAGAATCCAAGTAGCCAAAGCAATCCTGAGTGAATAAAGTAATTCTGGAGGTATCACAATACCTGACTTCAAATGATCCTACAGAAGCATAGTAACAACAACAACAACAACAACAAAGGCAAAGTATTGGCACAAAAAACAGACACATAAATCAATTGAAAAGAATACAGGACCCAGAAATAAGCCAATTCAGCCATCTCAACCAAGGTGACTAAAATATACATTACAGAAAAGTCAGCCTCTTTAACAAATGGTTCTAGAAAAACTAGATATTCACTTGTAGAAGACTAAAACTAGGTCCCTATCTCCCATCTTATACAAGGATGGATTAGAAATAGATCAAAGACCTTAAGGTAAGATGTGAACATTTGAAACTATTTGAGGAAACCATAGGAGAAACACTTCAAATATAGGCATAACCAACCACTTTCTGGATAGGACTCCAGCAACTTGGGGTATAAGAGTAAGAGTTGACAAGTGGGATTGCATTACATTAAAATGCTTCTGCACAGTAAAGGAAACAAATACCAGGGTAAAGAAACAACCTACCATATAAGAAAATCTTTTCCAGCTATGCATCCAAGAGAGGATTAATATTTAGAAATACAAAGAATTCAAAAACTTAAAAACCAAAAGAACAAATAACACAATCAATAGATGGGCAAATGAAATGAACAGACATTTGCCAAAAGAAGACATTCAAATGGTCAATAAATGCACGAAAAAATGTTCTACATCTTCAGCCATCACAGAAATGCAAATCAAAAGTACATTGAGATTTCATCTCCCCCCAGTCAGAATAGCTACCCTCAAGAAGTCAAAGAACAACAAATACTGGCAAGAATGTGTGGAGGGGGAAAGGAACCCTTATGCACTATTGGTGGGAATGTAAATTAGTGCAGCCACCATGGAAATCAGCATGGAATAGCCTCAAAAAACTAAAAATAGAACTCCCATATGACCCAGCTATATCACTCCTGGGTATAAACCTAAAGGAATCAAAGTGAGCATATATAGTGATATCTGCACATACGTTTATTGTGGGACTGTTTACAACAGCCAAATTATGGAGTCCACCTAGCTGCCCACCAATGGATGAATGGATAAAGAAAGCTGGACATATATACAATGGAAGTTTTTTTCAGATATAAAGAACAAAATTATGCTGTCTTCAAGAAAATGGATGGAACCGGAGAGCATCACATTAAGCAAAATAAGCCAGAACCAGACAAATATTGTATGTTTTCTTTCATATGTGGAATCTTGATTAAAAAATCCACAGAAGTAGAAGGGGAACTATTTGGGATGAGGAAGGGACTAGCAGGAGAGGGAAAGGAGAAGAAGTGAGGGTAACAGGATAAGTTTGATTAAAGTACTCATGTTTATGTACAAAAATGTCACAATAAAACTCATTATTTTGTACAGTTGATATATGCTAATAAAAAGTGTAATGTTTTATAATTTGTAAAGAAATTTCAAATGCTTTGCATGATTTAATCCTTGCTTTATCCCTGTGTTACAAATAGCAAAATAGGTTGAGAAAAGTTGGGGCACTTTCATTTTTGAAATAAAGAAAATGGTAAAGACTTGAGTCTGTCTACTTTGACCTCTCCCTCTTTCATTCTTAACTTTTTGCTTATGCCTTGACATGGAGAGGCTTTGCTAAAGACATCAGCAATCAGTGATCTTGTTGTGTTATGCTAAGTGGTTTTGGTAAAGGGTGGTAAGGGGGATATTCCAGCATACACAGGAGCATAACAGGAAACTTTATGTTAGCTTGGGAATGCATAATCACAGTGAAAAATATCTATTAATTCAAGGCAGCCTTTGATACGTTGCATGAAGACTTAAGCAATAAATGAGGCCTGGGAGCGTATAGGGAAAGGAATGGAAAGATAGCAGTCTGAGCCAGGCAGGAAGCAGACGGCAGATTCAAATTGGGCAATTTAAAGAGAGTTTAAATTTTTTTTTAAGCTATTTACAAGTGTGGGTGCTTCTGGGAAGAAAACCATAGAGAGTTCAGTATTTGAGATAAGGAAGCCAGTCAATGCCACTCATCTTCCTGGGATGCTTAGCAGGCTGGAGGGATGGAGAGGGTAGAGGATGGGTTTGGAGGAATAAATAGAGAAGGGAAAGAATCAGCATATGCTGGAATGTTGGGTTGGGTGGGGGGAGGCTACAAACAGGTGAAGTGGATCTTAACTTTGAAAGAATAGAAATAGAGTGAGAAAGGCTTGGCCTGGACCCAGAAGTTGTGGTTTGAGTCAGTGCTCGGCTGTGTATGAGCTGAACTTTTTCAGTCGATTATCTGGTCTCTCTGAGCCTCCATTCACGTCCTCCAAATTAGTTATTAATCCAATTGTGAGTTCGGTCAGCAAGATCTATGGACTGTAGAGGACCACATAGAGCTGATGTTATGCCTGATGCCTCTGAAAGCTTTGACTCTCTGGGCAGGATGAGTGAAGAAGCTGGATCTTGCCAAAGTATTAGCTTAAGCTCTCATTTCTCTTCCTTGCCAGAGCTGCTCTGTGGGATCAGATCTGATCGATCATTGTAAAACCTCAGCCTCCCTATTATCCCTCCACTGCCGGGTAAGGTAGTACGTTTTTTCCGACATGGCTTTCGGTTAGTTAATTAATTAGTTATTAAATCTTGGCTTATGTTCATTCTCCCAGCTCATGACCCAAATGGTTTTTTTCTGTTCTGCTTCCCGGAGCTTGTCATGGGGCTAGTTTGATTTGAGAACCATTCCTCCCAATGCTTGGTACTTTGGGGCCCATGTATTTTGGGCTACAATGCAAATTGAAGCCACAAGCCCCATTAAGTAAAATGAAATTTGGTCATTTTTACATTTTAAGGTTTCCATGCAGAAGCCTCTATGATTCCCTAATTAAAGCACCACTTTCATTTTTAGGCAATTTTTACATAATAATTAATTTTTCCCTTTCTTCCTGTTAGGAAATGTCTGAAGATCTGAAAGTAGCTATAAAATAGCATAGCCATTTAGAGATGCAGATGCTAAGTAGCTGGCTGGCTGGTCTTACTCATCAGCTGAGGCTCAAAACCATGAAGTCTAAGTTCACACTTCCACAAATTACAAATTGTCTCCGCCAAGGAATTCTAAGTTGGTTTTGAGTAATCAAAACCATGACTTTAATCTCTCTAAAGGCAAGATGTCCTTTAGCCCAGTGTTTCGGCAATGTTTGGGGGTGGGGGTTACAGAAGGAAGTAGTTTATAGCAGACAATGTGAATCTCAGTGTCCTAGTTTTAAAAAATCCTCAATGGTTGATTTTTTTTAATTCAACACAAATTCATAAACATTCACAAAGCCCTAGCCAAACCCAGGACACTGCTAGAAGCTTGGGGAGAAAGGCACAGGCTGACAAGATATGGCTCCTCTCATCTAAGTATGCACGGGGAAGATAAGTCTTAGATCATGAGGATTAATGACTCCATCTTCTGCTGATCTTCCGTCACTTACTCCACAGTTCCACCTTAGACCTGGCATTTCCGTGCGTCCACTCTCACACCTCCTGGTCCTATCTTTCCAGGCTACTTCCTCCAGTACTTCAACAATTCTTCAACTTCACCAAGACCTACAATTCACTCTTTTACTGTCCCTCAGCCCCATAAGGTCTTTACTTCCCTCCCTACTCAGCTTACACTCCCTGGTACATCATTAAAAATCCCTCACTTGGGACTGGGGGTGTAGCTCAGTTGTAGAGCTTACCTAATGTGTGAGGCCCTGGGTTTGATCCCCAGCCCTGCAATATATATGAAGATATATATATTTATCTAACTTGATTTTATACTCAAGTTCACTTTCCTTTTTTTATCATGTATGTTTGGTAAAAATCCTGCTTAAATCTAGCTCCCCTCCTACTCTACACCCTGTACCCCAGCAACTTATTGAAGCTGGAGAAGATCCCCACAACCACACTGACAAGTCTTATTTTAAACTCAAAACTCTCACACTCAATAGGCCCATGGATCTGCTGAAGTCCTTCTGTGTTGTCCTGGTCCATTCAGTCTTCTATTTCTTATAACTGATGTACATGTTCTCTGCACTCTTCAAGTCTGTAACAACTCCTCCATCCTTTCACCACTTCTTATTTCACTGGGCTTTGGAGGTATGTGTGATAGTGCTGGGGGTGGGGAATAGAAGTTCTTAGAAGAGATATTTCTTGTTCTCCAAACTCCCACTGCTCCTGACAGCATCTATGCATATATATCTTGCTTTCCTTCTTGTTGCTATGGATATTCTAGCTGGGTTCCTATCTATGCCAAACCCTTCTACTGTGCACCCAATCCCATCCCCTCTTGCCTATATGACTGATCACTTCATCTTTCTCAAGTGGATTCTTTGCTTGGCTTTCAGGACATCACTCCAGTTTTCCTCCTGGGTTACTTCTCAGTTTCCTTCACTCGTTCCTGTTCATCTTCCCAAATGTGCATACTGGAGGGCCTCAAGACTCACTCTCTCGGCAATATCTCCAGTTTCACAGCCTTAAAGATAATTTAAAGTGTTTGACTCCCAATTTTAGGTTTCCCCCTTAAACTCTATGCTCACATATCCACTGGATCTCTACATTGACATCTAACAGACACCTCAAATTCAACACATGTCAAAATGAACTCAAGATTCCTTCCTACTCAGAGATACTCTGCCCACAATCTTCTCTATCCTTCAGGTTGTTCAGACCAAAAATCTTAGAGTCATCCTTGACTCTTTCTTTCTTTCACACAATTTTCTCAATCCATCACAGAATCTTTTTCATTCCTTCTTTGAAACATGTCCAAACTCAAACCTTTCACTGCCCCCATGACTACATCTTGTCCAGTCTGCCACCATCTCTCACCACAAAAACTCTCTAGCTTTGTCTTTCCTGCTGTCCTTATTCCTCTGAAGTGTATTTTCAATGTACCATATAGCATGAATCTTTTAAAAATTCTAACTAAAATGATACAACTTCTCTGCTGAAAATCTTTCATGGCTTCCTGAGTCACTCAGTAGAAATCAAAGTTCTTCTCCTCACCAGCCAGCTCCTACCTTTCTGACCTCATCTCCCACCACTTCTTCCTTTTGCTTACTCTGCTCAGCCACACTGCTGTCCTTCCTAAAATGTACCAGGCTTGTCCTACCTTGGGGCCTTAGCACTGGTCAGACCTTTTACCCCACAGATCCTTCATGGCTCATTCCCTCTCCTCTAGTGTTACATTAGAGTGGTCTTTCTTGACCACCTGACTCAAAACACTATTTCTCCTCTCATCTTGGCACTCCCTCTTCTTCTTGCCCCATTTGTTTTTCTTCATATCATTTATGGCTATTTGATTTACTACATATTTATTTCTTATTCTTCCTCTTGCTTCACTGTACTATAAGTTCCCTGCTGTATTTCCAGCACCTAGAATAGTTCCTGGTGCAGAGTAGGTACTCAGGAAATATCTTTGAATAAATGAATGAATGAATGAGTGAATGCATTTGAAAAATGAACATGTTTGGCCTGTACAGATATTTCAGAGAAGATAGAAGACCACAGACTGAAGTCAAAAGAAGCTTGATGAGTTTGTAAATCTAGATCCTAAAGGATGAATAGGATTTTCAGGGGGGCAGGAAAAAATATTCGGCTAGGAGCAGGTTAAAAAGTCAAAGAAAGAGAACGCCAGTGTTTATTTATTGAGCATCTACAGCATGCCATGTTCTTTACATTCCTTATCTAATACTATCCTCATAAAGACAATAGTGGAGAGGTATAATTGTATGCATTTTACAAATGAGGAAACTGTGTCAGAGATTTTAAAACAAAGCTTTCCTCAAAACCTCCAGCCAATAAGTTCAAGCTATTCTTGTAATTGAGGTTTAATTCACTCCAGAGCCCATTCTCTTTGTCTTTTTTATTTATCATTATCATCACACCATGTCTAGTGCTATAGCCTTGGTACTGAATATCCCCGCAAAGGTCATTTATTGAAGGCTTGGTCCCCAACCAATGGTACTATTAGGAGGTAGGTTCTTTAGAAGGTAGGGTATAGCAGAAGGAAGTTAGGTCATTGGGACTTGCCCTTGAAGGGGATATTGGGAACCCAGTCTTTCTTCTTCCTATCTTTTCCTTTCCTGACATGGAGGTGAATGGTCTCCTCTGCAACACACTCCCCCCATGATGTGCTGTATCACCATAATCCCAAAGGCAACCCAGCCAGTTGTCATAGGCTGAAACTTCCAAAACTATGGACCAAAACAACCCTTTCCTCTCTGTAAGTTGGCTGTCACAGTCACAGTGATGGAAAACTAACTAATACAACTAGTATTAACTGCAAACATTATCCCCCTTTCATGTTCCCTCCTATGCTACCTGAGGAAGGACGACCTTTGTTGCCCAACCAAGTAATACATAAGAAACAATAGTGAAACAATGTATTCTCAAATTTTCCTAGTTAACCTCATAAAGGTGAAACCTCTTTGAACTTACATTGATGGCAGAACAAGATTTCAGCATGTGGTCAGCATTACCAAGCCATTTCCCCAGTGGTCCTCTCAGCGTGAAACATCTGTTTCTTTATTTTTCTTTGCTAAACCAGAATGGAATGTTCTGTCCCTGGAAAATAAAGCTTCAAGTTTAAGTTTGAAATCTTTATTTCTATATGGCAAATTGGCAATTCCCTCAACAATTTGGAAGGAGATGATGTTTCTGCTGCCATCAACTACAAAGTGTTGGATGCCCACAGTGCTATTTATCAGATTTACATGGATTTCAGGTGAATCTAATTCAGTGGCTACAAAGAGTGAGTATTTAGCTGATTGTTATTCTATTCTCCAAGATATGGAAAAATAAACTGAATATGAATGGAGACAGAAATTGAAATTAGGTTTTGTTAACCACTGAAATTCATATGACTGCCAGAAGCAAGAAGGGCAAATTTCTGTCGTCTTTTATAGTATTTGTAGTCTTTCAGAATAAAGTAAAATACATTTATTAGTCATCTTTGCTGAGGCAACAAGTAATCCTAAAATGTCAATTACTCACCTAAAAAACTAGCTAGCATGTGTTGCCCTTAATGCAGAGAAAGTAAAGCAGATACCTTAAAGCAACTGAGGCCAATAGGAAAAGGGGAACAGGTACTAGAGAAAAGGTTAGATCAAAAAGAATTAACCTAGAAGGTAACACCCACGCACAGAAATCAATGTGAGTCAATGCCCTGTATAGCTATCCTTATCTCAACCAGCAAAAACCCTTGTTCCTTCCTATTATTGCTTATACTCTCTCTACAACAAAATTAGAAATAAGGGCAAAATAGTTTCTGCTGGGTATTGGGGGGGGAGAGGGAGGGGGCGGAGTGGGTGGTAAGGGAGGGGGTGGGGGCAGTGGGGAGAAATGAACCAATCCTTGTATGCACATATGAATAATAAAAGAAAAATGAAAAATAAATAAATAAATAAAATGTCAATTACTTAGAATAATAAAGATTTGTTACTCATGTTATCTGTGAGTTATGTGCCATTGTGGATGCAACTGCGGGGCTGTCCCATGGGTCATGTTTCACTCCATAGTTCAGCCAAAGGATCTACTCTATGGAGTAAGCTACTCTAGTAGCAGAGGAAGAAAAAAAGCAAGAGAGCTTCTGGAAAGGAGGAATGGTCTTAAGGCTTCTACTCAAACATGGCATATGTCATGACTGTCCATATTTATGGCTAAAGCAAGTCACAAGTCCAAAGTCAATGGGGCTTAAATGTGTATTCCTCCTGTAGAAAGCACTGAAAGTTCCATGGCAATGATTCAAGACACATAATTCTTCTACCAGAAGGAAGCTGAAGAGCTGGGAATCATAGTAAAGTCTTAGCATTCAAATTCAGTCAGTCTTATCTTCCCCCATCCCCTATCTCATCTAAGCTCTGTTCACATTGCCTGGTGTTTGTTCCACTGAACACAAGGTCACATACTTTCATGTCTGTTTCCCAAGGTAGAAATTAAATATCCTCTGTTTTCTGCCAACTGAAGTTTTGCTCTCAGCCTGCAACGTCCAGTTCACATTCCACTTCCTTTACTTTCTCAGTTCTCCAGGCAAAATCACACTCCACCCCCACCCCCGCCTTTGAACTCATGGAGCAGACTGGTTGTACATGTATCCAGTTCTAATCTTGTTTGGAAAATCTGATAATTTCCATGGCAAGTTCTTAATTAGGGAGTCTGAATGAAAATATCTTGAAGAGCAGAAACCAGGAATTCCATTATCTTGGAGATCCTCTCTAGCCTCTGGAGGTCATAGACTTGACCATAACAGATGTAGTAAACTCCTTTGAGTGATGAAAGCAAGCTTACCCTTAATGTGAAATTGTGTCTTTTCTGTAACAGGTGCATGTGGCAAAACCACAAAGAGGACTCTTTGGGGATTCCTCAGATGGCAACAGTCACAGAGATTACTTTGTTGGTTCTACAGTCTGGTCTCTACCAGTTTGTGTGTGTGTGTGTGTGTGTGTGTGTGTGAGAGAGAGAGAGAGAGAGAGACAGAGAGAGAGAGAGAGAGAGAGACCTACCTACCTTCCCTATAAAGCATTTGGGGCATCTATTCTAATGGCAACACTCTTTCTCTTGCTGATGACTGTTGGGTTAAAAAGTGGTGTTTCTTTTCATTGCAGCATCATTTTCCACATTTGGCATTCTGTGTGGCGCACTTAGCCATGGCCACACAGCAGGAAGAAGTTGCAGAGTGAGGGTGGGCCACAGGAAGGATGCTGTGATACAGAGAAAGGAGAAGGAGCCTTACTGGCAGAGAACCTGGTTCAGGCTATTGTCTCCGCTCCTTGCAATTCACTTGCCTCTACAAGCCTTTATTAATTTTCTTATTCACTAAAGCAAAAGAAGGACTAGAGGTATGGCTCAAAGAGGTAGAGCACCTGCCTAGCAAGCATGACACCCTGAATTCAAACTCCACTATCATTCCCCCCCCAAAAAAAGAAAGAAAAGAAAAAGAGACTAAAGAAATAAGAAAGGATGTTATGTTGGCAAGAATGTGTGAATAGGGGCTCAGTATCATTGTGGCATATTTTGTGCTTAAAAAGCCATGCTTGAAGAATTCTTTTCTCCATGATAGATCATAGATTTACCTACTGTTACTATATCCAAATGATTTTGGTGTTTTGCCAGTATGGAATGATCCACTTGGTTCTTAACCAGCTTTCTCAGTCTCATCCCATCTGTTTACCCTTGGGCCTTAATAAGCCCACAAGTCAAATGGGGATTTTCTTACTTAATGACCCCATCTTGCTTTACATAGATATGGTAGTGGGAAAAAAAATCAATGTTGTTAGTGCTTGGGAAAGCCAGGCTTCACTGAGAAGCTGGGGAAACACAAGTTCATGATCTTCTCAGCTTTTACTTGAGTGTCAAAAGTGAAAGATCTCGATCAAAAAATCTGACTTTCCCTTTCAATGATGCTTTTTCCTTCTCTTCCCACTCAATAAAGGAGTCTGGAAGGTCCTTTGAATAGGTAAATGTCATATGCAAAACTCTGTCCAGAGTATAGGCAGGAAATCACAGGCCTTATCAGATTTCAGAGGTGTCTAGAGAAATCTAGTTTCAACACCACCACCTTTTTTTCCTCTGTAATTGTACTAGTTAGTGTTCTACAGAGAAGCAGCACCAACAATGTGTGTGTGTGTGTGTAGAGAGAGACAGAGACAGAGAGACAGAGACAGAGAGACAGAGATCTCTTCTTAGGAGTCAGCTCACACTGTTGTGGAGGCCTAAAGAGCCCAAAATCTGATGAGTGGGCCATCAGACTGGAGGCTCGGGGAAGAGGCGCATTTCAAATCCAAAGGGCAGAACCCCTTCTTCTCAGGAGAGGTCAGTCCTTGTTCTATGAGAGCTTTCAACCAATTGGACAAGACCTCCTACCTCATAGAAGGTTATCTGTTTTACTCCATGTACACCCATTTAAGTGTTAATTTTGTCAAAACAAAAAACAAAGAAACACCTTTCCAGAAACATCCAGAATAATGTTTTACCAAATGCCTGTGCACTATGGCCTTGCCAAGTTGACCCATTAGATTAACCTTCATAGTCATGTAAAACAAAACATCCCATTGATATGAGAAGTAGAATCATAGGAACTTAAAACTAAAAAGAATCTTTGAGACTATCTAGTCTGAAATCCCATCTTGCAGATAAGAAAATTGAGACTCAGAGATTGCATACCTCTTCAGCCAGAAAGCAGGAACTAGATGACAGGTCTTCTGATAGAACAATAACGTCACCATTTGTAAATCAGTGGCCATTTTATCCTCAGACCTCACTTGAGAAGCTCCCAAGGAAAGCCCCACCCTTAACAGAAATTCCTGCTCTAAGACAGCCCCTCCCCTACCATGTGCTAACTTCCTTAACCTCCCCCTTCTATAAAAGCCACGCCTGGCCCAGAGTCTGTGCTGCACCATATTTTCCCCCAGACCAGCCTGGCAGTTTGGGCCTGCCATTAAACTTTCTTCTTGGACATGAGACTTTTCTCGTGAGCTTTCTTTGTGAGCGGCGTTTTTCCTAACATTTTGGTGCCATGACTCGGATTGGGTGCGCTCCTGGCACTGACCTTGCTCTCCCAGCCTCCCCCACCCCATTTTGCTCTCTCTCTCAACTCCCATTCCCTTCCTCCAGGATCTGAGCTGCTTTGCTGGAACCCCGATCCTAGAAAACACCACTCCCTCACAGCTCACAGGGAATTTCCTCCACCCCAGCGTGACTCTATTGCCATCCACCACCAGCCAATCTTCCCTCAAGGTCCTCTCTCGGTGAGTCCTCACACGCAGAGCTGTGATCTCTCTCATTTCCTCAAAATCCTAGCTCTAGATCTCAGCTCTCTTCCATCCCTAGGAACTGGGTTCCCTAGGACTGTGGACCCCCGTGGGTACTCCACATCTCTCTCTCTCCTGAGGAACTGATATTTCAGGGACACCTGCCATATCTCTCCTCAAGTCAGGCCTCACCATAGGAGTTGGGCTGTCCCAAATTCCTTCAGACTCCCCAATGGGATGTCTCCTGGCCAACCTTGGGCCCCTCTGCCTAACACCTGATCTTAAGCCACGAAAGCTCATTTTTCTCTGTAATCAGGCATGGCAACAATACCCATTAGACAATGCCTCCAAATGGCCACTTAATGGCACTTTCAATCCCAATATTTTAAGGGATTTATACAATTTCTTTAAGCATGCTGGTAACTGGAAGGAAATACCGTATGCCCAATCTTTTTCCTATCTCCACACCAAACCCTCCCTATGTACTTCCTGTTCCCCTGTGCAGGTTCTGTTAGCCTCTAAACCAAATCGTCTCCTGAACCTCCTCCTTCCCCATGTAAGCAGACTTCCTTGCACTGCCCATGCTGCCTATCTCTTCTTATCTTCCTGAGGGACTTTCCCATCATGGTGTTAAACTAGCCACTCCTTGCCAACTCTGGCCTCAAGGCAATTCCAGCTCTGGGGAGCTCATGCTTCCTCCCTGTGGGCTGAGACCAAGCCTGGGGTTTATTCGGGTACTCCTCATGTTATGTTGGGGGAGTCCTATTTGATTATGGCATCTGATGACTGCTTCTCTACCCCCCTGCCGCCACCATCTAATGCCCCTTTTTCCTGAGACAGCAACCAGAGAGTGGAAGTTTTGTTTTGCTGAAAGTGTCCCAGTACCAGTCAATGGGAGTGACCTAGAGGCACAGGTGATGGCTAATCCCTCTGGTGTGTGTCATGCCTCCAGGCTCTGCCTTTCCCTCCCTTACCTAAGATGTCAGGACACCTTTTCTACTTCCTCTATGGTCTCACCATGTGTCCTTTGTCTCTGTCTGCCTTCCCCTCCCTGGGCTTACTAGGACCCTGCTTCTCATGAAAAACTTGTAGCATGGTACCTCATGACTTAAGTTATTCCAACTTTTAGTTTGCCAGGCCTCTCTGTCTAAAGTAACTTTAAATCAGCTACATGGCAAAAGTGCTTACAAAAAACTGCAGCTGCGATGTTAACGACCTAACTCTGCCCCCACAAGGGGAGGAGGGGAAGCAAATAGTCATGCTTGTGCACAGCGGGAATGCCTGCCATAGCTAAGAGAATCCATAGTCCAACCCAACACCCATCCTAGGCTGCCAGCTGCACGTGGCAGTTGTTGTGGCCCACTGCCACTTCCCCAGAATAAAACACATGCAGAGTACACAGGAAGGGGGGAGGGGCAACAGGCCATGGGATCAGGCCTAGGCAGTCAGGTTTGCTTGTTCTGGGTGTGTGTGGAGGGGGTTGGTGCCTTGCACACGCCCTGCTTCTAGCCCCACCTAACACCTCAGGGCACCAGACCCAGCCCTTGTAAGCCAATTGTTAGCTCAAGGTTATAGTCCCAGAAATCGCAAAATAGACAGTATGGTACTGCTATTGCCCCAGGATGCCCTCTGAATGCCCTTCTCTAACTTTACAGGTGATTTATTCCTTTGTTAAAAAAAGTAGCCTTTATTAAAGAGGCTACCTGCTGTTAGCTAAAAGACAGGATCCTAGCATTTTGTTCTTTCTAGATGGGACCTGCACCTTCCAGTCTTCTGGCTTGTAGATGTTAAAAGCTTTGTACTGAGGCCTGGCCTCAGTATGCCTTGGGTGACCAAGAGAAGTGGCCTTCACAGGATTTCTTAAATTACAATACCATACTCCAATTAGACCTTTTCTATAAGAGGGAAAAAAGTGAACTGAGGTCCCCTATATAAATTTCTACCTTCTAAGCCACCCCAATATTCAGAACCTCCTAATGGGTGCTTCCCCCTTCAATAGATAATGGTAGGAAGAGGGCAAATCTTATGTCCCCTTCCAGCTATCAGATCTAAGGGAAATTTAAAAACATCTGGACAGCTATACTGATGCCCAGACAAGCACATTCAAGCCTTTACCTCTGTAATCCAAACCTTTCAATTGACATGCAAGGATATTATGCTTCTAGTATAACCCATTAGAAAAGCAATGGGCTCTGGCCCAGGCCACTCAGGTTGGAAATGATTACCATTTACAATGATCCCCAATACCAGTGGCACCTGGAAATGAGGGAATGAATGTGCCTACCTACAGGGGCACAAGCAGTCCCCTTGACAGATCCACACCAAAAGGGTCTGGTGATATGGCTCAAGCAGTAAAGTGCTGCTTTGCAGGCATAAAGTCCTGAATTCAAGCCCCAGTACAGCCAAAGGGAAAAAAAAATATATTTGGGGATAAGGACGTAGCTCAGTGGGAGAGTGTCTGCCCAGGATGTGCAAGGTCCTGGGTTCAATTCTCCAACATTGCTAAATCAAAAAAAAAAAAAAAAGGTAAGGAAGATAAGTGGCGTTAATGTCACTTCAGCCATCTCATAGTGGAAGAAAGTAGTTTAACCTAGACCAGATCCCTCATTCTTCAAGTGAGGAAACTGAGGCCCAGAACAGTTCAGAGACCTGCTCTCCAGAGTATCAGGTGTCAATGTGAAATAACAACTTTGCTTTACAGCAACACCCTGAAGAAAATCCCTTTACCTTTCTGCAGCATCTTAAGGATGCTATCAGAAAGCATACCACAGTGGACCCAGAGTCACAGGTGAGAGAGGTTCTCTTCAAAGATAAATTTCTAACAGTCAGCCCCAGATATCTGTAGAAAACTCAGTCTGTGGCTGAAGGAGAAAAGTCATTGGATCAACTAATACAACTAGCCATGTCTGTATACTATAACTGGGACACTACTAAAAGGAGAGGAAAAGATAAGGGACACCATGACCTCATTGCTGCCCCCACCTGACTGAGGCCTGCATCCTGAACTTGCTACCATGGTGGACAGTAGGGGAACTTCTGCAGAGGATGCTCAAAAGGTGGGACAGCATGGGAGACAGCCCTGCCTCCAACTGGGACCCCTGCCCTCTCTGCAAAGGTAACTACTGGAGGTCTAAGTGCTCTCCCCCATCTCCAGATGGAAGGCAAGGTGCCACCTCCTATGAATTGATGGGTCCTGGCCCCCTGTCCACACTCCACTTCTTGGCATAGATGTTGAGGACCCTCATGGTAGCCATTATGGCAGAAAAAACAAAAGATCATTTTCCGGCTAGACAGTGGAGCTCATTTCTCTGTTTTACCTTTCTCTCCTGGTCCCTGGTCCAATGCCAAAAGTTATCATTCGGGACAAATCTGCCTGGCCTCTGGCCTGCTCTTGGGGAGACCTCCTCTTCTGTTATTCTTTCCTCATAGTTCCTGACACTCCAGTGTCCCTGCTGAAACTATCTCAACTAAAAACTCAAATTCTCCTTCCCCCAGGCAGCTACTTCTGCTGCCCCCTCCTTCAGGAACAAATAGATTCCACAGTGTAGACTGATGAGATGAGTGTAGGGCGAGCCTGGGCAGCCTTCCCTATTCAAATAAAACTCAAAAATCCCTCACAATTTCCACACCCAAAACAATATCCCTTCAAGCCTGAGGGACACAAGGCCTTATGCCTATCATAAATTCCTTAAAACAACAGGGGCTACTAATTAGTTGCTTCAGCCCCTAAAATAAATTTAAAATTCTTATAAAAGTTAATTTTAAAATACAAGTTGCAAAGCAAACAACTGGAAAGGATATAGATAGGTAGTGAATGTATTTTTGAGAAGTTAAAGGAAAAAGGAATGTTTTTGGATGAGAAAGGATTTTGTAAAGAAGGGTTTGTTCTAAAGATTGTTTCAAACAGGAGGGATAAGGACAAACCTTCAAAGGGTTTAGTATGTTGTACAAAGGTCTGAGTAAGTTTTAAAAGTGTATAATAAAAGCTTCAGTGTGTGATAAAGTTAAAGTTGACTATAATCTAAGAGTTGCCTAAAAGATTTTTAAGGTCATGTCAAACTAAAATCTAATTCTCTATGTCCATAAAATAATAAGGCTATCTTAATATTGTTCTGCTCTGAGTAACATCTACAAAAAAACTGTTATAGGGAAAATTTTATCAAAGAAATTACTTGTGTTTTCTGCTGATCTTGTCAAGATTTAAGTACTACTAAATCACAGTTCATTTACATATTTGCTCATGAGTCTTAAATGACCACCTTGTAACAGCATTGTGTCTATACTTTATCTAAATATGATACAAACATTTACAGAGTTAGAAGTGTCAATTTATACAAAATAATGAGCTAAAGCTCCTTTTTATCCAAAAGTGTTACATTTAACCTGCACTCTGACAGTTGGCCTCTATTTGCTTTTAAAGGTCCCACAAATGCTTCACAGCAACTAACCTGGTCAGTTTTGCCACAAGAATTTAAAGACAGCCCTCATCTTTGTGGACAGGCCCTAACCAGAGACTTATTAGATTGGCACTACCCAAAAGCCACCCTTCTTCAATATGACTTACTTCAGTGCAGAGCCACAGAGCCCCTCACCTGCAGGGTGACTGAGTCTTTTAAAAAAAAAACTCTTTGGGACAGACTCACTCCCCGAGTCATAAAAGCTTTCTTGGGAGTTACAGGATTTTACAGAATCCAGATCCCTAAATATGCAGCCTTTAGCAGACACCTTTTTATGCTCCTTCTAATATTCTTATTTGGGGCTTAAATAATATATGGCCACCCATTTCTCTTAGAAAACTTGTCTCCAACAGACTCTGCTCCTCTGGCTGACTATCTACCTTATCGTAACCTTCTCAGGGAACTTCTCAGAGAGCATGCAGACCAGATCCTGCCACACCCTATAACAATTTTTGTTAAACCAAGTGATCTTGTTCTCCTAAAGGATCTTCTACCCTCTCCATTGGGACTTCGATGGACCAGCCCTCATCTGGTCATTCTCATGACACCCACTGCTGTCAAGCTCAATGGGATCCCCCAGTGTCAGCACCTCTCAAGGAACAGTTAGAAATATGGAGAAGGGAGTTGGAAGACTCTTGGAATCCTTTAGGGAACAACATTTCACAGTGGTTCTCCTGGCTAATGCCCATCTTAATGCCTATATTTCTTGCTCTCATATTCTTAAGCTTCCTCCCTTGTATCATAAAAACAGTACAAAGATTTCTTTTAGACCGCATGTCTGCTATTGCTAATCAAAAGTGTAAGCAGTTGTACCTCCAGGGATATCAACCTCTCCAAAACCATCCAGAGGACTGCTATGAGGGCCCCCACCAGGACACAGGAATCTGAGGATTTCACCCCATACAACTCCCCCTGCCAGCAGGAAACAGCTAAGAGACTGATGCTTCACCCCAATTCCCGATCCTCAACCCCTACCCTCAGCATTATTAAAGAGAAAATGGGGGAATGATAGAACAATAACGTCACCATTTGTAAATCGGTGGCCATTTTATCCTCAGACCTCACTTGAGAAACTTCCAAGAACAGTCCCACCCTTAAACAGAAATTCCCACTCTAAGACAAGCTCCACCCCCACCAGAGACTACCGCACATGCACTAACTTCCCCACCAGAGACTACCGCACATGCACTAACTTCCTTAACCTCCCCCTTCTATAAAAGCCATGCCTGGCTCAGAGTCTGTGCTGTGCCATCATCTCCCCCCACCCCACCCAGTTTGGGCCTGCCATTAAACTTTGCTCTTGGACGTGAGACTTTCCTCCTAAGCTTTTTTTGTGAGCAGTGTTTTTCCTAACATTTCCTAATTCTTTCTATGACTGCCAATTTCAGTGGTGGTTTTGAAGTTCAGAGTGAGATACAATTTTATACTCTTCCATGAAAACTAGACACAGTCAATTTTAGATTTGGGTTAGTTGTGTGGTCAACTGCAAAGCAAATTACAGTTAGACCTGAGTTGCCTTTTAACACAATGTTTAAAAATATAATTTATGACATAAAACATAAAAAGAATAAGGCTTATGAGAAGCAGAGTTTTTGAATACTATTGAAGTTAAATTGGTATTAACTCAACCCAAGTTATTATATACAATTAGATGTTAATATAATCTGCTCTTTATGAGGTTGTCTAAGTCTCCATGGAAGAAGCTAGTAAGTGAGTTCCTGGGCCAGAAGTATTTGGTTTAAATATATAAGAAAAAATTATGCTTTAATGGAAAACTCTGCCTAGTCTAAGGCATACCTGCCTGGGTTATCTGGTTTAGATTCCATGGGAGCCTTTTAACTCTGCAAATGGTAGATAACCGATAGCAAGGCAAAATAGCTACTTCTATAGAAATGCAAATAAATTATGTTGAAGGAAGGACAACCCTTCCAGACTCCAAGAAAAAGTCAGTTTTACACCTATGTATAATCATTTACTCCATAAAAACTTGAGTACATGTGTCCCATGGTATCCTCAGGAGATTAGTTCCAGGATGCCCAAGTTCTTTATAGAAAATGGTATAGTATTTGCATATCACTTGCACACATCTTCCCACATACTTTAAATCATGTCTAGATTACTTATAATGATAACACCTAATATAATGGAAATTGTTCTCATGCCTTGTATTGTTTAGGAAATAATGACAAGAAAAACTCTGTATATGTTCAGTACAGATGAAATTTTTCCTGAAATATTTTCAATTCAATTGGTTGAACCCATAGGCATTGAACCCAAATACACACAGTCTGACAAATGCGCTTGTTTGTCTTCTCCTCTCAGTCAGTTATAACATCTCAATTAAAGTGTCAAATACATTCTGCAATACACTGGTTTGACATCTCTGAAAATCATGATTTTGTATTTTTGGGGGGAATTATCCTTTAATAAAGGCCACATCTTTACCAGTACATAAAAAGACTGCTCTGAGGAAATAAAACTGATCCTCTGCACAGCATCCATTCATCTCCATTCTGCTCTAAATCCCCACATTTGAAAAAAAAAAAAGTTCTATTTTCTATTGCAATTAGGAGTAAAAAAACTAGAAGTGAAAATAGAAATTCTAATAGCAAAAAAGAGTAAGAGAGGCAAAGGCACATAGATTCTTAACCACTTAGTAAAGGATCTGAAAAATTAGTCTGGAATTGGAGAAAGTAGATAGAGGAAAAAATGATAAACAATGGTTCAGAGCAATTGCCTTCGAGATCTGTCCAAATCATCAGTTATCTTCCCAATAAGCTGTTTCACTCCAACCCACACTCCACATGCACTCTTAAATAGATTATTAGTGTCTGGGACATGATGTCATCTCCGGAATGTATGCTGGTGTGATGTGACTGCCTGAGCTCTACCCTGCCTGGGAAACAGGCAGGGAGAATCTATGAAAGTTCTCAAGAAAATGACAAAGAAATGGGAGAGAAAGGGATTCAATCAGATCCTGACTTACATATCACTTAGTCAAGTCCTCCTTTGCTTCCTCTGTCATTTGGCTGCCAAAGTTCTAGAAAACTGTTGGGTCAGGGAGAGTGGGGCAGGTAACACAAACTCCCAAGCTAAAGCCAGGGCCCCAACTCAGCCTTCTTCAGTCTTCCACACTGTTTGTACAACTGACTGACAGACATTTTTTGTAGTTTCTGTCCCTGCCAGGTTGCTGCACTCCCAGCTTCTTGCTGGCCTTGCTGAAAGTCTGTTGCTATGGCTACAACTTTCTCTTACTGACACCTCTGTCAACAGCTCCATTATCTATCTGGCTACTTGCTTGGGGGTCCTGCTGCTTATTATTTCCAGACATGAAGCCTTCCTTTAACTCAAAGGGCCTTCTTTACTCCTCTCCACTCCTCTGAGAAGAGCACCTGGAGGGCAGTAGCAATTTACCTCTGCTCCTCTTTCCCCTGTGGCTAGATCCCTGAGCCAGCTCCTCATTAATAATTTTCTGGACCTCAAAACAATCTCATAAGTGGATTGTATTAGCTTGTGGGAACAAAATGACCTCAAAATCACAATGACTTAATGTAATAAACATTTAATTCTTGTTGCAAGTTTGGCAAGGTAGCACTCCCTGACAGTCTTTTGGACTCTGGCTGATAGAGACTTTTCTGTGTTCAATAGGTGGCTTCCAGGGCCTCAGTGGGCATCACATTTCAGTCAGCTTGAAAAGGCAATGCAAATGGAAAAATATGTATGAGGGTCCTTTGTGGGCTAGGCCTGCAAGTGGCACACATCCTATACTCTTATTCCATTAGCATAAACACTCACCTGGTCACACCTAAATGCAAGGGACTCTAGGAAAGGTAGACCAAGCATTTGTCCAAAGAAGCCCAAAGAAGGAGAGAATGAGTTTGGGAGACACTGGTAATTTCCACCACAAGGTTCTTCTGCTTCCTGTCCTGTCCAACTCCAGTCCTTTGGGGCAGCCATGCTCCAGAAGTTGAACCTGCCATTTCACAGCTGGCAAGCAGAAGAAGCAGCACCATGCCTGGCTATGTGTGACCCTGAAATCCTGCACTTTCACTACATCTCTTAGCTTCCTGTAACAGCTCTCCCCATCCCAGCTTCACTTCATCTCTTCCTCCTCTTTCAATGAAACCAGTCTCCAGAATGGGGAGGACTGGAGGCAAGGGGACTATTTATTCTCCTTTCTTCTCCCAACTTAAGCCTGGATGAGTGTGGAAATCACATTTCTTTCTCATCTCTTCTCAGCTGTTCCACTGTGCTTTGACCCCCAGGCCTCTTTCTGCTTTCTGCCTCTGCAATCTCACTTTGCAAATCCCAAGTTGTCACTGGATATGTGGAGTAAAGTCAAGCTGTACCTTGGTGACTGAGAGAAGGCTTTCCCCATCACTCTGACCCCCTGAGGTTTGGGTTTCCTATATTGCTTCTGTCTCACTTGCATCCTAATCTCAGGCCTATTGGTCAAAGAAAGTCACAGTCCACTCCAGAGGTCATGTGTAAGGGGAAGTTGACAGCATCTTTTGACAAAAGGTATGACAGTTACAAATAACAACAAAAAATAATAAGCATTTGCACAGTACTTGATAGTTCTGGTACTTTTACAACTATTATCTCATCTCAGAGGGGTAGACTTTATTTTTACTACCATTTTGCAAATGGAAAAGGATGTCATAGCAGAGTTAAATGACTTTCCCAGGACCATTTGTCCAGGAAGTGACAGAAAAGGAACTCATATTAGGTATTCCCCCTGATCTCATCCTGTTCCCACTGCCTCTCATTGTCTAGTTCTGGTCCACAATGGAAAAGATCACTTTCTTTTTTTCCATTTGTGTTTTCATTTGGCATCCCCCAACAAAAATCCTTCATAGCTAATGAAAGAGGTTGAAGAGCTATGAAAAAAAAATAGATTGAGGGAACAGATGAACCAAAACATATACTTAGGACTCTAAATTGTGGCGTTTAAGCTTTTCTGGCTATGCAAAAGGCAAAGCCCTAAGAAAGCTATCAACAGCTTTGGTATAGACGTAGTTCACCTTTATCAAACAAATGATTACAAACATTTCAATGGAAAAAATCATCCAGGAGAGGAAGGATTGATCTTGGTGTGATTTCCCTTTAGCCAATGACTTTACAAGATTAGTACAAGGGTGTAAGTCTCAATGCATTCTTCTGAAATGGCATCTCAGTGCCCCGAATGGGCTACACCAGCCACCTTAGCTTGTGGTGAGAAAAGAAAAAGGAAATAAAGAAAAAGGAGAGACCAGAAGAAGGCAGGAAGAGATGGGCCAGTAGATTATGCAGCCTAGGTCTCATCCAGCTGCATGACTTTCTCCCAGGCCCTCAACCACATTGAGGACACAGGTCTGCTAAGGTCTGTCAGGTACGGTTGAGTAGATTGCTCAGCTAAAGGGTCAATGGGGGCTGAAATCCAGCCTGTACTTTGCTTTTCAAACCATGCACTCTGGATAGCTGTACCTACTCAAGGTGGTGAAAGGAGAGTTCCCTGCCTTTCCCAAGGTTACATCTCTGTCCTGTGTCGTGTGATGGAGGGGGTGTCTTTTTCTAATTTGTCAGGAAGGTGCTTTATATGTCACCAGGGGCTTGACCCCAACAGCAGGTGAGCTGCTTGCGCAAAGAAGGCTTCCGTCTCATAAATTAAAGTCTCACTGGCACCTATTACCCTGTTACCCTGACCTAGACTCTCAGAGGGATCACAAAGTCAGTGGCCTCAAGGTGTGAAGTCCTTACTTCATGGAGAGAAGGGGCTGTTCCCCTGCTTGGACAGGTCCCTTAGCATTTCCATTCCTCTCACCCTTGTCTTAGAAATGAGGGAACTAGACCAGGGACATTGGTGTCCCTCCTAGTTATAATTCCAGGAAAAGCAATATGTCAGAGAATGGCTCAGATTCTCTAGTCTGGTCTGGGCTATTTTTTTTCTGTATGATTTTATGCTTTTTTTTTGACCATTTTGTTATTCCTATCACCTGTGGTGATCAAAGGACCACAGGTAAGCAAAGAAAGAAGATTATTAGATCTCTTCTTCTTATTCAGTTCACCTTTTTATCTAAGCACAGACATATTTATATGCACACACACACACACACACACACACACACACACACACACACACACACATACATTCTGAGCTTCCAACAGTGTCCTTTGTTTCAAAGCATAAACAATGCACTACATTTCCCCACAGGTAATCAGTTAGTGCACTCTACTTCAGTTCTCCAAAGCTCAGAACCAACCAAACTACTGAGAATCTGTACCCCAGGCATTTCTATTTATACTCACTCTATAAAATGTTTGGAGGAAGTATTTCAAATTTATAAATGAGTTGGTTTGCCTCCCCAAGTTTCCTCACAGTAAATGCTATCAAAAATCTCATAAATCATTCCACTACTCCCAGACTTGTCTTTGTAATAAAGGAAGCCCTACTCCACTCTGAAGCCTCTATTCATCTCCCCTTGGACTATGCATTTCCATTCTTTATTATTTTTCACAAAGCAAATGATTCCTCAACTAAGAAAAGCAGATAGGTAGATATTTTGTTACTTGTTATGCAGGTTATAAGGAGTGAAGAAAGTAGAATGGAGGTGGAAAGGCTGGTGGAAAAAGCCAGACTTCTTAGATTACATGTATGAAAATAGAGGAGATGGAAATTTGGGGACAGGAAATGCAAAGGAATTCAATTAACACTGATTTGACATTTATCCAGCACTATAGAGGCCATTGCCTCTTAGAGTGTTTACCAGGATATCCCAGGGGTACATGATAATCAGTACATCTCACAATGAACCCACATCCCCTCTTGCTATATAAATACATTTCTTGTTTCCCCTACACTGTGAACAGGACTCATCTTTCTAGGGACTTTCACATATTGCCTCATTTCATTCTCACATTCATCTATGAAATGGAAACATCACGCTTAGATAGCAGATGATGAAACTGAGGCCCGGAAAGCCTGAGTTTAGTAGTCTGTTTGGGCTTCCATGGTCCGTAACGTGGACTGGGTGGCTAAAACATCTTTTCTAACTCTTCTGGAGGCTGGAAGTTGCAAATCAAGTGTCATCAGGATTCTGACAAGCAGGCCTGTCCTGAGGACTCTGAGAGCCTTTCTCTCTGGCTTATAGTGGCTTGCTCCCCACATATTTTCACATCGTTTTACATGTCTGTGTCCAAACTTCCTCTTTCTATAATGTCACCAGTCATGTTTCATTAGGGCCCATGTTAATGACTTCATTTTAATTTGATTGCATTTGAAAAGAAACTATCCCGAAATAAAGACATATTCTGTGGTATTGGAGGTTAGGAATTCTATATATGAATTTAGGGGTAGGAGCACAAGTCATTCCATCATATTATTTAGCCCACAAGGCTTCTGGGAGGCAGCATTTGAAGAATGGAGTTGACTAAGTGAAAACAGGGGCAGTGAGCATGGAGTAGAGAGAATTCCATGGAGAGGGTACACTGTATGAAGAGCGGGAGAAGGGAAGGAGCAGGACAGAGCTATGTGCAGATAGTGGGAAAGAGTTTGAAGCTGCCAGGGAGGACCTGGGCCTTTTGTCCATAGGCCACTCATAGCTCAGCCAGCTGATTGCCAGGGTCAATCCCAGCACAGCATCCTTGTGCTCTCCATACATGCTTATCCTTGTTGATGGCTGATTGTTTCCAAGTGCACTATAAGGGGAAGAAAGCCAGAAATGGCCCAAAATATACCAAAGGGATCTTTGAGCTCTAAGAAGAGGTAGAGCCATGAAAGCAGTGAAGGTGAAGTGCAGGAATTCCAAGATGGCGGCTAGAGGTAGGAAGCAGAAAGCGACCCTCCTATAGTGAAATCTTGGAGAGACGTTGGAGACACACTTTGCAGGCATAATCACCGAGAAAAGGCATAACTTTGACTCCTCCACATCTCCAGCCGGCGCAGAGAATCTCCACTTCACGTTAAACGGAGAACCGAGGAGGCCCCCGGGCCGCCAGTGGCCGGCGCCCATACGGCTCGGGAAGACGCGGACCAGCTTACTGTCGATTAGTACACTAACACTCCCTGTTTATACCTTTGAAACTCTCTTGTCTGATACCTTGTTCTGCTTTCTCCCTCTTGTCTGTATATTTGTTTTCCCCTTTTCTTTAACTTCTTGCTTTCCATCTCAGCTCACTCTTCCATTCTCAATATTACCATTGTTATTATTACAAGCTAGAAAATACTTAATTACACACAGTACAGGGACAGTAACAACACCAAGGACAATGACTGGAAGACAGAAAAAACAAGGAAACCAGTTTCCCCACAGCAAAAAATTAGTACAGGAACCAGAGGGGAATGAAGAGAACAGAAAAACAGAGCCAGACTCCAACAAAATGAAGATAAACTATGCCAAAGGACCCAATGAAGCCTACAAGAATAATTTAAAAGAAGACATACTACAAGTACTCAATGAGAATTTTATAGAGATGATACTGGATAGGGTCAACCAAAATGTACAGGAGACACTCAAGAAATTCCAAGACAATAAAAATAGAGAATTTGAAAAAGCAAAAGAAGAAATAAAGGAAACCATAGAAGCACTGTATAAACACCAAAATGAAAGAGAGAACACAATGAATAAATGGATAAATGAACTCAGGACAAAAATAGACAACAATAAAGAAGAAAACAGCCAGGATATGGAAAACCTCAGAAAAAAGAACGAAACAGAACTGCAAAACAAAACGGAAGGCCAATCCAGCAGAATAGAACAAACAGAAGACAGAATCTCAGAACTTGAAGATGAAATGGTAATTAAAGGAAAAACTGAAGAACTACTAATTAAACAACTCAAGACCTGTGAAAAGAAAATGCAAGAACTCACCGACTCCATCAAAAGACCAAACTTGAGAATCATGGGCATCGAAGAAGGAGAAGAGGTGCAAGCGAAGGGAATGCGTAATATATTCAACAAAATAATAACGGAAAATTTCCCAAATCTAGAGAAAGATATTCCCATACAAATGCAAGAGGCCTCCAGGACACCAAACAGACCAGATCAAAATAGAACTACTCCACGACATATCATCATTAAAACAACAAGTTCAGAAACTAAGGAAAGAATATTGAAGGCTGCAAGAGAGAAAAAACAAGTAACATACAAAGGTAAACCCATCAAAATCACAGCAGACTTCTCAACAGAAACATTAAAAGCAAGAAGAGCGTGGGGTGAGATCTTCCGGGCACTGAATGAAAATAACTTCAACCCCAGGATACTCTACCCAGCAAAGCTATCATTCAAAATAGATGGAGCAATAAAAGTCTTCCATGATAAGCAGAAACTAAAACAATATGTGACCACAAAGCCACCATTACAAAAGATTCTGCAAGGGATCCTGCACACAGAAAGTGACACCCAACTTAACCATGAAAAGGCAGGCAGCACCAAACCACAGGATAAGAAAAAGCAAGACAGTAGAGAGTAACATCAAGTTAGGTACACACAATCAAACCTTCAAACAACTAAGATAACTAAATGGCAGGAATCACCACATACCTATCAGTACTAACACTTAATGTTAATGGACTTAATTCACCCATCAAAAGACACCGTTTGACAAAATGGATTAAAAAAGAAGACCCAACAATTTGTTGCTTACAGGAGACTCATCTCACCGACAGAAATAAGCATATGCTTAGGATGAAAGGCTGGAAGAAGATTTACCAAGCCAATGGCCCCCGAAAACAAGCAGGAGTAGCAATACTTATCTCTGACAAAGTAGACTTCAAACCTACATTGATCAAACGAGATAAAGAAGGACATTCCATACTAATAAAAGGGGAAATAGACCAAAAGGAAATAATAATCATCAATCTGTACGCACCCAATGTCAACGCACCCAATTTCATCAAACATACCCTGAAAGACCTAAAAGCATATATAAACGCCAACACAGTGGTTGTGGGAGACTTTAACACTCCATTATCATCAATAGATAGGTCATCCAAACAAAAACTCAATAAAGAAATCCAAGATCTAAAATATGCAATAGATCAAGTGGACCTAGTAGATGTCTACAGAACATTTCATCCAACCTCTACACAATATACATTCTTCTCAGCAGCCCATGGAACCTTCTCCAAAATAGATCATATCCTAGGGCACAAAGCAAGCCTCAGCAAATATAAGAAAATAGAAATAATACCATGCATACTATCTGATCACAATGCAGTAAAAGTAGAACTCAACAACAAAAGTAAAGACAAAAAACATGCAAACAGCTGGAAACTAAATAACTCATTACTTAATGAAGAATGGATCATCGATGCAATAAAAGAGGAAATTAAAAAGTTCCTAGAAGTCAATGAAAATGAAAACACAACCTACCGGAACCTATGGGACACAGCTAAGGCAGTCTTGAGAGGAAAGTTTATAGCCATGAGTGCATATATTAAAAAGATTGAAAGATCCCAAATCAATGACCTAATGATACATCTCAAACTCCTAGAAAAACAAGAACAAGCAAATCCCAAAACAAATAGAAGGAGAGAAATAATAAAAATAAGAGCTGAAATCAACGAAATAGAAACCAAAAAAACCATACAAAGAATTAATGAAACAAAAAGTTGGTTCTTTGAAAAAATTAACAAGATCGATAGACCCCTGGCAAACCTGACTAAAATGAGGAGAGAAAAAACCCAAATTAGTAGAATCAGGAATGCAAAAGGGGAGATAACAACAAACACCATGGAAGTCCAGGAAATCATCAGAGACTACTTTGAGAACCTATATTCAAATAAATTTGAAAATCTAAAAGAAATGGACAGATTTCTAGATACATATGATCATCCAAAACTGAACCAAGAGGAAATTAATCACCTGAATAGACCTATAACACAAAATGAAATTGAAGCAGCAATCAAGAGTCTCCCCAAAAAGAAAAGTCCAGGACCTGATGGATTCTCTGCTGAATTCTATCAGACCTTTAAAGAAGAACTGATACCAACCCTCCTTAAACTGTTCCATGAAATAGAAAGGGAAGGAAAACTGCCAAACACATTTTATGAAGCCACTATTACACTTATCCCAAAACCAGGCAAAGACACCTCCAAAAAGGAGAACTATAGGCCAATCTCCTTAATGAACATTGATGCAAAAATCCTCAACAAAATAATGGCAAATCGAATTCAGCAACACATCAAAAAGATTATTCACCACGACCAAGTAGGCTTCATCCCAGGGATGCAGGGGTGGTTCAACATACGAAAATCAATAAACGTAATAAACCACATTAACAGAAGCAAAGACAAAAACCACTTGATCATCTCAATAGATGCAGAAAAAGCCTTTGATAAGATCCAACATCATTTCATGATAAAAGCTCTAAGAAAACTAGGAATAGAAGGAAAGTTCCTCAACATTATAAAAGCTATATATGACAAACCTACAGCCAGCATTATACTTAACGGAGAAAAATTAAAACCATTCCCTCTAGAATCAGGAACCAGACAAGGATGCCCACTATCTCCACTCCTATTCAACATAGTACTGGAATTCCTAGCCAGAGCAATTAGGCAAGAAGAAGGAATAAAAGGAATACAAATAGGTAAAGAAACTGTCAAAATATCCCTATTTGCAGACGACATGATCCTATACCTTAAAGACCCAAAAAACTCTACTCAGAAGCTTCTAGACATCATCAATAGCTATAGCAAGGTAGCAGGATATAAAATCAACATAGAAAAATCGTTAGCATTTCTATACACTAACAATGAGCAAACGGAAAAAGAATGTATGAAAACAATTCCATTTACAATAGCCTCAAAAAAAATCAAATACCTAGGTGTAAACCTAACAAAAGATGTGAAAGACCTCTACAAGGAAAACTATACACTTCTGAAGAAAGAGATTGAGGAAGACTATAGAAAGTGGAGAGATCTCCCATGCTCATGGATTGGTAGAATCAACATAGTAAAAATGTCTATACTCCCAAAAGTAATCTACATGTTTAATGCAATTCCCATCAAAATTCCAATGACATTCATCAAAGAGATTGAAAAATCTACTGTTAAATTTATATGGAAACACAAGAGGCCACGAATAGCCAAGGCAATACTCAGTCAAAAGAACAATGCAGGAGGTATCACAATACCTGACTTCAAACTATATTACAAAGCAATAATAATAAAAACAGCATGGTACTGGCACAAAAACAGACATGAAGACCAGTGGAACAGAATAGAGGATCCAGATATGAAGCCACACAACTATAAGCAACTTATCTTTGACAAAGGAGCTAAAAATATACGATGGAGAAATAGCAGCCTCTTCAACAAAAACTGCTGGGAAAACTGGTTAGCAGTCTGCAAAAAACTGAAACTAGATCCATGTATATCACCCTATACCAAGATTAACTCAAAATGGATCAAGGATCTGAATATCAGACCCCAAACTCTTAAGTTGATACAAGAAAGAGTAGGAAATACTCTGGAGTTAGTAGGTATAGGTAAGAACTTTCTCAATGAAACCCCAGCAGCACAGCAACTAAGAGATAGCATAGATAAATGGGACCTCATAAAACTAAAAAGCTTCTGTTCATCAAAGGAAATGGTCTCTAAACTGAAGAGAACACCCACAGAGTGGGAGAAAATATTTGCCAACTATACATCAGACAAAGGACTGATAACCAGAATATACAGGGAACTTAAAAAACTAAATTCTCCCAAAACTAATGAACCAATAAAGAAATGGGCAGGTGAACTAAACAGAACTTTCTCAAAAGAAGAAATTCAAATGGCCAGAAAACACATGAAAAAATGCTCACCATCTCTAGCAATAAAGGAAATGCAAATTAAAACCACACTAAGATTCCACCTCACCCCTGTTAGAGTAGCCATCATCAGCAACACCACCAACAACAGGTGTTGGCGAGGATGCGGGGAAAAAGGAACCCTCTTACACTGTTGGTGGGAATGTAGACTAGTACAACCACTCTGGAAAAAAATTTGGAGGCTACTTAAAAAGCTGGACATCGATCTACCATTTGATCCAGCAATACCACTCTTGGGGATATACCCAAAAGACTGTTACTCCAGAGGCACCTGCACATCCATGTTTATTGCGGCACTATTCACAATAGCCAAGTTATGGAAACAGCCAAGATGCCCCAGCACTGACGAATGGATTAAGAAAATGTGGTACCTATACACAATGGAATTTTATGCAGCCATGAAGAAGAACGAAATGTTATCATTCGCTGGTAAATGGATGGAATTGGAGAACATCATTCTGAGTGAGGTTAGCCTGGCTCAAAAGACCAAAAATCGTATGTTCTCCCTCATATGTGGACATTAGATCAAGGGCAAACACAACAAGGGGATTGGACTATGAGCACATGATAAAAGCGAGAGCACACAAGGGAGGGGTGAGGATAGGTAAGACACCTAAAAAACTAGCTAGCATTTGTTGCCCTTAATGCAGAGAAACTAAAGCAGATACCTTAAAGCAACTGAGGCCAATAGGAAAAGGAGACCAGGAACTAGAGAAAAGGTTAGATTAAAAACAATTAACCTAGAAGGTAACACCCACGCACAGGAAATCAATGTGAGTCAATGCCCTGTATAGCTATCCTTATCTCAACCAGCAAAACCCCTTGTTCCTTCCTATTATTGCTTATACTCTCTCTTCAACAAAATTAGAGATAAGGGCAAAATAGTTTCTGCTGGGTATTGAGGGGGGGAGCGGGAGGGGGTGGAGTGGGTGGTAAGGGAGGGGGTGGGGTCAGGGGGGAGAAATAAACCAAGCCTTGTATGCACATATGAATAATAAAAGAAAAATGAAAAAAAAAAAAAAAAAAAAGGTGAAGTGCAGTGGTGAAGAACCAGAATGAAGATCAGTACATAGAGAAGAAGTAGGACAGAAGAGGAGCTCCTACTACCACCACCTCACCAGTCAGTGAGGGAAGGGCATGAGGAGGAGGAGAATGGCAGAAGAGGAAGAAAGCTGTATCTCCCTTCCTTCACAGTTTTGCCATTGACTATAAATAGGGGCTTTTAAAACATCAGGTAATGTGAAGTAAAGTGTCAGAGGGAACTGCACCAAAACCTAGAATAAGATTTTCACCAAGTGATGGAGTGGATCTTCATTTTATTCAGAGCCTTTGGCACCAAACATTGTCCAGTGCATGGAAAGAATCTGATGGACACTTGACATTTACTTCCTTGGTTACCTGAGAGGATGCCCTAAGGATACCAAGGGTTTCCAGGTGAATTCTGTGTCTCTCTCCCCAGCCTGGGCGACATGCCTCTGGGAGTGGGATAGTATTACAGTTTGCTCCATTTTAAAATCTCTTCATTGCTGACTTTGTTTTTGGTGGATTTTGTTGCCCAAGGCTTTTTAGTAGGGACATTAGGGTCAGATGAAGCACAGATCTTGGAATTGAACTGCTTGTCTCCAAGAGAGAAGACGTTTGTTCAATCTTTCAGAAAAATATTTAAAATACACAGTTTAATTACATAAGAAGAGCATACTTCATGTGAGGGTGTGGGTATTTTTAGAACACCTGCTTTGAATTTTATATTTTGGGGCATATTTACCTAGTTTAGGTCACATTTTTAACTTATCCCATTTTCTGACTTAAATCCAACTTTAAGTCAGCCTTGAAACCCAATACTTTGAGGACATGTGTCCAGAATTGCACCCAGAGTGCAAATCTCTCTGTCATTAAACTGCTACACTATTTATCAAACCTGTTGTTTGCTGTTTCTTTTATAGAGTGGCGTCATAATATCAAGGAATTGTCAGAGAAACTGTATTAATCATCCCCAAAGGAGAAACTCCAAGTAAATGAATCAGGAAGGAATGCTGGAAGCCTATAAAGTGATTTTTTTTTTTTTGCATCTCCTTTAACTGGCGACTTCAAACACTTTATCAAGAGACCAAAGAGAGAGAGTAGGTTAGGCCTAAAGGTCTACAGGAGCAGGGAAGCAGCTCTAAAAAGGTGAAGGAAGCTGCTGAGAACTCAGAGAAAGTGGCAGAGATGAGTGAAGGACAATTTAATATCTGCCATCTAGGTGCAATTGGGAATATTATGAAATAGATGGACATAAATTGAGGAAAAGATATGTGAAAAGTTTTTGATTTGAGGTTAGACATTGACAATCTTACCTTATTCAACCCTGGATATTTTTATATCAGCTGGCTATAATGAAATATTGGAGGCAGGCTACTTGTGAAGAAAAGAGGTTTATGTGGCTCACAATTATAGAAGTTCAAGGGAATGGTGTTGGCATCAGCTCAGCTCTGGTGAGGGCCCTGTCGGCTGCATCATAGCATGGCAGCTGGCAATGGTAGGAGCATGTACAGAAGCAAGTGATCACATCTCTGTAAAGGAAGCTGAAAAGAGACTAGGTGGGGCCAGGCTCAGCTAATTGCAGCTTGTTCTCATGGGAGATGCAATGCCCTCCATGAATTAAGGACTTCTAATCTGGCTCCACCTCCTAAAGATTCCATCAGCTCCCACATTGCCACACTGGGGACAAATCTCCCAACATCTAAATTCTGTCCAAACCATAGCGTCTTTAAACATTAATGAGATTTATACTGATGCACAATTAATTTATCTAGAAACTGATCCTTCTGGCTTTTAATTTTAAGGTTGTTTTTTTTTTAATGTGGGACGAGATCCATGTTTATTCTAGAGGTTTTTTTCTTTTTCAAATTTTATCGTTTTTACATTTACTTACATACATTATTTGGGCCACCTCCCCCCACCCCATTCTAGAGTTAATTTTGCTTCTTTCTTGAAGCAAAGACGTTTTCAGTATTTTAACCAATGCCCAATAAATGATGAAGTTTTTCACTGTGGCTGGTGGGACCAGAAACAATTGCTGGTTCTCCATGAGCCTCAGCTATGTTTCCGCTAATCCTTTTGGTTGGCTCATTTACTGGACCCATTAGCAGGTTTTCTCCCCTACATGTACCAATTGCTATGAAGCTCAAAACTCAAGGGAAAACTTCTGAAGATCTCTGGAGTACACTGTGTGTACAGCTTTCTCTTCTCTGCCATCCTTCTCTTAGGACTCCAGATGACTTGGCCTTCTCAGGCGCCCTGCTTCATCTCCTCACTCAGCGAGAACAGGGGGCACACTTGGGTTCCAACCTTCTGTGCCACTGTGTGGATATCTCTCCAGGCAGTGAGTGTGGCAATCATAGGACGCACAGTCTTTCACTGCTGATGTCTGTGGCTCTGGTTGTTTCACATATCTTGTCCAGTTGTTTTTTTCAGGTAGAAAGGCAAATTCTGTTCCTGTTACTCCATCCTTGGCCAGAGCAGAAGTCAACTATATATTCACTTGCTTTTATACCCAAGTCAAGAATCATAGAGAGAGACAGCTTAGGTCAGTCTGATTTGATAAAATTTCTTTATTCGCAGCAGTTTTCACTTTCTTAACATTGCCTCATCTTTCTATGTAGGTAATAATGGATAAAAAGTAACCCACAGGATCTCTGCTGATTCTCTTTTCTGCTCATTGTAATACTATTCCTGAAAAGGCTGGTACCAGGTACTAGTGTTTAAGTAATAAAAACAGAGAGTAAGTGTCTTTAGTCAGGCAAACCTGGCTTTCATTACTGACTCTTCCACTTTCTGTGTGACCTTTGCCAAGTGTTTTGATCTCACAGTGACTGTCTCTAGCAGCAAAATGGGCACGGTGAAAGATGAGATGTATTGAGAAAGATATTTGTACTATGCATGCCTCGTACTATATTATAAGGAGAGTGATTTTTTTGAAACCTTAAAAATAACTTAAAATAACCAAATGCAAAATAAATGGTTGTAATAAAATTGAATCTACAGAGCCATCAGTGAGTGGGGCAATCACAAGTATTAATTGAAATCATATTCATGCTCGATAAGGTAGAGATAACCTTTAGCCCCTCTTTCCTTGTTTCAAGAACATAGCAATAATACTTTAAATGGCCAGCTGAGTTTCACAGACAATGAAAGTGTGTCTTCTACAAAGGGTCCAAGTTGCCTTCTTTCTCTTCTACAAAATTCTGAGAGTCCAGTAGCATTTTACAAGAATAGTTTGGAATTCCTTAAATGTATATGGATGTTGCTGTACAGATTTGTGTGTGTGTGTGTGTGTGTGGGTGGGTGTATGGTACTGGGGTTTAAACTCAGGGGCGTCACCTTGAGCCACTCCACCAGCCCCATTTTTGTGAAGGGTTTTTCGAGGTCGGTTCTTGCAAACTATTTGCCCAGGCTGGCTTCAAATCACAATCCTCCTGATCTCTGCCTCCTGAGTAGCAAGATTGTAGACGTGAGCCACTGCTGTACAGATTTTTTTAATGAGCAGACTTCAAAATGTGTTGGCAAAGGAAGACTGTAGGTTATCTTTAAAATGAATGGGGATTTGGATTCATGATGGTAACTCATGGTAGAGACAAAGGAAGGGATATATTAAACTTAGTTAGAAAGTATAAATTAACTTGCGATTAATATCTATTGCCTGAGTGCAATTCATCTTGAACTAATCTTAACCTCTCTTTCTTTGAATTCCTGAGCCATACCTCACTTAGTTTTGTCTGACAGCCCAACTCTTGTACTCCTTCTGACTCTTAAAAAATAGTCTTCTCAACACTCAGTACAGGCAATCAGAATGTTCCCAGTTGGCCTGAAATCTGAACCCTTGTTAGCATCCTATAAAGGTTCATTTAAGAGATTCACCTGATAACCGAGCCCTACAATTTCCAGACCTTAGTTTTTGATGACCTCCTCTCCACTTCAGCCATCTACTCCCACCTTAGAAACTGTCACCAATTAGAAGAGTTGTCTTCATCTCTTTCCATGTGGCAACAATCTTTATTCTTTCATGACCAAATTTCATATGCCCTTATACTTTGATTATATAGGACTATTTTACCCAAAAGTTCCCCTCCTGGTTTCTCTTTCCAATCCTGTATCCTATGATGTGACCCTAAACCACTTTCTACAGTCATCATCTTCAAATTCCTTGACAACCCTTGCTATATCCATCCACAAAACATGGTACAAGGTCAGTATTACAGTTTTCTTTTTCTTTCTGCAAGAAATTGAGGACTGACAGAGAAAAACCCACAACCATACAGATTGATGCAATGCAGACTCATGACCTTGAACCTTGGCCAGGCTCTCAGGGCTGCTAGTCAATTATTATACATGGCTTCGATTTTTCTCAATGACTCACTCACATTTTCTTCATTTTCCTTAGGGCTTTTCATTCATTCACCCTTAGCAAATAATCTTTTCTTTTACTTTATTGAGAAAAAGAAGAAAATATCATTTTTCTGACCTCTTTAGCTTTCTGAACTTTCCCTATAAATGTATCTACTGTGATGCCTGTCCTTGATAGCAATGTACAGATCATGATAAACAAGTCTCCCATTCACTGTTATTCTTAAGCTGTGTACTTGCCAGAGAATCCCCAAAGTTTTTCTGACTGAATCAACCCAAATTCTTTCTTCCAACTTCAACTGGACAGGGACTGCTATCCATAGACTTTGGGGTTTGCCCAGGGTATGTCTCCCTTGCTCAGGTCTCCAAGGGTAGTTTAGCACTTCCTATGTCACTGAAATGAATGGGTCCCTCTGGTTCTCAGCTGTGTTCTTTGGGCCCCTTCTTTTCATTCCTTTAGAGATCTTCCTTTATGCCCACAATAAAGGAAGTAACCCCTCCCTGTGGCAGCCAATGCTGTCACCTATCATTTATAACTCTAGATCTTATTTATCAATTATCTTCTCTATCATCTGTACTTTTCAATCTCTCCATATTTTTCTAGTGAAGTCTCTCACAACTTTAAGAATAAAACAGAATAAAAATTTGAACTGCCTACCCAGTCAAACTTCCTCTTTCTTGTTCCTTCCTTTTATCAGAAAATAGTTTACAAGTCATTATGACTGACCTCCATTTCCTTTAAATTAATTTCTTACCTAACCATTTAAAATGTGGCTTCTATGCTCAATGTCTTACTGAACCTTCTCTCTTAAAGATTAAAGGTGTGTAACCCTCAAACCCAAGAGTCTTTCTTCTGCTGTTATCCAACTAAACCAATAAACCTCATGCTGAAGTACATGTAATTTTTTTACTTTCCACTTCTTAAAAAAGATGGGTTTTACTCTAGAATAGAATATGTATACAACTGTGAATGCCACATAAATACAGATTGGTGCATTGCTATCCATGTAATCCCTTTCCAGGATTAGAAATGAAACAGTGCCAACCTCCCAGGACTGAGCCGTGACTCTTCTAGTCCCTACTCTGCCTCCCAATGACAACCTCTACTCTGATTTTTTACATCAGTTACTTACTTGCTCTTCTTATTCTTTTACCTTTACTGTGCACCCTTCCATACTTAATTTCAATTGTTTGTGAGCATTATATAAATGGAACCACACAGTATATGCATTTTTGGATGTGGCTTATTGTTATACTTGTGAGATTTATTTCACAAATTAGCATTTACCTGTAGTTCATTCTTCACTCAACATTGTATTTGCAATATTTCTCTGTGTTCATTTTTATTATTTTTATAGTGCTCCACAAAATATACCACAAGGTATTTATCCATCCTACAACTGATGGTCATGAGTTATTTCCAGATATAACTAATATGAATTGTGTTGCTATGAAAACTCTTGTTGTCTGTGTCTTTTAATGAGGAGGCATACATCTGATGATATGCCTAAGAATGGAATTACTGACCATTATCTTTCACTTTAGTAAGCAATCCTACTCGGTTCTCCAAAGCATTCATCCTCCTTGACACCCTCACTGGCAGTACATCAGTTTCCACAGCTCTAAATCCTCACCAAATTGATGTAGTCATTCTTATTAATTTTAGCGATAAAGATAGATGTCTATTTTTAATTTGCTTTCCCATAATTACTAATTGAGAGTCTTTCCCATGTTTTGGACATTGGGATATTCCTCTTTTATGAAGTATCTTTTCAGTTCTTTTGCTATTTTCCCTCTGTGTTGCCTTTGATTATCTTATTTATTTGTAGGAATTATTCATATTGTATTCATCATGCTCAGCAGCAGTTAAATATGTTGTTGGTATCTTTCCTCTTTGCAGCTTGCCTTTTCAATCTCTATGATATTGTGACAATGTATTTGGTCTTCCTCTGGTTTCCTGGCATACAACCCCTAATAAGTGGAATCTTGGAAGTGGTGTCTTAATGTATGCTAATGAATTGACTGATGGTTGGCCCCTAGGTAGCTTCAGATTGGGGTTGGTCACTGGAAACACAGGGTTGGAGTGTTGAGACTTTCAGCCCCACACCCCCAACCTCCATGTCGGAAAGAAAGTTGAAGGTTAAGTTGATCACCAATGGCAAATGATTTAATCAATCATGCATATGCAATGAAGTCTTTGAAATGCCCCCAAAGGACTGGGTTCCAAGTGTTTCTGAATGTGTGGTGGTTCCTGTAGAGGATATGGAAGCTCCACACCTCTTCCCCACATGCCTTGCTCCATGCAGCTCTTCATCTCTGTCATTTCTAATACCTTTTATAATAAAACAATCAATAAATATAAGTATTTCCCCAAGTTCTAGGAGCCACTTCAGCAAATTAATCAAACCATGGAAGAGGGTTCTAGGAAGCCTGATTTATAGCCAGGGTCAAAATAACTAGCATAACAACTTGGGGTTTGTGATTGGCATCTGAAGGGGATAGGGGACATTCTTAGGGAATGAGTCCTCAACATGTGAGAACTGATACTATTCCAGGTAGAGTATTGAATTGAATTAGACTACACTCAGCTGGTGTTTGCTCCTTCCAAATTGCTTGTTTGCTTGCTTGCTGGTGAAGAGAAATCACCTCTTTTGAGACACAGAAGTCTTCTGTGTTAGCTGTTGTGGTGTGAAAGGAGCAAAACCATTTATTTTCCTAAGCACTTTCAACATTCACTTTTAAAGGACAAAAGTTGTAACTTTAAACTATTCCATCTTCTCCTTAAACATTCCTTTTGGTGTCCCATTTAAAACATAATCCCCAGCCTTATTTTTAACGTGCTTTCTTCTCAATGTTTCTGGTACCCTGCATATTGAGCTGTACTCTGTGTCTAGTGTGTATGCTTCTTCCTCAACTTTCACCTCTTGTCAGATCCATCCTTCTCCAACACTAGACCAAAGTAGCCATTTGCTGAAGAGTGTCATCCTATAGTTCAGTCCCACAACTCTATTGAGACATTTCTCAATATCAGGCATTGTACTAGGTGCTAGAGAAACTAAGGTGAACATCGCACAACCTCTTCTCTTCAGCAAACCACTGAATGACTTTAGCTAACTGGGAGGAGCTTGATGGAGAGTGACCTGGGGCTGGGGAGAACACTTATTCTTAGCTCTCTCTTCAGACTTCTGCTTAGGAAGTACTGGTGAGAGCATGCATTCCTGGGAGCAAGAACTTTCAGCTAAAAAACTGGAACCAGCCCAGGGCCCAACAACTGATGAATGGATAAATAAAATTATATATATATATATATATATATATTTAATGGAATATTGCTCAGCCACACAGAAAAAAGAAATTATGTTATTTTCAGGAAAATAGAACTGGAAATCATCATACTGAAAGAGATGAGCCAAGCTCAAAAGTCCAAATGTTGCATGTTCTCACTCATTAGTAGAACCTAAACCTAGAATGACAACGATGTTAATAATAATGGGACATGAATACATATGGGTGACCATGGGAGGAGGGGAGAATCAGCAGGACAGGGGAGGGGAAACGGAAAGTATACTGAGAGATAAGAGGAAAGAAGTATACTACATATTTACATATGAAGACAGTATAACAGAACCTACCAAATAGTGTTTGAAAGAGGAGATAAGAGATAGAAGGGGAATGTGAATATAATGGAGAAGGTGAATATTCAAGGTATACTGTATAAATATAAGGAATTATCATAATGAAGTCCCCTTACATTAATACCGTATAAATCAAAAATAAAATTAAAAACATTTTAAAAAGAAATAAATTCCAAATTCACTTAAAAAAATAAAGAATTGACCAAGTCAAAACTTACACTTCCCATGTGGTGACATGGGTGAGAAGAGTGTGGCAGAGGCAGCCAAGCAGAGGAAAGCCTCCAGAGCAGGAGGCTCTCATCCAGCTCTCATCTGCTAAACACTTGCCATTAATGCCATTTAATCTACTCAGTAAACTACCAGTCATAAATCAGAAAATGAACATTAGGTACATTTTGTAATTTCCCCAATGTCACAAAACTGGCAAGTGAGTAGTACGAATTTGAATCCAGGTTTACCTGACCCCAGAGTTGGAGCCTTCCAGGGAAATGCAGGGAGTGAGAAGGAAAGCAGAGTTGGAGGATTTTTTTTGGGGGGGAGTGGTTTGGGTAAGTCATTCCCACAAGGACTAAGGATCCCCCTGAGACTTCTCTCTTACAACATTTGTTTTCAATTCCAAATATCTTCAAGGCTTATTCTGTGTGCCTGGCCCAATGTTTAGTGGTGGTCTTGTAACCAAATATAATGGGTTCACATCTTAGTGACTGCAAAGCCAAAGCAGCCAAGATTTATTGGCTCAGCAGGTAAGGAAAGGAGGGAGTTTATTTCTAAAACAATGGCCTCTTCAAACAAAGGAAGAGGGGGAACCCAGGGATGTTCTTCAGGAAGAATGTACATAGTCATACAGGAAAGCATTTTGTGGGCAGGCACATTCTGGAGCATGCTTCAGAAAGGAAAGATGGCAGACATGGTTTGGGCATGCTTAGCTCAAGGTCATGAAGGCACGTTTGAAAGGTTAAAATGGCAGACTAGAACATCGTGGAGCATGCTTGGCTTGCTTTGTAAAAATGGTGGAATGGCGGACAGGAATGCCTCTCTCCATAAAGTTGTAGCTGAAGAAAAGGAAAGGACACTTAATTAATTCCTATATTGAAGGTCTTTAACATAGGAGTTAATTAAGGACAATATATTTGGGTCCTGTCACCTAGAGCAGGGTCTGGCACATGGCAGTTGTTTCATAACTGTTGGTTAATGAATCAGTGAATGCAGTTCTAGGGATTTCAAAAGCCTGGTGAAAGTAACATGGTGGTGGAATGATGAGTGAGAGAGCAGAAAAAGCTTGGTAGCAATTGTGGGGGCTCCTTCTCCTCCTTTTTCTCTTCCTCCTCCCCTTGAAGTACTGTGGTTTGAGTTCAGGACCTTGCTTGCCATGCACCCCCAGTTCTTTTTGCTCTAGTATTTTTCAAATACGATTTTGCACTTATTCTCAGGCTGGCCTGAACCACAATTCTCCTACTTATATTTCCTATGGAGATGGGAACCAAGGCCAGCTTTTATTGATTTTTGAAATGGAGTCTCATGAATTTTTTGCCTGGGCTATATCTCATGATCCTACTGACTTCTGCCTTCCAAGAGGCTAGGATTACAGGTTTGAGCCACTGTGCCCAGCCCTTTGGGGAGACTTCTGACATCCTGCAAGATCCCTGACTATCATAGGTCCAGATCAGATGTCCAGCTCCCAGAGAGCCCGGCTGTTGCCCATTTCCATGAACAGATGCCCTCTCACAGATGGCATCAGGAGAGCAGGAGGAAAAAAACATATTTTGCCTGAGGTCATTTTTAGAAGATGAGAGAGAATAGAATCATTTCTGTCCTGATGGCTGCTTGTTCAATTAAAATGAGCAAGACTCAGGGATGAGCAAACCATCAGTGTTAAAAAAATATGAAATGCTCTCACAAGATCCTGTGTGATCTTTTGAAAACTTAGTTTAGATGACACGCAAAACTGGTCACTGGTCTGTCTGGAGACGTGGCTCAAGTGGTAGAACACTCACCTAGCAATTGCAAAGTCAAGTTCAAACCCCAATGCCATCCTTCCCCAGAAAAATTAAAAACAAAACACCAAATATCTGGTCACTGATTGGGACATTTTGATGTCCATTTTAGTTCACTTATCTTATTTTGACCTCAAGATAGTACTGAGAAATCTACTACTAGTCAAAGTTTTAGAAAATAAATATCTCATCTTGACTATAAAGCAATTTTGAATATAAAATGATGTGACAGGGTGTCTTTCCTCCCTTAAAGGCATAATAAATTCTGCTTTGTTATTTATAGATTTCATAACCTGTGATTCATGTTCAAAGAGAAAGCAGCAGCCCACCAGGGAGTTGCTCACATGAAAAGCACACTTATTACATTAACTCAATTAGAGCCACATTAGAATCTGTTCTCCATGTGGAAGAAACTGAATAATAGCATATGAAATCACTGTTATTTGAGATCCTGAGCAGCATCCTGGGTTTCAAAATGACTCACAGGAAAATAATGAACAGCCCCAATCTCACAAATGAGGGTTTAAAAAAAATCTCCATAATTCATCCAATGTAGTGATGTAACAAGATTAGTAGTAGCCATAGAAATAATTATTGACTTAAGATGTTTGTGATATGGAGAATGAGAGGAGAAATGACTTATAGCTCCTGAGTCAATTGGTGAAAGTTTGCAATCTATTGAAGATAGATGATTTCAGATCATCATCAAATTATTTTTTCTATTTACTCATTTCCCTTGAAATTTATTAGTATCATTTGTATGTCTATACAAATATATTATCGATGGAAGATAATAACAAATTAATCTGAGGAGCTATGGTAAGGATTTATCCTTTTCATATACATGTATATGTGTATTTGTATATATATACATATACATCTATACAAATATATATTATATATATATATATACACATATATATGTGCACTTTTCTTATCCCAGTCTTTTCTGAAAACATTGTGAAGACAAATTATCCCAGGGAATCTCAGTACAGGAATAACATATGCATGGAGTGTAACAGTATAATTTTACTCAAGTTTTGTTGTCTTATCCTTAGGAACATTCTGGAGGAATTCAATTTGCACACCCAGAATGCTAAGAGATTGCTTAGTTAGAATAAATGGCCATATGAAACCATTGTACTGATAAACTCTGACTTTCTTTTCAGCTTCCTTAATGAAAACAGGAAAGCAGCATTCAGGCATTGGTTTTGCAATTTTGTCACAAATTAAGATCACTCTTTTCTCTCTGGCAGATCTGAAACTTATACAACTCTGACACCTAAATCAGTTTCTGATTGAGATGAATACAAGCAAGCTCTGAGACAGCTCTGTTCCAGGCTGTGGCAAGAAGAAAGTGATCACTTTTTACCCCATGTGGAATATCTATTCTAAAATGTGCTGTTTTGGCCATGGTAATAATTGCTGTGGGTGGAATTGAACCCCTCAAAAGCATATGCTGGAGTCCTAACCCCTGGTACCTGTGATTGTGACTATATTTGGTAGGCAGATACTCTGACCTATGAGTACACCACCAGCCCAACTCTGACTTTATTTGGGATAAGGTCATTGAATTTAGTTAAGATGAAGCCATACTGGGGTAGGGTGGGTCCTTAAACCAATGTGACTGGCGTCCTTATAAAAGAGAAGTGATGAGCCCAGTGCCGGTGGCTCACTCTTGCAATCTTAGCTACTCAGAGATCAAGAGGACTGTGGTTTGAAGCCAGCCACAGGCAAATAGTTCTCAAAACCCTATCTCGATAAAATCCATTACAAAAAAAAGGGCTGGTGGAGTGGCTCAGGTGGAAGAATGCCTGCCTTGCAAACATGATTCAAACCTTAGTACTGCCAAAAAAGTAAGAGAGAGAAATGACACAGACACAGAGGGAAGATGGGCATGTGAAGATGAAGGTAAAGATTGGCCATACGCTGCCGCAAGTCATGATCACCTGGACTACCAGAAGCTGGAAGGAGGCAAACTTCTAAGGGAACATGGTCCTGCTAACACTTTGATTTCAGTTCCTAGCCTCCAGAAGTACGAGACAATAAGTTTCTGCTATTTTACACCATTTAAGTTGTGATACTTTGTTAAGGAAGCCCCAGGAAATGAGCGTAATGATTGTAATAATAATATGAATAGGAACATTACTGTCCTATTTTTTAGTGTTTTCTGTATCAGTAACAATTGCAAGTGCTGTATATGTCCTAACTCATTGGTTTTATGGTCTCATTTTATAGATGAGGAAGCAAGCAGAGAAAGCCAAGAAAAGCCTGATCAAAATATGCAAATTTGTTTGCATATAAGTAAAACAAACCATCTAAGCAGACTTCAAAAGTAGGCATCTTTCCAGCACTGGCCTCCTGGCTGGAGTGTTGGAGAAGATGATAGGAGACACGACCTTGATTTTGTCACACACTACCTTGTAGTGCTTCTTGGGTCTCTATTTCCTTATTTGTAAAATGGGGGAGATTTGGTGATCTCAGAGGTGTCTCCCAGCTTTAAAACTGAAAGACTCCAATGGAAACTTATGTCTCAAGTACAAAATAGTGTATGGTCACTTTTTGGGGGCTAAGAGACACCTTGAAGTCAGGGTTGGACACTTGCATGGAATGTCTGTGCAATTTTTCATGACACAAGGTTTCTGGTTTTCTGCTTGGATCCATAGGCAAGTGTTGAGAGGTGGCTTTGGCCATCTGATCCCGGGCTTGACAGATAAGTGAAACATAGTGCTGGTGACTACTGGCCAGTGTAGGCAACTCCTCCTCCTTAACTTGCTGGAGGAGGGCCTGTGTGACCTCAGGGCCAGGGATTTTCCTAGCAAGGCAGCAAGCACTGATGGCTGAATGGTGATGTGACATCTAAGTCCTGTGATTCTAAAGTGCAAAAAATGGGAGAAAGACTCAAATTCACTGCCCTGGCTGTGCTGCGGCATCAAGTCCCTGTTCTGTGGTACGGTCTTAGGATGCCTCTCCTTCAACCCACTCACCAACAGACAGACCATGCCAAGACCTCAGAAGGTCTACCAGCCATGTATCTACTAGCCATTAACTTGTACTTGTGTAAAGCTAGGGTGTGCAAAGCCAGTCTGGTGAAAGGTATTTAGGGATATAAACCAGACATATGTAGGTAGAATACAGGGCTAAAACTCATATATTGCATCCAGCTTATCTGTGGAGAAGGTAATTTTTAAGGGTTTCTACCCAAGAGTAAAGCCTCAGCTCAGCTCTCCCAGATCAAACTGTTCTAGAAAAGTCTGGGATGTATTTCTACAGTAGCACCCCTCCCCCCCAGCTTCCACAGAGGCAGTAGACACAAGCATGTGGGCTCTAGGACTCTCCATTAGAACCCCAGGTTTAGCACTTCCTAACTTTGGGAGAGTTATGAACTGCTCTGGGCCTCCATTTCTTCATCTTTAAGATGCTCTATGAGCGTTACGGATTAGGTTATCCCCCCTCAGAATTCATTTCTGGAAGCCCCAGTCCTCAGAACCTCAGAATGCCACCTTGTTTGGAGACAGGATTGTTGCAAGTGTAACTGGTTAGGATGAGGTTATACTGAAGTAGGGAAGCCCCTAATCCAATATGACTGCCCTTATGTAAAGAATGTCATGTGATGAGAAGAATGACATACACACAAAGAGAAGGCAATGGAAAGAGACACAGGGAGAAGAAGGATCTCTATGAGCGATAGAGAGGGTCTGGGATCAGAGTGTTGCAGGCCAGTGTCAAGAGTTCTTGCCCTTACGGGCCAAAGAATTGGCCCCTGAGGCAGTGGATTGACTTCTGAGACAACAAGGTCAGCACACAAAGTAGGATTTATTATGGAGAAAGGAAAATCTGCCCTTAGAGATAGACAGGGAGCCCAGAAAATCGATAGCTCCCTGTTGTTTACATGGGGGGGGCGGTTATTTGGTCCTTTTTGTTGGGGAGGGGAGTCAGGAATCAGGGGTGGAGTGGTCTTTTGACATATCTCTACAGGAACATGTACACAGTCTTCTGAAAGCCTCCTGTTCATCAGCCTTGTGGCATTTTTGAGGCATCCCTAGGGGGCCATGAGTTGTGAAACTGCAAGTCCCTTTACAGGATGTGGGGTTCACAGTGCTCTCATGGGGGATGGGGGCACCGGCTCATTTTGTCTTCTGATCCCCCAGACCCAACAAGAGCCTCTCTCACAACTCTCAGGAGGAGCCAATCCTACCAACACATTGACTTTGGACTTGCAGCCTCCAAAACTGTGAAACAATAAATTTCTTTTGTCCACATCATTCAGTTTGTGTACTTTGTTGTGGTAGCACGAGCAAATGATATAATGGGATCCTGGTAAGGATTCAATTACTATATATTGTCAAAGAACAACAACTCAGCAGATCGGATTTAAAGATGTAATTGGCTTTTCTTAACAACTCATGACTTGAGCAGCTTCTCATCTTCCAAATAGAAAGGTGCTCTGATAAGCTGAGCAAAGAAAGGGGCTTTATAGGCAGAAAAGGCTGAGGAAAGTAGAAACAAGGAACAGCAGGGGAACAAGGAACCCTTGTAGGGTTAAAATGGAGAGACATTTTTATCGTACAGGCTCAGGTTGACTGGACAGCTTTGGATTGGTTGCAATAAATCTGTTTTTTTAAAAAATGGCCCATTTCTGAGTTCAGTTTGATTCTGTGGCACCTAGCACAGGTGACTCCATTCTGGTTTGATCTGATCTGGTGGGACCTTGAGCTGGAGCTCAGCACAGCATAATGGCCTTCCACAAATTTTATTTTAAAATATAAAGCACTTATAATAGCTTCTGATACCAAGGCAGAATAGATACATGATGCAATATGGAAATTAAAAATAATAAAAAGTATTTAAAGGGCTAGACTCAGGAACTAAAACAGAACCAGAAAGTAAAGTAAAGGTGAAAAATCAGACCAGCAGGCTTCCTCCCTTTTTGTGAAATCCTTTGAAAGGCTTTTTGTCTTGGATCACGACAAATTCCTGTGAATTTCATGGAAATTGGGTTGCTGAGGCCTTTCCTTTCTTGTAACAGTGTTACACAAGCAATGCACAACTGAAAGCTATTGCTCGTGTTTACACAATGGATTGTTACCTGAGCTACTTCCATTTGATAGTTAGATGCAGATCCCAAAAGCAGCTTCGGGATGCTTCCTGATGCTCTAGTTGACACACCTCCTGGTTCTGGATTTTCTCACACCTTTTGTTGTGAATGTAGTTCAGTTTAGTTTTTAATTAGAAAAATGATTTGTGTTCACTAATGAAAAATATAATCCTCAGAAAGGAGAAAAACATAAAAAACATCTTCCTTTAATTGCACATTGCCAGGGGCAACAAATTCTGCTGTATTTGCTTCTGATCTTTTTGATGCCTTCCTCACAGATCTCTTTTCCAGTAAGCACCATATAGGTTTCCATGCCAAACACCTCATAAGCACAGCTTTTAATACTTGCATAATATTACAGATAGGCACAATTAATTTTTAGTTTTCATCTATGTTGTTCATTTATCTGTATCTTTTCATTACCAAAGAACCTTCTTTTCATGCCTGAAGCTAACATCTGACAGACTAATTTTTTTTCCTCTCTTCTTCTCCCATGGATGACTTTTTCTCTCTCTTTTGGTTCACTCTGCTTCTCCCAATTTCAGCTTTACAGATTTACATTTATAATGTCTTTTCATTAATGCCACTTTTGCACTTGAAAAGTGTTTTCTCATATTTCTTCTTTTTGTTTCCCCTTTGGTGTACTGGGGTTTGAACTCAGAGCCTCGTGCCTGCTAGGTAGGTACTGTATCTCTTGAGCCAACCCCTTTTAGTTTAGTTATTTCAGGTAGGGTATGACTTTTTTTTTTTTTGCCTAAGCCAGCCTGAACCACAATCCTCCTACCTTACACCTCCTGTGTAGCTGGGATGACAGGCTTATACCACTACACCTAGTTTTTTTGAGGAGGTGGGGTCTCACTGTTTGCCCAGGATGGTCTTGAACCACAATCCTCCAATTTCTGCCTCCCAAGCATCTGAGATTACAGATGTGAGCTACAACATCTGGCCTTGTTTTCTCATGGACTTGATTCAGTGACTATACCAGTTCTTTCTTTTTTTTCATTTCATATCATTTTTTAAAAAAAAAAGCATTAGCTCCCAATTCTTTTTTTATAAAAATTATTATCATAGTATTGTTGTATTGAGGTACATTGTGATATTTACAAAAGTGCTTACAATGTATCTTAGTTAAATTCATTTCCTGCATCATTCTCTTTTACCCCCTTTATCCCTTTCTTAGAATAGTTTCAACAGATATCATTTTTCCATTTTGAGTACATAATATTTCTACTATATTCTATTCTCCCTCTTACATTCTTTCCTTATCTTCTCTTCCCTCCCATGGGTACCAACCCTCAGATAGGACCTGTTTTACCTTCCTGTCCTATGATTTTGTAAAAGACACATTTTTGTTTAAGATAGCTATGCAGCCCAACTTAACCATGAAAAGACAGGCAGCACCAAACCACAGGAAAAGAAAAAGCAAGACGGTAGAGAGTAACATCAACTTACATACACACAATCAAACCTTCAAACAACTAAGACAACTAAATGGCAGGAATCACCACACACCTATCAGTACTAACACTTAATGTTAACAGACTTAATTCGCCCATCAAAAGGCACCATTTGACAAAATGGATTAAAAAGGAAGATCCAAAAATTTTTTGCTTTGAGACTCATCTCACCGACAGAAATAAGCATATGCTTAGGATGAAAGGATGGAAGAAGATTTACCAAGTCAATGGCCCCCGAAAACAGGCAAGAGTAGCAATACTTATCTCTGAAAAAGTAGACTTCAAACCTACATTGATCAAACGAGATAAAGAAGGACATTCCATACTAATAAAAGGGGAAATAGACCAAAAGGAAATAATAATCATCAATCTGTACGCACCCAATGTCAACGCACCCAAGTTCATCAAACATACCCTGAAAGACCTAAAAGCATATATAAATGCCAACACAGTGGTTGTGGGAGACTTTAACACCACATTATCATCAATAGATAGGTCATCCAAACAAAAACTCAATAAAGAAATCCAAGATCTAAAATATGCAATAGGTCAAATGGACCTAGTAGATGTCTACAGAACATTTCATTCAACCTCTACACAATATACATTCTTCTCAGCAGCCCATGGAACCTTCTCCAAAATAGATCATATCCTAGGGCACAAAGCAAGCCTCAGCAAATATAAGAAAATAGAAATAATACCGTGCATACTATCTGATCACAATGCAGTAAAAGTAGAACTCAACAACAAAAGTAAAGACAAAAAACATGCAAAGAGCTGGTAACTAAATAACTCATTACTTAATGAAGAATGGATCATCAATGAAATAAAAGAGGAAATTAAAAAGCTCCTGGAAGTCAATGAAAATGAAAACACAACCCACCGGAACCTATGGGACACAGCTAAGGCAGTCCTCAGAGGAAAGTTTATAGCCATGAGTGCATACATTAAAAAGACTGAAAGATCCCAAATCAATGACCTAATGATACATCTCAAACTCCTAGAAAAACAAGAACAAGCAAATCCCAAAACAAATAGAAGGAGAGAAATAATAAAAATAAGAGCTGAAATCAACGAAATAGAAACCAAAAAACCATACAAAGAATTAATGAAACAAAAAGTTGGTTCTTTGAAAAAATAAACAAGATCGATAGACCCCTGGCAAACCTGACTAAAATGAGGAGAGAAAAAACCCAAATTAGTAGAATTAGGAATGCAAAAGGGAAGATAACAACAAACACCATGAAGGTCCAGGAAATCATCAGAGACTACTTTGAGAACCTATATTTAAAGAAATTTGAAAATCTAAAAGAAATGGACAGATTTCTAGATACATATGATCATCCAAAACTGAACCAAGAGGAAATTAATCACCTGAATAGACTAACACAAAATGAAATTGAAGCAGCAACCAAGAGTCTCCCCAAAAAGAAAAGTCCAGGACCTGATGGATTCTCTGCTGAATTCTATCACACCTTTAAAGAACAACTGATACCAACCCTCCTTAAACTATTCCACAAAATAGAAAGGGAAGGAAAACTGCCAAACACATTTTATGAAGCCAGTATTACACTTATCCCAAAACCAGGCAAAGACACCTTCAAAAAGGAGAACTACAGGCCAATCTCCTTAATGAACATTGATGCAAAAATCCTCAACAAAATAATGGCAAACCGAATTCAGCAACACATCAAAAAGATTATTCACCACGACCAGGTAGGCTTCATCCCAGGGATGCAGGGGTGGTTCAACATACAAAAATCAATAAACGTAATAAACCACATTAACAGAAGCAAAGACAAAAACCACTTGATCATCTCAATAGATGCAGAAAAAGCCTTTGATAAGATCCAACATCATTTCATGATAAAAGCTCTAAGAAAACTAGGAATAGAAGGAAAGTTCCTCAATATTATAAAAGCTATATATGACAAACCTACAGCCAGCATTATACTTAACGGAGAAAAATTAAAACCATTCCCTCTAAAATCAGGAACCAGACAAGGATGCCCACTATCTCCACTCCTATTCAACATAGTACTGGAATTCCTAGCCAGAGCAATTAGGCAAGAAGAAGGAATAAAAGGAATACAAATAGGTAAAGAAACTGTCAAAATATCCCTATTTGCAGACGACATGATCCTATACCTTAAAGACCCAAAAAACTCTACTCAGAAGCTTCTAGACATCATCAATAGCTATAGCAAGGTAGCAGGATATAAAATCAACATAGAAAAATCATTAGCATTTCTATACACCAACAATGAGCAAACTGAAAAAGAATGTATGAAAACAATTACATTTACAATAGCCTCAAAAAAAATCAAATACCTAGGTGTAAACCTAACAAAAGATGTGAAAGACCTCTACAAGGAAAACTATACACTTCTGAAGAAAGAGATTGAGGAAGACTATAGAAAGTGGAGAAATCTCCCATGTTCATGGATTGGTAGAATCAACATAGTAAAAATGTGGATACTCCCAAAAGTAATCTACATGTTTAATGCAATTCCCATCAAAATTCCAATGACATTCATTAAAGAGATTGAAAAATCTACTGTTAAATTTATATGGAAACACAAGAGGTCACGAATAGCCAAGGCAATATTCAGTCAAAAGAACAATGCAGGAGGTATCACAATACCTGACTTCAAACTATATTACAAAGCAATAACAATAAAAACAGCATGGTACTGGGAAAAAACAGACATGAAGACCAGTGGAACAGAATAGAGGACCCAGATATGAAGCCACACAACTATAACCAACTTGTCTTTGACAAAGGAGCTAAAAATATATGATGGAGAAATAGCAGCCTCTTCAACAAAAACTGCTGGGAAAACTGGTTAGCAGTCTGCAAAAAACTGAAACTAGATCCATGTATATCACCCTATACCAAGATTAACTCAAAATGGATCAAGGATCTTAATATCAGACCACAAACTCTAAAGTTGATACAGGAAAGAGTAGGAAATACTCTGGAGTTAGTAGGTATAGGTAAGAACTTTCTCAATGAAACCCCAGCAGCACAGCCACTAAGAGATAGCATAGATAAATGGGACCTCATAAAGCTAAAAAGCTTCTGTTCATCAAAAGAAATGGTCTCTAAACTGAAGAGAACACCCACAGAGTGGGAGAAAATATTTGCCAACTATACATCAGACAAAGGACTGATAACCAGAATATATAGGGAACTTAAAAAACTAAATTCTCCCAAAACTAATGAACCAATAAAGAAATGGGCAAGTGAACTAAACAGAACTTTCTCAAAAGAAGAAATTCAAATGGCCAAAAAACACATGAAAAAATGCTCACCATCTCTAGCAATAAAGGAAACGCAAATTAAAACAACACTAAGATTCCACCTTACCCCTGTTAGAATAGCCATCATCAACAACACTACCAACAACAGGTGTTGGCGAGGATGCGGGGAAAAAGGAACCCTCTTACACTGCTGGTGGGAATGTAGACTAGTACAACCACTCTGGAAAAAAATTTGGAGGCTACTTAAAAAGCTAGACACACAACAAGGGGATTGGACTATGAGCACATGATAAAAGCAAGAGCACACAAGGAAGGGGTGAGGATAGGTAAGACACCTAAAAAACTAGCTAGCATTTGTTGCCCTTAACGCAGAGAAACTAAAGCAGATACCTTAAAAGCAACTGAGGCCAATAGGAAAAGGTGACCAGGAACTAGAGAAAAGGTGAGATCAAAAAGAATTAACCTAGAAGGTAACACCCACGCACAGGAAATCAATGTGAGTCAATGCCCTGTATAGCTATCCTTATCTCAACCAGTAAAAACCCTTGTTCCTTCCTATTATTGCTTATACTCTCTCTACAACAAAATTAGAAATAAGGGCAAAATAGTTTCTGCTGGGTATTGGGGGTGGGGGGAGAGGGAGGGGGCGGAGTGGGTGGTAAGGGAGGGGTGGGGGCAGGGAGGAGAAATGACCCAAGCCTTGTATGCACATACGAATAATAAAAGAAAAATGAAAAAAAAAAAAAAAGAAAAATAACTTGGTATGATTTAAGGTTCCTGAAAATTCTGACTATATTAATGTATTAAAATTTGCTTATGAAAATTAAACTATAGCTGGATAAAAAAAAAAAGCTAGACATCGATCTACCATTTGATCCAGCAATACCACTCTTGGGGATATACCCAAAAGACTGTGACACAGGTTACTCCAGAGGCACCTGCACACCCATGTTTATTGCGGCACTATTCACAATAGCCAAGTTATGGAAACAGCCAAGATGCCCACCACTGACAAATGGATTAAGAAAATGTGGTATCTATACACAATGGAATTTTATGCAGCCATGAAGAAGAACGAAATGTTATCATTCGCTGGTAAATTGATGGAATTGGAGAACATCATTCTGAGTGAGGTTAGCCTGGCCCAAAAGACCAAAAATCATATGTTCTCCCTCATATGTGGACATTAAATCAAGGGCAAACACAACAATGGGATTGGACTTTGAGCACATGATAAAAGCGAGAGCACACAAGGGAGAGGTGAGGATAGGTAAGACACCTAAAAAGTTAGCTAGCATTTGTTACCCTTAACGCAGAGAAACTAAAGCAGATACCTTAAAAGCAACTGAGGCCAATAGGAAAAGGTGACCAGGAACTAGAGAAAAGGTGAGATCAAAAAGAATTAACCTAGAAGGCAACACCCACGCACAGGAAATTAATGTGAGCCAATGCCCTGTATAGCTATCCTTATCTCAACCAGCAAAAACCCTTGTTCCCTCCTATTATTGCTTATACTCTCTCTACAACAAAATTAGAAATAAGGGCAAAATAGTTTCTGCTGGGTATTGAGGGGGTGAGAGGGAGAGGGAGGGGTGGAGAGGGTGGTAAGGGAGGGGGTGGGGGCAGGGGGGAGAAATGAACCAAGCCTTGTATGCACATATGAATAATAAAATAATTTTAAAAAAAGATAGCTATGCAGAAGTTTGATTATGACATTTCCAGGTATATATGTATTGTATCCCAAATTATTTGATCTCCTCCATTTTCCTTCCTTTCTACCTTAATCCCCTTCTTACGGCTATTTCAACAGGTTTTAAAATTTTCTATTCATGATAAGGGCAGAATAGTTTCTGCCCAGTAGTGAGGGGTAAGATAGGGGAAGGAGGGGGAGAAGGGGGGGAATGGAGGGGGCAAGGGGAAGGGGGGAGAAATGACCCAATGTATGCACATATGAATAAAATAAAAAAATAAAATTTTTAAAATAAACAAAATAAAATAAAATTCTCTATTCATTCTTGTATAGAAGGTACATCACCCACATTCACCTTCTTAACTTCCTTCTTTTACCCTCCCTCTCCAGTTAGTACCTCCCCTTAGCACGATCTGTTTTCCATTCTTGTCTTTCATTGTTTCAGCATCTGTTCCTTGTTCAGTGGCTTTTTGCCTTGGTTTTGTGCTTCTGCATTAACTGTGCTTAATTCAGTCTAGCCCCCTCCATTATAATTCCTTGGCCTTTTCCCTCTATCCTGTATTGTTTAACAGTTTCCAGCCTGTTTCCTTGTGTCTTGTTCCTATACATGTGTGAGGTATTTCATAATTATTCACTTTCTTTCCTTCTTTTCCTCCTCCTTTGGTATCCTTCTGATGGTCCCATTTTCAATACGTGTTCTGTATATGTTTCTGTGTGTGTAGAGTATTGCTGAATTTGTATTGTGCCTGTATTCCACATTTGAGAGAAAACACACGGCCATTGGCTTTCTGAACCTGGATACCTTCACTTAAGATGATGTTCTCTAGTGCCATCCATTTACCTGCGAATGACAAAATTTCATTCTTATGGTTGAACAAAATTCCATTGTATAGAAATACATTTTTTAACCCATTCATCAATAGTGAGGCATCTTGGCTATTTCCACAGTTAAGTTATTGTGAATAGCACCGCAATAAACATGGGTGTGCAGGTGACTTTATTGTAACCTAACTTACATTCCTCCAGATATATTCCTAGGAGTGGAATTGCTGGATAGTATGGCAGTTCTATTTTTAGTTTTTTGAAGAATCTCCATACTGTTTTCCTAATTTACATTCCCACCAACAGAGTATGAGGTTTCCTTTTTCCCCCAAATCCTCATCAACATTTGTTGCTCTTGATGGAAGCCATTCTAACAGGAGTGAGGAGGAATCTTAACATGTTTTGGATTTGCATTTCCTTTATGGCCGGAGATCGTGAGCATTTCTTCATGTGTTTTTTAGCCATTTGAACTTCTTTAAAAAGCTCATGACAATTCTTTCCAATACATGTTTTTAAAAGCTGTGCAAGATTTACATAAGCTTAATAAAGTAGCTTTTCCTTGTTCATTTTCATTATGTGATTTATACATCTTGCATTCAATAATGGTTATAAGTTCTACCAAAAGTTTAAAATATAAAGAAAGACAAAATAACAAGCACTGTGGAGCTTAGCAAAGGCCTTAAAGAAGCATAAAATATTTTTTCAAATCTTGGCAGCTTCACCAAGCATTGCACTGGCCTCAATATGTAAATACCACCATACTTTTGAATTGACCGCACATTCAAAAATAAATGAAATACTAATTTGCTAATGAGTATATTCTGGGATTGCCTTCTGAGACCCCTAGCTATAGTCAATTCTCTCCCAGAAGGGTGCTAATAACCCTCATAATCTCTCTCTCAGCTCTGTCTTTTTATGTTTACAAAGCTGCCTTGCTCAGCCAAGAGCTGGGGGTCCCCTCCATGCAGGCCCTCCTGGGACACTCCACTTTCCTGTGGAATATGAAAAGAGCTAGGTCACCCGGGATTGCTCCCCTTGTCAGATGGTCTCCCCAAGTCAGCACCATCCCTGGTTTTCTATTTCCTTTTATCAAAGAAATAGAAAGTAACTGAAACATCTTAGTTTACATATGACCAAAGGTTAAACCCTTTGAGTTTATTGGCTTTTCAGGACAATGTTTTAGAAGCCACTATTTATTTCTATCACTGGTATAATTCTGGTACTTTCTGGTAATAACGGCATGTGCCAGACACTGTTCTGAGCAGCTTTTGCTCATTCATTTTATCCTCACAACAACCCTAGAAGGTGGATTTAATAATTGCTCCATTTTACAGATTGATAAATTAAGACACAAAGTTGTGTGACTTGCTCTAAATTATATAGACAGCAAGGGCCTGAGGAAGAATTTGGAGAAGACAATCCATATCCAGCTCCTGCTTGTACTCACTACATTACAGTAACATTTTAGTCACTGTGCTGGTTTACTTTATACACATTATCTTGTTTAACTTTCACACAAAAAATTACATTATTACCTCCATTTTACAGATGAGGAATGAGACCCAAAGGAATTAAGCAGCTTGTCCAGGCTCTACACAGGTAAGCACAATGAGATGGAACCAATTTCCCCTTGTATATATATAGCTATTGACCTAGTGGTGAGGCATCTCTGAGACTGCTCTGAACACTGATCAAAGGATCTTTCTAGAAATCAAGGGGCATGGTCAATAAACAGAAGCTGCAAAGGCTGCTCTGCCACTCTGCTCTGTGCAGCTGCATTTCTCTTTAGAAAAATAACTCCTGCACCACCATACAAAGCTAAGTAAGTCACCAGGGCGCTGAGAAGCAAGAGGAGTTGGTGACCAGCCATCAGATACAGAGGAACACTTTAAGGATGGGATATCATTTTCAGATTAGATATAAATATAGAGATGGTTAGACAACATACAGAAGAGTTCTCTGACCTTTATTTTGGGCAGAAAGCAAAATGCAGTGGGCACTTAATAAAAGGTACTCATGAAAGACACCCAATCTCTGTTACTACAACAGACATCTTGTCCTTGTGGAAAAGCGTGCTTGGTTTCTGAATATTTTTTGAGGGGACAGCACTGGTGTTTGAACTCAGGTCCTGAACCTTGAGCCATTCCACCTTTTTTTTGTGTGTGTGTGTGATGGGTTTTTTTCGAGATAGGGTCTCCCAAACTATTTGCCTGGGTGTCTTTGAACTGTGATCTTCCTGATCTCTGCATCCTGAATGGCTAGGATTACAAATGTGAGCCACTGGAGCCTAGCAGTTTTCGAGTAATTTTAAGCTTACATATTAATGTAATGGGTAGCTTAATTTGGGTGGCAAAGAGACCAACAAAGAAAATTAGAACCATTAACTAAGGCCCAACGAAAGCATGGAGCTGTTGATAAGAGGAAATTATATTTGTAGAACTATGCCATGGGGAGACAATAGATGAAGACAATAGAGGGGAGGTTGACCCTGAGGTTATTTTTCAATTAGTGTCAGGTAGGGTTTCATGAGACAACTTCTCAGATTGGAGATACATTCTTTCTGAAGCACAAATCCTCTGGTTATTTTATTGCACTCTGGGGGTGCATTTTGAAAATAAAAGAAAGTTAGTTTTTTTATGAGCTCATTGGTACTACAGACACTTGGGTATGCATTGTGATTCCAGCCATCATAATTGGACAAGCAGTGGGCTTGTTATTTAATTTTGGAATTTCCTTTCTCTGTCACTTCCTTCCAAAGTACCCCAGGCAGTCACACCTTCCACTCCAGGGAAGCAGGAGGTAATCTTGGCAAATACTGACACTTGTGGAGCTTCTGGGGAAATGGCTGACTAGCGGTGCCTAATATGCTTTTCCGCTCTAAAAAAAAGGACCAAGACAAAGAGTAAACGACAATTGTTCAACAAGAATATTTGTTTTTTTTTTATTTTATTATTCATATGTGCATACAAGGCTTGGGTCATTTCTCCCCCCTGCCCCCACCCCCTCCCTTACCACCCACTCCGCCCCCTCCCTCTCCCCCCCACCCCCTCAATACCCATCAGAAACTATTTTGCCCTTATCTCTAATTTTGTTGTAGAGAGAGTATAAGCAATAATAGGAAGGAACAAGGGTTTTTGCTGGTTGAGATAAGGATAGCTATACAGAGCATTGACTCACATTGATTTCCTGTGCGTGGGTGTTACCTTCTAGGTTAATCCTTTTTGATCTCATCTTTTCTATAGTTCCTGGTCCCCTTTTCCTATTGGCCTCAGTTGCTTTTAAGGTATCTGCTGTAGTTTCTCTGCATTAAGGGCAACAAATGCTAACTAATTTTTTACCTATCCTCTCCTCTCCCTTGTGTGCTCTCGCTTTTATCATGTGCTCAAAGTCCAATCCCATTGTTGTGTTTGCCCTTGATCTAGTGTCCACATATGAGGGAGAACATACGATTTTTGGTCTTTTGGGCCAGGCTAACCTCACTCAGAATGATGTTCTCCAATTCCATCCATTTACCAGCAAATGATAACATTTCGTTCTTCTTCATGGCTGCATAAAATTCCATTGTGTATAGATACCACATTTTCTTAATCCATTCGTCAGTGCTGGGGCATCTTGGCTGTTTCCATAACTTGGCTATTGTGAATAGTGCCGCAATAAACATGGGTGTGCAGGTGCCTCTGGAGTAACCTGTGTCACAGTCTTTTGGGTATATCCCCAAGAGTGGTATTGCTGGATCATATGGTAGATCAATGTTTAGCTTTTTAAGTAGCCTCCAAATTTTTTTCCAGAGTGGTTGTACTAGTTTACATTCCCACCAGCAGCGTAAGAGGGTTCCTTTTTCCCCCCCGCATCCTTGCCAACACCTATTGTTGGTGGTGTTGCTGATGATGGCTATTCTAACAGGGGTGAGGTGGAATCTTAGTGCGGTTTTAATTTGCGTTTCCTTTATTGCTAGAGATGGTGAGCATTTTTTCATGTGTTTTTTGGCCATTTGAATTTCTTCTTTTGAGAAAGTTCTGTTTAGTTCACTTGCCCATTTCTTTATTGATTCATTAGCCTTGGGAGAATTTAGTTTTTTCAGTTTCCTATATATTCTGGTTATCAGTCCTTTGTCTGATGTGTAGCTGGCAAATGTTTTCTCCCACTCTGTGGGTGTTCTCTTCAGTTTAGAGACCACTTCTTTTGATGAATAGGAGCTTTTTAGTTTTATGAGGTCCCATTTATCTATGCTATCTCTTAGTTGCTGTGCTGCTGGGGTTTCATTGAGAAAGTTCTTACCTATACCTACTAACTCCAGAGTATTTCCTACTCTTTCCTGTATCAACTTTAGAGTTTGGGGTCTGATATTAAGATCCTTGATCCATTTTGAGTTAATATTGGTGTAGGGTGACATACACGGATCTAGTTTCAGTTTTTTGCAGACTGCTAACCAGTTTTCCCAGCAGTTTTTGTTGAAGAGGCTGCTATTTCTCCATCGTATATTTTTAGCTCCTTTGTCAAAGACAAGTTGGTTATAGTTGTGGGGCTTCATATCTGGGTCCTCTATTCTGTTCCACTGGTCTTCATGTGTGTTTCTGTGCCAGTACCATGCTGTTTTTATTTTTACTGCTTTGTAATATAGTTTGAAGTCGGGTATCATGATACCTCCAGCATTGTTTTTTTGACTGAGTATTGCCTTGGCTATTTGTGGCTTCTTGTATTTCCATATAAATTTAATGGTAGATTTTTCAATCTCTTTAATGAATGTCATTGGAATTTTGATGGGAATTGCATTAAACATGTAGATTACTTTGGGGAGTATCGACATTTTTACTATGGTGATTCTACCAATCCATGAGCATGGGAGATCTCTCCACTTTCTATAGTCTTCCTCAATCTCTTTCTTCAGAAGTGTATAGTTTTCCTTGTAGAGGTCTTTCACATCTTTTGTTAGGTTTACACCTAGGTATTTGATTTTTTTGAGGCTATTTTAAATGGAATTGTTTTCATACATTCTTTTTCAGTTTGCTGTTTCAACTAGAATATTTGAATGGGTGTGCTGGAATATTGAAAGGAAGAAAATGGAACCGCTGAGGAATGTGGAGACTCAAGATGGCCCTTCAAAGAAAGTGACAAAGCACTTGGATCCGTCACCTTGTCAACCAGTTGAAATCAGCTCCAAACCCAGAGGGACTTTCTAGAGTGGGGAAAGGGTGAGAAGGAGCTCCCCAGCACCCCACTAACACCATGAACATCTGAACTCTTTGGTGTTGGAGAATCCTGCAGCACTCCTAGGTGCTGACTCCACTTTAAGGAGCTTTCTGAGGAAACTGCACCACTGTCTCACTCCAGAGAAGGAGTCCTGCCCATGTTCCTCTCCGTGTGCATTACTTTCCTTCCACCTCTGTAATAATGTTCCTTTACACTGCTGCTCCTGTCCAAATCACAACTATGCCCTATTTCCTCTCACTTCATAACCTGGGTTTTAGAGAGTTCCTTAGCCATCAGGCATTTAGTCTAGGTTTCCAACAAAGTTTCCCTCTGATTATTTTATAGCTAACATGTCAAATTGTGTAGTATTGGTACTGACACACTCAAGAGGCACACTTTCAGTTCAGTTATTTACATTATTCATTAAAAGAATAAGATACTAACTAGGCAGGTATGGTTGTACATGCCTATAGTCCCAGCACTTGGGAAGCTAAAGAGGATCATAAGTTTAAAGCCAGCTCGGGCTACATGGTGAACATAGTCCAACAAAGGACATGTAGTGAGACCCTACCTCAGAAAATAAAGAGGTGCTAGAACTCAGTACTTTCTCCAAAGACAGTCATTATGTTCCCCTTGAAGCTTAACACAAATGTCCAAATTATTACACAAAGCAGTCAGCTTGTAGGTTTCATATTAAAGATAAAATAAAATTTTAAAGAGAGCATAAAGGAAGGAGGAGTTGCATTACAGACAAGTTAATATATGCATAGGAAGATGTGGGGAGTGGTACGAATCCTATATCTTTGGGGAGTTACTATGAAATTTAGTTGTCATTCCATTTTACGCCAAGAGTTGATCAGCAAAGAGAAACATTCATACAGAAAGGAAGTGAAAAATAAGAGCATTTTCCTTCATCAGCAGTAATAACAATGGCTCCCATTTTGGAGAACTTTCTGTATGTTATACAATGTTCCAAGAGCTTTAAGTTACTAATTATGATGGACTAATTAGATAGGAGGCATTTTATTTATAAAGGAGATAATTAGATTAAACAACTTGCACAGTTAGTTACACCATTAATAAGTGGCCAGGCCAGGTTCAACCTCAACTGTGCCTGACTCCAAAGCTCCCCACCACCAGGCTGTTAACACCTATGCTTTCTGGCTGGTAGTATCTTCTTCCATGATTAGCACACGTAACATCAACTTGCTTCAAATAGGTCTTCCCCAAAGAAAATGAACCTGACCTAAGCAGATGTCTTGTGCATTCCAACAACTCAGCAAGCATCCTAGCCCTTGCTTACCCAAGGTGTCAGTTCTCTGAAGCTGGGTACAAGACTGCCATGTAGTCATATCATAGGACGATTTCCCACCAGCACAGACCTTGTCCCTTAGTCATCAAAGGCACACACCCTACCTGCTTACTCTGCTCATGCCCAGAGTCACACGCATCACCTGCAATGCTCTGGCCACCAGAGTCTTCCTCTGCCTTCCCATAGCTACTGGGGAGCCCTCCTGAGGGGCTAATCTAGCTCTGATGACAAGATCCTTAGGGAAAGGAACTGCTGGTTTTGAGTACTACCTGCACACAGGAACTCTACTAGACATTTTCCTTAAGCAATTTCATTTATAGAAACTTATCAGTAATAACAAGATAATGCAGTGCAGGCTTCAGAGCCAGATGTGGTCTTAAATCTAAGCTTCAATTAGTGTAAATTTCATCTGTAAAATGAGTATCGTGTTTCTCGGGTTTGGATCTTTAGTGTCCATCAAAGGACCACGCGATAGAACCGTGGTCCCCAGTTTGGCATTAATGGAAGGTGGTGGAAATTTTAAGAGGTGGGAGCTAGTGGGCAGTCTTTAGGTCATTGGGTGAATGCTTTGAACAGTTTAGTGGAACACGGTCTCTTTCTCTTTCTTCTTAACTTTCCTGCTATGAAGTGAGTGTTTTTTCACCACCATGTACTCCTGTCTTGACACAGGTCTAAAAGCCAGAGGACCAACTCATCATGGACTGGACCCTCCAAAACTGTGCAGTAAAATAAACATATTCTTTTTATAAGTTGATTATCTAAGGTACTTTGTACTGAAAGCTGACAGACACAGGATTGCTGTGAAGACTGAATGAGGCAGTCTAAAACCCTTAGCACTGCATGACCCACAGTATGTACTCAGTAACTGTTGACAATTGAGGATGGAAGAGTCAGAGCTAAAACTGTGATGGAAAAAGGTCTTTTGGAACCCAAATCTCCTAAATTGTAAAGGAAATACTGATTTTTGTTTATATTTTTGTCTAGATATTCAAAAATCACATATAAAATTTACTTTGCAGCTTGGGCCTCTATTTAGAAAAAAATGGCAACATACCTTCACTGATTCTTGTTTACATAAATTCTTATTTACATTCCCCATTCCCTAACCTGGATTCAAAATCTATGTTCATCAGGCTGTCACCTCGTGTCATCCCATATTGACCAGGTGGAAGACAGTGGGAATAGGCACTGGTTCTCCAACTAAGAGCTGTGTATTAAACATTGGGACATAAAAAAAAAAACCTCCTCCACTAATTCTAATAATGAGAAGCCAAGTTTGAGAACCACTGTGTAGGGAGAACACAGAACATAATTCTGGTAACCCAGAATTAGCTACATAATTCTATGTAGCCCAGGTTTGCCTCAAATCTCAATCCTCCTGCCTCAATATCCCTAGTGCGGGGATTACAGTGTGTGCATCCCTGCCCAGCACATAACAGCTATTTTTAAGTTTTATTGAGATGGGATTTTCATCCAACAAAAGTCACCTGCTTTAAATGTAGTTTGATGAGTTTTGACAAGTATATATAGTCTTGTAGCCACCCTTTAATTAAGACATAAGCAGTCCTTTCTTTACACAGTAGCATGGAACTGTAAAAATGACCACGCAAGCTGAGACCATGAAAAGTAGTCTTAATAAATAATAAGGAAAATTTGTGACCCTAAAACTTCTTGTCAAAATACTTAAAACTCTCTTACTGGCAGTTATAAATGAATAAACAAACAACAGTAAAACAAATGTTTGTTTAGTGCACTGTGATTTAAATCATGAGGAACATTAGGGTGAAAGTGTTCATTTACTTGTAGAATCTTATAGAGACTAGTTTGGACAGCTCTTGCCTCTGCTTGCCATATAATTTGCTATTCAGAGTATCATTTCTATGCCTTGGCGAATCCTTTCTAAGTTTAGATCAGTTTCCAACACTGGGTCTTTTGCATTTTCAAGGTTGTGAAATATCTCTCTGAAAATGCTTTTAACTTTAAATCTTTTTCTCCCCAGCACTTGGGATTGAACCCAGGCAAGTGCTCTACCACTTAAGCCACACCCCAAATCCTTTTTCTATTAGATTGTTTTTCAGACAGGAGATCCTCATGTCTCCACCTGGTTTTCAAAACACCATTGCTTTTTTTATCACAACTACTTTCCTCATTTATGCTGGTAAGTTCACTTTCACTGAATCCCTCTGGCTGCATATCTAATCTATTCCTTCAGTAATGTCATTTATGTTTAATTCAAACTTCACATCCAACCTTATCACTTTTGACTTCTTTGCTGAACTCTCATCTTTGTTGGCCAAACCTCTCCTTTGTTTATCCGTTTTTGTAAAACATCATTACTGGGAGAAGAGCAAGCAAATGCAGAGACAATGCTCTGCTGTTTGGGAGTGGCCTGGATGACAGGTGTGCAGTGAACAGCTTGAATCAATAGACTTTGGGCTGTCACTGATCCTGATACACATCTGTTATTTATGTAGTGACTTACACACTGAAGAGCCAGCAGCAGAGTTTGTACTTTACACAGTTACTCACACTTAAAGAGACTGTGGCAACTGAAATTTGGACTATGTTTGTTGGGAGACTTTTTTAACTAAACTGTGATAACTGAAATTATGAGAACTGAAAAATAGAAAACATGCAAAGTAAAGACTGTATTCAACATTTCCAGCTTATTAAAGAACTCCCTGGTGTCATATGCAGCCAGTCTTTCCCCAACCCCCAGGCTCTGACAAACACTGATCTGCCCTCTGTCACTGTAGCTGCGTATTACCTAGAATTCTGTATAGATGGAATCAACAGTGAAGCCTTTTGTGTTTGGCTTCTTTCATTTAGTAGGTGCTTTTGACATTTATTCATTTTGCATACATATGATGGCTATTTTTCTTTCCTTTCTTTTACTCCACTATTACTAGCTGTCATCTTAATTACAAAATACAGTGAAACAAAACCACGCAAACTTCCTTTGCTTTTACAGCCTCCCTTCAGCTGCTCTTATCTGTCTCCTCCACATGAGAGACTTTTTGAAATAATCATCTCTTCACTCTCTCTCTCTCCACTCTTTTTTCAACTCAGTGTTTTGATTTTAGCTCCCACTATACTGCTAATGCTTCCCTTAGCAAGGTACCAAACAACCCCATTTGTATACATCCAGTGGCCATTCCTTTTTTGTTATGCCTTTAGTTGCACTTGGCATAGTTGAGCACTGCTCCTTTAAAAAATCTCCAGGTTGTCTTCTTCCCTCTCTAACCCCTTCTTCTCAGTCACCTTGCAGAGTTCCTTTCCTTTATGGAAGGTTGTAAGGAGTGTATACTCCTAGGACTTCTGTCCTGGTCACTCTGGATCCCTGGACAAGCTCAACTATCCCTGTGGTTTTCTCCAGCTCCAAATGTGTGTCCCAAATTCCAGCCATGTGTATCCTACTGTGCAGTGGGCACTGACTTTCAATGCCAAATAGATACCTCAGAATCAAATGTTCAGCATTAAACTCATCGTTTCAGTTCCCTCTTTCCCTGGAAAGATTTCCTCCACTTACTTCCTAATTTTAGTGAATGATCTCAGTATCAACTCATTTGTCCAAACCCAAAACTAGATTCCTCCTGCTCCCTTACTCCCACGCTCCCCGCCCCACCACATTCAATAAATCAGCGCTGTCTCCCAAGTCTCAGGAATCTGAGCATTTCCCCCCCTCCAGTTCTATCACCATTGTGTCTCCCATGACCCTTTCCTTCCTGTGATCTGTTTTCACCACTGATTTTTTTAAAAACACAAACTGGATCTTTAACCTTCCTGTTTAAAACTATTCAGAATGTCCCCAATCCAAGCTCCTAAACAAAAAGATTTTCCATGACAAAGCCCCTATGACTAGCACCAGCTCAACACTCCAAATTTTAGTGAGAATCAGTATCTTGTGTCTGCCATTTGGGTGACCTCATCTGCTCCTTGGATCCTAAACAGCAGAAACTAGGACTGTAATGAAGTGGTAGGTTCTTGACTACATCTGGCAGGTTGCTATTTGCTTCTGTTTGCTTTCAGGTAGGATAAAACCCCCAGCCCAGAAGGCAGAGGAGCTATGCTCAGGTGATGACAAAACTTCCAAGCAAAAAGAAAGCCAAGACAATGGGGAAAGGAAAGGACCCCAAGTCCTTACAGGCCTTGTCTATAAATGCAGCCCCCACTGCATTGACAGAGCCTTCCTAGCTCTGTGCTTTCTACCACCCATATCCTCAATGATTTGGTCAAAGGACTCCTAATGAGAACAAGAGCATTGCTGATCCCTCATGACAATGCCGAGAATATTCTTAATCATCCAGCTTCTTTGGGGGACATGAGGTCTACTCCACTCCAGTCCCAGTTAGCTGAACCAAAACAAGATCTGAACTTGAGCTGCACCACGGGGTTCTGTTTTCAAGTGTTTACCTTTTGGGATTCCTTTCTGCTCCACACCTCATACCCCAATTTCTGTTCTTTGAGCAGAGTAATCTCTCCTTTGTGGAAGAGACTCAACTATCAGCAAGATCCCTACAGACATAGCAAGACACTTTTCTTGTTTCTGAGTTAAGCAGGAGGCAGCATAAATACACACTAAGACCTCCTGCAAATCAGGGGCACCAAAACAATTATTTTTAAAGAACTTGGTTGATAATCCCAAGAAAAGATTTCAAAACACTCATTGTAGAAAAAATGAGAATTTTACTGCACTTCTGAACACTCACTTTATAGCTTCATAGTGTTTTAATTTTAAGCTGTATTCCAAGGCAAGCAAGAGGTGTTAGAGAGCACTCTGCACTATGAAATCTGTTTGAAGACCAAACTTCCTCAGATAAGCACCTGAAAGAAGTCAGAGTGAAGAATGATGCTCCTGAGCAAGACAGATGCTTTCTGGATAAACTCATAGGCAGGGCCAGAGCAGTAAAGATGACCTTGGAGGTCAACCCATCCATCTCCCATTGCCCACTAAGGAAAATGAGATAAAGTGATTTGTCCAGGGTCAGGTGACTTACCCAGGATCCCACAGTTAGTTAGGCTGGTGTCTAAGCCAAGAGTACAAATCTGGTCTAACACTGAGATACTATTTTTCCTACAGGATCACAAGTAGTTCAACAATCATTCAGAGATCCCTTCCTTACCATTTACCTTCCCTACCTCTACTCCCAAATAGATACATCATACTTGGAACTTGTAAATTGCTTTTGAGTAATCAGAGTCCACGATTCTATCATTTGCAGGGCTGGGCAATGTTCTTCCCCTCTCCTTCTGGGGTGTAGGGCAGAGGGGAGGCTGGTGACCTCACCATAGACCAAGGAGTGAGTCACTGACTAAACCAACTTCCCAGCTTCCAGCTCCCTGATTTTTTTTCTGCTCTGAGTAAACTGAGCTGGTCAGCCTCCCACGATGTAAACACTCCACAGAGAAGGAAAACAAAGAAGCTGCTTGTTTAGAAAAGACCTGCCTCCCTACTGAGTCTTGCTACAGGTCTTTTTTTTACCTACTTGAACAGTCTCTTCCTGCAGGTGGTTGCATAGGAAAGATGCAAGAGGATGACCACAAAATAACCCTCCTCAAGGGTCTTGCTCCATGTCTTCATCAACAAAAAAGCTCACTGAAATCAAGGTGGGAATGCTAACGAGAATCAGAACTGAAGTGGAGGCCTTGGCAAAGATCCAAGCTGTTAAGGCCATTTAGCCACATGTGCCTTTGTTAGATCATTGCTCATAAAACCACATGGTCGGGAAATAAACATTACCCAGAGAGCAAGCTGCCATCTTCCTTAACAAAATCAAACTCCAGCTTACAAAGGAGGCTGGAAGGGAGGGAAAAAGAACCCCACCTCCCCATACTCTTTTCCTTAGGCAGTCCTTCTTAAACTATAGCAAGCACTTCTTTAAAATGCAGATGTTCAGACCTTGCTCCCACAAGGAGGGAGGCAGGTCTGGAGGAGGACAAGAGGACTGGGTATCTGCATTCTTAACAAGCACCCCAGGACCACAAATCTCCATTGCTATTGCTGCACAGAGTGCCTCTGAGGGGCGCTGCTCATCATTTACTGCTCTTACTCTAGTGTGTCCTCTTCCAAACATGGCTGGAATTCTTAAGCAAGACTGTTCTAAAGGCCTTGTCATGAAAACAAAACAAAACAAAATAACAACAGTAGATAGCAGAGAATAATTTGTAAGTAAATAATCTGGTTTAAAAGAGGTGGCTTTCTCATCTTCAGTATAGGATCCCTTACAGAGCTAACTCCCCAGCTGGACTGTAGCCTGTACATGCAAGAGGACATTTTTTTTTTTTTACCACCCAGGCGGACATGCCTTCATGAGTATAGCGCTGCCTAGAAGTCCAGACCCAGGAGAGGAGAGCTCAGGAGAGCATGGAGTTCCCTTTCCAGCCTACCACAAGCTTCCCTGCTGACTTTCACTTTCCTGTCTATGAAACTTCCTACCTCTGTACTCATCAGTTGTTTCTGGAAAAATCTAAATTGGTCAAGGAAGAAGATACACTCCCTTAAATGCTCATGGTTTTGCCTAAGGCAACTCTATATTTACATAAACATCAATTTCAGAAATTAAAATTTGAGGGAATTGAGGAGAGGGTGGCAGTGGTAAAACAGCTCAGTTCCCATCACTGGTTTCCAACAGACCTTGGTGATAAGGTCTTGGTGACATTAAAGGCAACAGCTTGCACACTAGATAAGCTTTGATATACAATTTAGCCATTTGTTCATTCATCAGTATTTTTTGAGCACCTTCTATGTACCAGACATAGTAAATACTGTAAAACAGTAAACAAGAGAGACTTCTGCTCCTGTCTTCACCACACTTAAAACCCAGCAGAGAAGACAACTAAGCTAGGGGTCCGCAGGTCATATCTGGGCTGATGTCACATTGTAACTATCAAGACATTTCCCACAAAAATTTGGATTTCAAGCTTCTTTTTAAAAATCAGAAAAGATGGCAAAAGTGGACTGGTAAGAAGCACTGTCTGTTTAGAGAAGCTTGCGTTTTGTAATTCTCCACACTCTCCACCACTCCTAAAAGTCTCATATTAATCCATTCTGCACCAGAACATGAAAGTTGAAGATGCTTGTGTAGAAGCATACAGAATACATAACCTAGTCTGGAGACCTTAAAGATGAATAGTGGCTTTCCAGGTGATTATGGGCAAAGAAAAGAGTAGGTGGGAAAGGTGAGCAAAGGCCCAGAGGTGAAGTCAGAGAGTGTGGGGGCAAGAGGACAGATGTGTTTGAGGAATCTAAAATGTTGCTCACAACTGGAGCTCTAGGAGAGGGGTAAGAGATGGAGCTAGAAATGTAGGCACCAGATACCTTGTGTTATCAGACTCTGGTCAGGGGCAGTGGTTCAAGACTGTAATCCTAGTTACTTGGGAGATAAAGCTATGGAGGATTGAGGTTTGAAGATAGTCCTGGCAAAAAGTTCGTGAGAACGCACCTCAACCAATGACCTGGTGTGGTGACACAGGCCTGTCATTCTCAGCTATTCGGAGAGGATCCACAAATAGGAGGATCATGTCCAGGCCAGCCTGGTCATAAAGTGAGACCTTATCTCAAAAATAATCAAAGCAAAAAGGGCTGGGGGCATGGCTTCAGTGGAAGTGTTGCAGGAATCTCAAACTGAGCTATGGGCCACTGAGGCAGTTTAGCAGGAAACGTTTTATTGTGCCAGCACAGACTCAGCGGACTTATGTCCAAAGGCTGAGCCCTGAGAACAAAAGGGTCTCACCTTATATACCCTTGCAAGCAGGTTACAGAAGCAAAAAGCAAAGCTTAACTCATATATGGTTGATGTGACTATTTTGGCTATTTCATTCCCCCAGTGCTTTGTGACCTTCTTCATGTTTCACTTCTTTTAAGTTTTATCTCTCTGCTATGCCATCCCTTCCCTCTGCTACACTATCAGAACACAAACTTGTCTGTTTCTTTTCTGGTCCTCCTTCCTGCTACAGTAGAGTGACTGCCTAGCAAGCACAAGACTCTGAGCTCAACCCCCAGTACTGCCAATAAAAAGAAAAACAAACCCAAACTTTATCCTTCACACAGAAGAAGAGGCTCCAAGAATTCAAACAGGACAATGCTCCCCATCTGATTATTTTTGGAAGGCTACTTGGCCTGCTGTATGGATGGCGGGCTCAAAAAGACATGATTGAGTTGGGGTCAAGATTTTAGGACATTCATGAGCAGTGCCTCTGTGCAGATTTGCAGTTCCCCTGAGCAGAAGTTACTCAGGAATGTCAAAGGATTGTGTCTGATCTTTTCTTCCTCTGAGCCCCTGCTGCTGATTTATAGCAGAATTCTGGGCACAGGGCAGGTGCTCAGAGAAGGGGTCTGACTCAAACCTCAATCAGAAACAAGGACAAAAACCTCTCAGTTCAGCAGTCATCTGGCTTTGCACAGAGGATGCTCTGGATTTGCATAGAAATGTGACACTTTCTCCTTGACCCAATAGGAAGAATAAATTTTTTAAAGTAATAACAAAAATTGAAGCTATTCTAAAGCTATTGACCTTCTTTGCCTTCTATTCAACTCATCTTTAATTTGGGTGACCCCTCTGTCTTGGACATGACTTTCCTGAATGTTGCCGAATCTCCCTCAGATATCCATCAAGTTTAAGGAAAAGATATGAAAATACTATAGGCTAATAAGAGGGGAAAGGTGCATATGCAAATAAAGCAGGAAAATGATACAAACAGCCAGAAAAAGACCATAGTTTCTATGTCTGATAGCAGAGGGAGCTAGGCACTTGCTGAGGGTTTTCTATCCATTGTCTCATTCAGTCCTCACAACAACCCCATTATCCTCATTTTGCACATTATTTCATGTTAATTAAGGCCTAGATTTGAACCCACCTCTGGCTCTGAAGGCTGTACTTCTTCACTCATGATCTCATTATTATTATCAATAGATTTTCCAAGAAAAAGTTTTGTTTTTCAGCCTGACACACAGATTGAGCTGGAGGTGTGGAGATCCATTAAAGTCAAATTGATTTAGAGAGAGAAGATACTGTTCATTTCAACAATACAGCTCCTCCCAACCCTCTTGCCACCAAAGTCTCAAATCTCAGCATGGGAGAAACCCATTAGAATTCTACTTTATAGAGCTAAAGTGATCTGCTTAGATTTCATCTACTGGATCATTTTCGTAGAATAAAATGCAAGTTCTCTGTAACAGTCAGGGGGGAATTACAATAGAAGGAAGAAGCATGTTGTTTTGTAGATAAACTCAAATCCCAAGTGTAACATTCTACTTGTTCAATCAACTGACTCTCGAAAGTCCATTCTCTCCTTTGCCTAATCTTAGCTCATCTGTTTTTTACTTTTCTGGTACTTGGGTCAAACCCAAGACCTCGCATGCATAATTATGTTACCACTTGAGCCATGGACCCATACCTTTCGTTTTGTCTTTTATTTCTGAGACAGGATCTTGCTAACTTTGCCAGGGCTGGCCTGGAACTGGTGATCTTCCTGCCTCCACCTCCTAAGTAGCTGGTATAACAGGCATACATCAGCCCTCACACACCCAGAAGCTAATGCCTTTTTAAAATAGATTTTTTTTCTCTCCAAATTATTGCAGAGACAAAGTGAGTTGTAGCTACTCAAATTAAGACATCCACTTACTGTTGGAGTAAGTGGTGAGGACTGGGACCCAAAGAATAAAATGCCCTGTTGCTTGAGCGACATACATCTAGCAAGAATCCTCCGAGAACCTCCATCCATTAAAGGCTCACAGCGCCTGAAAGAGCATAGCCCTGGGGCATTCACACCAAGCTTCTCCTTCATTTATTTCGAGAGGAAAGAAACTTAGCGGCTGGGGAGCATCTGGTGGTCTGTGAACCAGTAGGTGCTTGGCTTGGTCCTAATGGTTAGGTTAGTCTTTCAGCTGAAGACTACAGATTATAGCCTTAATACCTCAGCCCCCATCTTGCTTGCTTTAAATCAGTGGAGTGAGTCCTGGAGACATCAGTAACACTGCACAAAAACCCCTATCCCTAATTTTCATTTAATAAATATTTATGGGGCTTCTGGTATGTTGCCAAGAACTTTTCTGGACACTGAACTGAACAAAATTGGCCAAGTCCCTGCTCACATAGAGCCTGCATATTAGTGTAGGGAAAACAGACAAAAAAGCAGATAAGTAAATAATTACGCAGTGTGTAGGCAGAGGGAAGTAGGAGATGTGAAGAAGAAAGGATGGGGTTACAGGTAGTCCAGAAAAGCCATTCCAAGCAGGCTAACATTGGAGCAGAGACAAAAAAGAGAAAGCCACACACCCATGGAAGAGTACTCTGAAGATAAGAAAGGGCAAGGGCAAAAACTCTCAGGGGAAGATTATATAATTCCTGTTATCCTGTTGTACACACATTCCACATCCTTTTCTCTCCATTTCTCCCTCCCTTTCTTCCTTCTGTCTTCCCTGGTCCAAATCTTCCCTTACTAAATCAGACTCTCCAACCATTTTACTCTGGAGTAAGTACACTAAAGATGACAAATCTCAAGTGCATGTGTGTGTGTGTGTATGTGTGTGTGGTATTGGGTCTTGAACCCAGGGCCTTGCTATATTAGGCAAGTTCTCTACCACTTGAGCCATGCTTCAAGCCCCTTTGTTTTTATTTGGGTTTTGAGATAGAGTCTTGTTAACTTTGCCCAGGCTAGCCTCAAACTCATGATCCTCATGCCGCCACCTACCAAATAGCTAGGATTACAGATGAGTGTCACCACACCTGACATCTTACATGCTTTTGTGGAAGGACAAGTTTCCCTCTTCTGGAACCTGGTGACTCCTACAGCTCACAGAAGAAAGGCATGATAGTTAATCTTGATTGTCAACTTGATTGAATTGATAGACACCTAAAAGATTATTAAAACACACTTCTGGGTGTCTGTGAGGACATTTCCAGAGACAATTAACTAAATGTGGAAAACCTGAATGTGGGCAGCACCATCCAATAGGCTGGGGACCTGATGGAACCAAAGTGGAAAAGAAGGAAACCAACCAGCACAGGCTTTCTCTCTCTTCTCTCCCCCCTCTCCCCTCTCCCTCTCTCTCTGCTCCTGGCTGCCATGAGGTGAGCAGCCCTGCTGTACCACACCCTCCCTGCCATGAGGCTCTGTCCCAGTCCCAGAAACCTTGGACTGACACTTCTGCAACCATGAGCCAAAATAAATCTTTACTCCTTTAAATTGTTTCAGCAAGTATTTGTTACAGCAACAAAAATTGACTAACACAGGCTTTAAGGTTGAGAGAAGCAAGCATTGTCTTAGTACAATAACGTTTATGCTTGTCTAGAAGGAATAGTTTGTAGAGACTTCTCCTGTTCAGAGTCTGAAGAAGATGCCATCACTTCATAGCTTCACAGAGCAGAGAATGGCTGACATGTTACCTTGGGTATCAGAGAAGAGGCTGACCTAGGAAATAGGGAGCTGAAAATGAAGGGGCTTACAAGGGCCAAGGGCCTCTGTATTTGTGTGTGGTGGGACAGGGAAGGTGGGGCAGTACAAGGAAAATAAAAGAGGTAGGATGAGCTCTGCTGACTGAAGGCTTAGCTACAAGGTAGCCCTAGGAATCTACAGTGGTGTTCCTATGTCTATGGATGGATCTGGGGAGAAGATAGTTGGAACAGGAATGGCATCTCTGTACCTCCACCACCTTCTCTAGCTTCATAGCTACCCCCATACCCAGCTCTTGTTAATCCATATGGGTAGGATTATATCTCTTGAACTCAAAGAATTGAAATCAGAATTTTAGAATTTTGTATGTTTGGTTGTTACTGATAATCTGGCCCTTTATTGTAATATTAAGGGGCTGTACCACTTAATAAAGCTTTACAGTTTGGTGCTAGAAGCACAGTCAGTAGTAAAATGCTTTCCTAGCATGCACAAGACCTGGATTTGACCCCAAAATTGCCCAATAAATAAATAAATAAACAACAAGAAGAAAAACACCACACACTTCAGTTTACATGAGTTAACCTAGAAGTTAGCATCCTGTTTTCCCAGAATAGAATGCAATGAGAACCTTTGTTATTTTGCTTCTCTCTCAGTTTTTATCTACCTTTCCCCACCTGCAAGAATCCCATCTGTTCCTTTAAATGAGCTTATAACTCCCTCAGCATTAGTTAGTTGAAAATGCAACACCATTGTCCCTTCTCAGTGCCAGCCTCCAAAATAACTCTAGTCATTTGAATAAGGGGGTAGTAAAGACTTCAACTGAGTTTCACTCTGCATCTTAACAACCTAACTACAGGGCTGGTAAATCTAACTGCTAAATCGGCATCCTAATTTCACTTCTCAGCCTCTTAGCCATTAGCTTACACACACAAAAATCACTGTAGAATTTCCTGTTATTCATTGGAGGAGTGAGAATTCTCATAGGGCACATTCATCTGAAGCTTTTTCCTGCAAAATATAAACTGTAAACAGAGAATTATCAGGCCCAGCCTTGAGTGATCCTTTCTTAGATTTGGACCAGATCATCCCTTCAGTGTTAGATTACAGAGGATAGAATCATTACCTGTCGGATGTCAAGATAGCTCATCTAAATCTGGCATATTTGGATTGCTCACAAGTTTGAGTTATTCTCTTTCAGTAAAAATCTCTTACCTGAGTCCTGATTATGACCTTTTAGTCTTATTCTCTGCTAGGTTATATTACTCCTGTTCTAGCCAGCTTACTCCCAACCATATATTCACCTTGAATGCTGTGTTAAGTAGATTTGTTGCTATGACAAAATACCTGAGATAAACAACTTAAAGGAGGAAAAATTTATTTTGGCACATGATTCCAAAAGAGTTACTGTCCATTTATCTTGGTTTTGTCACTTTAACCTGAGGTGAGGCCAAACATCATAAAATATGTGGTGGAACAAAGCTGCTTACCTCATGGCAGGTGGGGAGAGGGGAAGAAAGAAAGAGAGAGAGAGAGAGCCAGAAGAAAGGGCCAGGGACAAGATATACCTTTTAATGGCATGCCCCAAGTGATCCACCTCCTAGTTCTTCCCAATCAAATAATTCCAATCAAATTATGGGTCTACCAATACATTAATCCACTTATTAAGTCAGAACCCTCACAATATAATCACCTCCCAATAAAAGGATTCACCAGCAGGGCACCAAGCCTTCAACACATAAGCCTAGGTTGTATCCCCAGCACTGTGCCAAAAGAAAAAATTCACAGATCTTACTGCTAGGAGCCTATTCACGTATAAACCTCTGGGGGCCTAAGAGAATTTGGAATTATTAGGTTTAGGATACTAGGCCAAAGGCACAGATTAAAGAAATTGAAAAAAAGGATAAACACATGGACTTCACTCTTACCCCTGGGGAGTTCAATGGATTCCACCAAATTATTCTCTCAGGACTCCACCAAGCCCAGTAAAATCCCATCTAGTCCAAATCAGCTAGCAGCCCTGGGTTACTCCCAGGTATAAAGTGCTGCTCTATTCAGAAAAGATCTTCTTACACCATTCTAGCCACAGGGCCCATCCCAAACCAAATTGAGCCATTTCAGGTACAACAATAAGATTAGAGATAGGGTGAATGACCATCTCAATGGGCACAAGATAGAAGGCGGTTCTGAGATGCAGGATTTTCAGTCCAAAATTGGGGATAGTCTATGCAAATCAAGATGAGGTAATCACCCTATCAGAGTGTAATTAGGTTAGGAATAAGCTTAGGTGCCACTCTTCCACTTCCAGTGATGTCACAGCTATAGATGCTTTACTTGGCTATGGATAGGAAACCATGATACTCATGTATAATCTATATGCACTCTGATGCTTATTTAAATAAAAGATTAGGGTATCTTTTGCAAACACTTAGAACTCAATCAGTGACATTCCAAAATTAGTTTTAAATGATAAAATTTTGTGTAATTATGACATCTCTAAAATAAGTGATTAAGTGCCTCAATAAAAAGGGAGAATATTCTGAAAACAAATTTCTGAGGAATTATAAATATTCTCTAAGATATTTGCCCAATTAAAGCTCTTTGGATCTTGTTTTTACATTTTTTTGCCAACAAAGGTTGCTTAGCAACTGTCAGCAGGCTCTTCTCTTTCATTAGTTTCCTCTCCCACCTTTGCTCCTATAGACTAAAGAAAAGTTAGTGCTCTATGATGTCCTCTTCTTCTCAATGATAAACAGGAAAATTAGAGTTTTTAAGTGTAACAGACCCTAGTACTTACACCAAGATTTTTACAGCCTAAAGGATGTGTTCCTGAAAGAAGATGAATTTTTATAGTGTCTTAACTAATTAAAGCCCATATAAAGGTGAGAAGGATGACTGCACCAACTATTCTGAACGGGCAATTGCTTACTTAGTCTAGTATATGTGTCTATCAAAACTGTAATCCAATTACCAGATCAAAGGGATTGCATTGTTGAGAAACAGCTTTGTGCCATGTGTTGACTAAGTGCTGATTTACTGGACTCTTAAAATTGAATTATCCTGGCTTGGGTGAGGGTTTGTTGGGTGGAGAGGGCAAGATGCAGTTAGGAAGAAGACCAAGATCATACAAGACTCAAGAAGGGGGTCCACAGTAAGACCTGGCCCCCTGGAACCTAAGACCATACTCTGGTCATTCTTGAGGATCTCAGTAGCAAGATTGAACCTATTTTTCCTCTAGTGCTCTGCCTTCACAGGAATCCACCACTCACTCTGCTCTTCTTGTATGGTTCATTAAGTTTCTTTTTGCTTCCTCTTCCTGCCCTGTATCATTACTCTAACCAGATAGCTCAACTTATTCAAATTCAGAGCTGTGCCCCATGTAACTGGTTTATTCAAGGGACTCTTGTCTACCTCAGGGACTCTCTTTTTCTTCTTTGTGTTTCTTTTAGTTTCCACTGTTCTACAAACTTCTTTGGTGTCTCTACACTTCCCAGTGCCTAGGAATGACTTCTCCATTCTGGGCAATGTCATAGACCAATAGCCAACTGTAAATCAACAAGTAACTGACCCTGGCTTAGTCAACTGGTACCAGGATAAAAGAGATATTAGGGTTTAAATTGTGTTCCCCTTCTTCCAAATTTGTATATTAAAATCCTAATTACTAGTACCTTATAATATGACTTTATTTGTAAATAGACATTGCAGAAGTAATTAAGATGAGGTCATAATGAAATATGGTAGGCATCTAATCCAATATGACTGATGTTCTTAAAATAAGGGGAAATTTGGGGGTTGGGGGTATAGTTCAGTGGTAAAGCACTTGCTTAGCATGCACTAGGCTCTGGATTTGATCCCTAGTATTACGAAAAGAGGGGAAATTTGGACATTGGTATGCACATAGGGAGAAAGCTATATGAAGAGAAGGAGAAGACAGACATCTACAAGCAAAGGAAAGAAGCCTGGAACAGAGCCTTCCAAAGGGGACAAACCCTACCAATACCTTAATATTGGACTTCTCTTCTCCAGAACTGTGAGAAAATAAATTGTTTTTGTCTAAACCAGTTTATAGTATTATGTTATGATAGCCCATGAAAATTAGTACAGATTTTGGTACCAGAAAGTGTGATGTTGTTGTTATAACAAAACTATGTGAATGGTCTTAGAATTGGGTAGTAGTCAGAGGTTGGAGGAGTTTTGAGGTGCAATATAGAAAAGGCATAGATTTCTTTGGAGACACTATTGATAGAAATATGAACATTAAAGGAGACTGGTGAAAGCTTAGAAAGAAAAAAGTAAGTAGTAGAGTGTACTGCTAATTTAAAGAATATATTTTTCATCATGAACACAATGTTACTAGAAATTTACTTCTGACAAAGTCTCAGACAGAAATGGGGAACTGCTGTTGGAAACTACAGAAAAGGTGATACCTGTTATAAAGTGATAGGACTTGGCTGAATTGTGTTCTGTTGACAGAAAGTAGAACATGTAAGCAAAGAACTTTGGTTGGGTGTTTGCTTGTTTCTAATCAAAGTACTGAAGGCACAACCTTGTTTCTCTTTTTTTGCTTATAATAAAATGGAGAGGAAAGAAATAAATTGAAGAAGAACTTGCTAAACAGAAAGAAACCGGCATCTGATAATGGTGATGACTCTCAACCTTCCTAGTATGTTCTAAAAAAGGGCCAAAGGTGTGGTTGGGTAACATTTTGCTAAAGAGGTTAGACTTTTAACTCATAGATCCAATCAACCATCTCAGCAAAGTCCAGGAATAGAGATACAGTTTTCAACAGAAGACTCTCTTGACTGAGAGCTTGGATGAGAGCTTAGTGGGGTGGCTGCTGACACTACGGCCCAGAGGGTACAGGTCCAGAGACCAAGGCCATACCCTCCCTGAAAGCAAAGGGTGAGTTGCTGCCAAGAGCCAAAATGAATATAGGAAGCCACAATGTCCTAAAGATGGTGGAATAGTTCCTGTCAGCAGGAAATTTGTGCACAAAATTTACCTTAGGATTCTGGCATGACAAATTTCTAATAGAGAAGCTTTACATGTTATGTAATTTAATCCTCACATCAGTTTTATTCTCACTTTACCAGCTAGGAGACTAAGCAACTTGCTGAAGGTCTTATTACTGGAAAGTGGAAAAACCAGGGTTTAAATCCACATCTGGTTTCAAGGTCTTTTGAGTTCACCAGAGAGGTTATTGAAACTGGGACATGACAACAAAAGGTAAGTAAAATTGCTCAAATTTACTCAATGGTTTGAAAACTAGTACACTTTACTTACTATTCATTTTCCTTAAGCATACGTGTGTGTGTTTGGAAATTTGATGCACAAGAGTACAAAACCAAGAATGCAATGATCCTTACAGGATGGATGTGCATTTATCTATGTGTCCGTATACCATAGCCCTGCTTGACCATAGTTTTACTTTCTGAGGTTTCAGTTACCTGTGATCAGCTGTGATCTGAAAGTATTAAATGGAAAATTCCAAAATTAATTAACAAATTTCAAGTTTCACACATTCTGAGGAACATAATGAAATCTCAGAATATCCAGTTTCACCCTATTCAGGGCTTGAGTCATCCATTTGTCCAGCATATTCTTGTTGTATATACCGCCTTCCTTAGTCACTTAGTAGCTGTCTCCATTTTCAGATTGACTGCCATGATATCACAGTGCTTGTGTTCAGGTGACTCTTATTTGACTTAATGGCCCCAAAGCACAAGAGTAGTGGCCTAGAGATTCAGATGTGCTAAAGAGAAACCAGAAAGTGTTTTTTTTAAGTAAAAATGTGAAAGTTCTCAATTTAATAAAGAGAGAAGAAAACTGTATTTTGAGATTGCTAAGATCTCTAGTACACCTTTATTACAGTATATTGTTACAATTTTTTATTTTATTTGTTATTGTTAACTTCTTACTGTTTGTAATGTATAAAGGTGAATATATGTATATGTGTGTGCATATATATGTATATATATATATACATATATGTATATAAGACTGTATGTGTAATCGTGTACATAAGGTTCAGTATACCCATGGTTTCAAGCATCCACTTGGAGCCTTCAGAAGATAAGGAGGGACTACTGTATGTATATCTCTATGTCTTTATCCATATTTATCTTGATACCCATATCCATATGTATGTATGTATGTATATATGTGTTTAGAAGTCTGATGCAGAAAGGTACAAAATCACTTATACAAGAGCCCTTCCAGAATGAGTGTGTATCTCTATATATCTAACATATCTTTATTTATACCTATATATGTGTCTCTATCTGTATCTATGGGGGGATGTATATTAAAAAAATAAACTGCATAAGGCCTGGGAATTGAACCCAGGGCCTTATACATGCTAAGCAAGTGCTCCACCACTGAGCCACATCCCTTCTTCTTAGCTAGGAGTTGTTGGAACCCTTAATCAAGAGTGTCAAGGGAAATGTCTCTTTTTCATTTACTGCCGAGCTATATTCTTTCCCTTGCTTATGGCATTTACCACTCTTACCATCTGTATTTGAGATGATTTCTTCCTCATAGCTGAGATTTTAATACTCTTCTAGAGAATTCACAAATCTCTTGGCAGCAATGTTTTGTAAAGTTCATTCTATAAGTCCTTATTGCATGCTAGAATTTAAGATTTATTCTTTAATACATTCTGCAAAATGCCAGCTGTAACTGCTTTCCACCTGGGAGATGCCTTGTTTCCATTTAAATTTCAAAGCATCTCTCTTCCCTGTCCTCTTGAACTTTTATTCTGATAGGTTTTGTGCTGTTGTTTGTGGTAACAGGGAGTCTTATAAACATATGGCCTTTGGACTAAACAAATCTCAGAATGATTCTCTCATTTAAAATGTCTCTCCAGCATAATAGTGCCTGGATTTTATGAAATTTCCTGATTCACCTCATAGAATAACCCCTTTGCATGCAGAAACACGGAGTTTCACAATGTATATATTTCATAGCCATTATTATATAGGCTTCATTAATATTAAAACAGCTAAAATAAAATTCCAGAAATTCAAGATCCAACCTCAAATACAGAAAGTTAGTTTCTCCTATTATTTCAGTCCTCCTGTTGCTCTTTTGCTGTGTTCTTTTTTTATGGGTAGATGTTAACTCTATTCTCTTTTGTTTTTGTCTGTCTTTCAATACTGGGCCACTTGCAGATTTTTTTAAAAATCAACCTAAATGTTCCATGGAGTGACAGATACACTTTGTCTGCCTTAAGGCCCTCTGGAGACACTCTCATTCTAATGGAGGTAACACAACAACATCCTATGTAAGCTCCATGAGAATTTCCTGTGTCTGCTTTGTCAGCAGTGTCAGCAAACCAGTTGGCGCATAGCAGGTGCAAAGTAAAGAGAAGAGAAATTAAAAGACAAATATCCTAAGTATAGGCTATAAACTTGGGAAGTCTAAAAAATTCAACTTCCTACAATTGCCATCAGAAGAAAAAAATGTATAGTGCATTTATAATTATACATGTTGTACTATCCAATTCATTCCTGGTGCAAGAGAATTTCTGGGTTGACCAAGTGTTGATGACAATGATCCCTTCATTTATAATTTTACATACCTGATACTTGGAAACTTTCCACAGACTATTATTGGCTCTGTATATTTTAAAACCCCAGGGCCAACTGGACACTTTTATTTACAGTATGATCTTTCACAATGTACCTTCACATGTAACGTGAGTCAAGCCAAAGGCACATTGGAGTATTCCGGGATCCATTTCTGCACCATAATAATGAACAGTGTCTTAATCATACATGGGAGTCATTGAAAATTATGTAAATATATCCCATTAAAGCCAAATCACATGAATGCTCAACTCAGCTCCACCTAGACAGATGCTCATGGTCGTCCAACATTCCTGGACACAGAGGAAGTGTAATGGAGCAAATGTCAGATGGAAAACATAGAAACAATTAAAAGAACTTCTCTTTACTGAATTTTATAATTCAGCTGTATTGACTTCATGGTAAATATAACCCTGATTTATTTAGAGGTGAACATGCCACCCAAAGATTAGGGTAGAGCGGTCATGGAGGGGGCACCCAGTCTTTCCTGGCTTTAGTCTATAGGAGGAGGGAGAATCAATTTCTCCTCTGTGCCTTCTGCTGAGCTTGCTAAACTAGAATAATGTGATGGGCCAGGATGTGAGAGCAAACAAGGCCAAACAGAGAGAGACCAATACAAAACCATTTAGAACTGTGTCTGAATCTCGCCACATCTCTATAATCTCCTTTTCTGTGAAACTTACTTTTTAAATTAAGCTAGTTTGAATTTAGATTTCTGTCATCTGAAGCTATGAGTCCAAGTAGTATTCAGGAAAATAGTGGTCAGCATTGTCTTAACCAATGTGAATCTGAGCTAGCTTTACATTGCTGAGAAAAAAGTAACTTAGGGCCACATAAACAACTTCTTCATTGGAGGCCTGGAACTTAATGATCCCCCTATACTCTGTTTTCTATTCCCTTTACTCGCCTGAACCAGAAAGCACAGGTGTCCCCCAATAATATTTTACATGTACATAGCACTTTAACATTTCAAATTTGCTATCTTATTTCATCATCCCAGGAGATAAATATTGTCATCAAAGTTTTTCAAATGAGGAAACGGAGGCTCAAAGAGATCAAGTGACTCACAGAAGGCCGCACAACTGGCACGGACAGAGCTAGGGCTAAAGCTTCCTAGTCTCCTATACATTCTGTGATGCACCATATATCCCTGAACAAACCTGTGGGCCTAGAACCTTCCATGCCCAGTAGAAAGAGTAATTCAGACCAGAAGACAAACACCTCTGGGGCTAGATATACTACTGGCCAATGGCTACTGCTTCTTTCACATTTGTCACCTTACTTTTTGGATTATTGAGTGCTACAACTAGATTCCAAGCTTCTAAACTTCTTCCCATATCCTAACCGCTGGGATACATGAACTAAATAACTTTTGCCTCAATAGGTAGATATGAAACTCCTATTAAAAGTTTAACTACTAGGATCTTCAAACATGATTTCTGTCCAATTACCTCTGCCCTATCTACCATGTACAATGAGTTCTTGAAGTTTTGACTCAACAGACTCCAATCCTCATCATTATGGCTCTCACCTTCTACTTCGATCCTTTTCTGATCCATTCTGCCCTGTTTTATTTCCGTAACAGAGAGAATCACCCACAAGCCACTGGTGTGTCTGTTCACACTGCCATGTGCTCCTTCTTTTTGTTTGGGATGGAGAATCTATCAGAGCTTATGAATCCACTTTGAGGACTTTGAAATGATGCTTTTCCTTAGGAATGGAATGTCAAGAAATGGCACCAAGTTTCAGAGATGTTTTACTGAAAACATCTCTGAAAGGGAGAGTGTTGACTCTAGAAAACAGGCCATTGATCACCATTTCAGTCATAAACTCCTAGCAGTCTGTATAAAGCAGCATTTCTCTGAGCAGTGTTTCTCTTTGCAGCATGACAGGATCATGAGAAGTCAGCATAGAGTAGCAAAAGTGCCCAAAAATGCTAATGTCACCTCCTATGACCATTTCCCATCTGAGAGCCTTCTGCAAGCACTGGGCGAGAAATACCTTTGTAAATAAAGTGTTTAGCACTGCCCTGAGTCTGAAAGGCAAGACACTGTGAATTCAGCCAGGGACATCTTCAGGAATAGGTAGAAAGCTGAGAGCTGTAATTTAGCAGACATTTAGTAGCACCACAGAAGGAGCTCAGGAACTATGGTTCAGAGACCATGGAAATAAACATTGTGAAAGTTTTGTAAAGCTTTGTAACTTTTCCATAATTCCTTATTAACCCCCTTTGTTTTCTATAATCTAAATGAAGAGAAAAACCTTATAACATGCAGTGGGAGTAAAAGTCCAAGAACTCCAAAGATTTTGGGGGGAACCCAAAGCAAACAATACCAAGGGATAGAATAGAAGGTGACAGTTTCAAAGTCCTTGAGGAGAAGTACATAGACTGTTTATTCTTGAGACACAGTCCTAGGACTTTGTAATAGGAACATGTAAGAGGTCCTTCTAGATGGAATTTTGTTGTCTCTTCCCAATCCCCAACCATACCCAGTATTATTTTTCCATATTTTGTTCCATCCTCTCCCAGGCTAGATCCAATTAGACTAAGCAATCAGAGTGGTCCTGTCCTTATCACTGATTAACTCACTGTTAATGCTTGTTCTGCTGAGTGACATGTGTGAGGAATTCTACTGAGCATCTGGGAAAGTTTTACCTGTGTGTCTTTTTAAGAGCTTACAATCAGAAATAAGACAAAGCTGTTTCTTCACATTCCTTCTATTCCATACTGTCCTGGCAATCCTGAACAGTGCAATAAAAGAAGCAGAAGAATTTAAGAGCATAGAAATTATAGTGGAATGAGTAAAGTTATTTTTATTCACAGATAACATGACTGCCATAATAAAGCTAATAAGTAAATTTAACCATTTCAAAGGACAAAAAAAATTGTATTTTTACAAAACAGCACCAAATAATTTGAATGTGAAAATTAAAACAATGTCATTTATGATAGCGTAGACATAGACATGAAATATTTGGGAATAAGTATCAAAATGTGGACAGAATTCTACAATAAAAACTCAGCACACTGATGGAGAAAATAAAGATTCAAATAAAGAAATGCCACCTTCATAGGTTGTATTACTCAATATTTTTAAGATGTTAATCATCCCTAAATTTACTTAGAGATTCATACATCTTAAGTCATAATTTCACCAGGATTTTTGGAAGAAATGTACAGGTGATTCTAAATTTATATGAAGATTCAAAGAATAAAGCAAAGTGGAATTAAGAAGAATAAAGTATGAAGACCTAACATTTGACTTTAGGACCTTTATACAGCTAGAGTAATCAAAACAAATAGATCCATGGAGCAGAGTCAAGAATGCACAATAAACCCTCACTTTTACAATCATTGAGTTTTCAACAAAACCATCAAAATATTCCAAGGGGAAAAAGAAAACCCTCTCCCCAATTGTTATTGAAAAGAACTAAATCTCCTTCATGCCATTCACAAAAGGTAATTCAAGGTGGACCACAACCCTTAACATCAAAGCTGAAACCATAGAAAAGAAGAACCATAAAAGAAAAAGTTAAAATTTTCTGTTTATCAAATAAAACATTAACAAAATGAATAAACAAAGTGTAGCTCGAGAGAAAATAGTAGCAAAACACATATTGACAAGAAGACTGATATTCTTAACACAGGAAGAATGCATTACAACTCAGTAATAAAATGACAAGCAATCCAGTAGAAATAGGTACACGATTTGAAAGAAAAAAAGAACTTCACAGAAGAAAGATATTCAAATAGCTAGTAAGCAAACAAAAAAGTGCTCAAAGCCACCAGTCATCATGGAAATGTGGATTAAAGTCACATGGCAAATGAGCATTAAGGGAACAGGTAGAATTAAGGTTGCTAATTAGCTGACTTTAAAGTAAGTAGGTTATCCTGGATCACCTGGGTGGGCCCACTATAATCAGCATCCTTTAAACAGAAAGACGACAGAGGCAAAGACAGAGAGTTTAGGAAAACACAATTACAGAAGAAAGATGGAAAAGTTGTAATATTGCTGGCTTCAAAGATGGAGAAAGGCGTTACCAGTCAAGGTCATGGGCACCCTCCAGAAGATGGAAAAGGTAAGGAAATGAGTTCTTTCCTAGAGCTTCCAGAAAGCAGCATAAACTGACAACTTGATTTTGGCTCAGGGATTCCCTGGCTGGATTTCTGACCTACAGACTGTAAGGTAATACATTTGTGTTATTGAAATTGATAACTTTGTAGTAATTTGTTACAATAGAAAGATAATATACTAACAAAGAGAAATGAAAGCATATGTCCACAAAAACCTTGTTCAAAAATGTTCTTGGCATTTTTATTCCTAACAGCCAAAATCTAAAAATAGAATGGATCTCCACCAATAGACTAACAGATAAACTATTGTATATTCATGTAATGAAATATTACTGACCAAGAAAGAGAAATAAACTATATGTATGTGTTATATACAATATGAATGAATCTCAAATGCATACTGAGTAAAAAAAAGCAATGCATGTATTATATGATTATATTTCATTTCATTTTATACGGAGTCCTACAATAGTCAAAAACAATCTATGGTGAAAAAAATAGAGACAGTCATCTCAGAATGAATAAGGAATTGACTAGGAAGTAATCTAAGAAACTTTTTGAGATGCATGCAGATATGGTTCTGCACCTTAATAAGATTTTCAGATATATATATATATATATATATATATATATATATATTTATATTTATACAATGGAGTATTATTCAGTCATATAGATGAAAGAAGTTATGTTATTTGCAGATAAATGGATGGAACTGATGATCATCATGCTAAAAAAAATAAGCCAGAATCATAAAGACAAATATTACTTGTTTTCTCTCATATGCAGAGTCTAGATCTAAAAACATACATGAATATGAAAGGAAGTCTGTTTGGGGGAGTAGGGAACCAATGGGAAGGGAGAAGGTAAAGGTAGGGTGATAGGTGAGCATGACTGAAGTACTTTGTATACATGTATGAAACTAGAATAATTAAACCCACTAAAAATTATTTTTAAAAGAAGGGCGAATAAGAAAGAAAAATAGAGTAGAGGGGTGAATTTGATCAAAGTACATTATGTGCATTATAGACACAACACAATGAAAACTCTTTGTATAATTAATGGACATTCATAAAAAAGAGAAAAGAATTAAAGAATTTTGTGTGCACAGGTGTATATATTTGTAAAATCTCATGCAGTGGGTTGTGTACTTTGTTACGGGTTGAATCATGTTCAGAAAGTTATTTGAAAAGTCCTAACACTTAGGACTCATGACTGATTTTATTTGGAAATAGGATCTTTGCTGGTGTAATCAAGTTAAGATGAAGTCATACTGCCTCAGGGTGGCCCTTAAGTCCAATAACTAATGTCATTATGAGAAGGCCGTGTAAAGATCCAGGGATATGGAAGCTCTAAAGGCGACCAGGTGATGGCAAGCGTGATACATCTGCAACCCAAAGAATGGTAAGGATTGTTGGCACTCACCAGATATTGGAACAGACTCCCTCAGAGCCTCTGGGAGGAACCAACCTTGCCAACACCTTGATTTCAGACTTCTGGCCTTCACTACTAGGAGGTAGACATTTCTGTTGGTCTATGCCACACAATTTGTGGTAGTTTTGGCAGCTCTAGGAAAAAATATACACTTAAATGTGAACATTTCAATATATGTAAATTTTATGTAAAAAAGAGCTATAAAAATATTGAATTCTTCTTTCTTGTATGTATATGAAGCATTCAGTAGTCAAGTGTATGAAACTAAGTTTGGATTATTAAATCTAACTGGAGTATATATGAGTGTTCGGTGAATAATTCTTTCAATTTTATTTATATTGGAAATTTTTCATGATAAAATATTGGGGAAATGATTATCAAACTTGGCTCATAATGGGAGATAAAATCAATGTAGTAGGTTAAGTAATCATTTTTAAAAAGTGAAATGAAGAGAATAGAACAGAACACTCAGGGAAGATGAGTTGCTAATGAAATTTTAATTATATATAGAAAAAATATGTATATATGTAAGTAGTGCATCATGATGTAATATTATCTTCTTTCTGCAAGTTACAACTATTTTAGTCTCCTTGGTTTCCTGACATTTCACCTTTTCTCTTCACACATTGCTTTAATATTTTTATGCCCACATCTAATCCAGGCATTGTTTGCACAGATTCAGAGCTCTTGCTAAGAAATGCTGCACATCCATCTCTCTTTGATCTATTATTACAGTTAATAAACCACGTTCTCCTAAAACAAAGAGTTCCTCTGAGGGACTTCACAGAACTCTTTGCAAGCTGTATTTATATCTTCATAATCCCAGGGTAACAGTGATTTTCTGCATCAGGACACTAAAAGCTTAAAAGAATTAGTAAAACTCTTACCAGATATTGTTCCTCTGTCATTTTTTTTGGAAAGCATAGGCAATAAAAAGTTTAGCCATAAACCTTCAGTGAAAGATCAATTCTGTACAGAAGGTATGTGAACTCATATAGAATCTTGGACAAAGGATACTGATTATTTAGAACTAATTGTTCTAATCTATTATAATGTTATGTTTACATTTTCAATAAGTAATGAGGTGTCCAGTTCACTTAGTTCAAAAAACACTTACTGAGGGGCTGGCAGAGTGGGTCAAGTAGTAGAATGCCTGCCTAGCAATCATGAGGCCCAGAGTTCAAACTCTAATATCGCAAAAAAAAAAAAAAATCACTCATTGAAATCCAGCCGTGTGTCAGGCACAATGCTGTAGGTGCAAAGGACATAATGGTAATTTTGATAAGCCCTAGCTCTTGAAGAGTTGGAGTATGGAAGGACAGACCATAGTTTATTTCAAGAGTCAGGTAAATGCTATTCACAGTTATACATGCAGGCTTCTAGAGGTGCACAGGTATCAAGTTGGTACTGTTAGGACCCGGAATCCTATTCCCCCGAGAGACAGAGAGCCAGGCGTGAATGCAATCTACAAAGCAGAGTTTATTGGGCTGGCTAGCCAGGGTCGAGCTCCCACACGGACACGCAGGACCGGTTAGGAAAAACACGACCCTGAGCCTCTTTAGGGGAAATCTTATATAGACCGCGGTGGCGTGCATATTTTCGTTATCAACATTGGGCAAGCAGGCAGAGCACATCTTGCGCGTACCTCACATCTTGCACGTACCTCACATCTTGCACGTACCTCCCGCTCACATTCCCCACATTCTATATGCCCTAACCGAGCCCTGCCACATTGTTTATCTTATCTACACGGGGTGTTTGGTACTGGTTTCTCCAACAAGGGGGTTGGGGCCCGCTGAGACCTCCTATTCCTTTTATTCCCCCCTTTTCTTACGGCCTAAATTGAGGAATCATTCTCAAGGGGATGAAGAGCCTGATATTGTTGGCGGAGGACCAGAAGTTGGATAGTATTAATTCGACTTTTGACAAAAGTCATAAGTCGGTTTAGAATCCAGGGTCCTATGGTAACAAGTAATAGGATGATTATTATTGGCCCTGCCAGTGCAGATAAAAGGGTAGCCAACCATGGGGACTGGTTAAACCAAGACTCGAACCAGCTTACCCCGGCCTCTTTTTCTCGTTTTCTTTGTTCCAGGCTCTTTCGAAGTTTAGACATGGAGTCACGAACAACTCCGGTATGGTCAGTGTAAAAACAACATTTTTCCCCTAGAGCAACACATAGTCCCCCCTTTTGGAGGAACAACAAGTCCAGACCTTGTCGGTTTTGAAGTACTACCTCAGACAGAGAAGTGAGGGATTTTTCTAGGTGGCTAATGGAGGTTTATATTCTCTCTATATCTTTGTCTATGGCTGCGCGCAGCGAAGACATCCCTTTCTGCTGGGTGGCTAAAGAAGCTATGCCGGTTCCTGCTCCCACTAACCCTAGGCTGAGTAGTGTAGTAATAGTTACTGCGGATATAGGTTTTTTCTTTTTTTTTTTTTAACCATTTTTGTATTCCAGTATGAATATAGACTCTCTTTTGAATGATAGAGGATGCGGGGCAGCACAGCCACTATAACACAGAATTCTTTAGAGCTGTTAAACACCTTAGTTGACAGGCATGGGGTGAGTCCAGACCGCGAGCATAGCCACCACCCATTGTCCTTTGGAATTACCCATTTAATAGCATTTTTCCAGGTAGAACTGGCGTTAATAACAGTACATAAGTCCCGTCTGTTCTTTGGCACTTTTCCTAAGCAGGTTCCTTGGCCGCTTACCTGCTGTATGGTCAGACCTCTCTTACGGTCTCCCCAGGAACATTGAGTAGGGTTTTCTTCAGATGAGGTATCGTGAGTGGTGTTTAGCCCTATTGCCTCATAGAATGGGGGCCTCACATCATAACATAACCAACAGGAGTTAGTCATGTTAGGGTTGGTGTGGTTTAACGTCAGGAAGGCAGCACCCACTAGTTCCCAGAGGGGGTCTTTAGATCCGGTCATGAGACTGGGCCTCACCAGGGGAGGGCTGGTTTCTGATGGTCTTGGAGTTGTAACATTAGCCCGGGCTATGGTTGAGGGAAGGTGATGAGCTGTGGAAGGTCGGGGAGGTGGCTTTACATAGGGTGGCCTAAGTACCTTATTAGGGCCTATTGTTAGAGTAGAGACTGGTTGTCGCACACGCCGCAAGGTAAAAAGGGCTCCTGGATGATTTGTTTTGTAGAGTCTGACTCCCCAGGATTTACCCAATTCCCAATTCGTTGCCTTTTTTTCTAAATCAGTGAAATTTATCATAATGGGATTACAATTGGGGGGAGTTGGGCATCCCTTATTTATAGGTCTAGGTTGGTGGTATGTAATGCCAGATTGAGAGACTCTACTTAATTGAATAAGGTCCCCCTGTTTGGGGGGTGTCCACCATATATCCCCTGAGCTCTCACAACCCCATGACTTACAATAATAGTCTGCGATTTCTCCACATTTTTTTTTGTGGTTGGGTTGGGGAGCGGGACAGACATAGAAGTAACTTTGGCGCAAATCCCATTGTCCCCTGCCAGTGAATAAGGCCCTTAAGTCAAAGTATAATTCTGGGAACCAGGTGCTGGGAGGGGTCACCTTGGAGGTCTGGTTAAGAATGTCTCCTGTGGATACATCTACAATCATCCAGGTCAGGTTAAAAGGTTGATGTGGATTTGTATGCCCCCAGCAAGTGGTGGACAGGGTTAGAAAAAGGAATAAAGTTACCGAGGTCCAGTATGAAGTTTGAGTTTGAAAGAATTGTCCTTGTGGTGGGACACCCTTCTTGTTGGCAGGAAGCCTTTCTTCATAGCTACCGGATCTGCCGGTCTGATGTGGGTGTAGTGGACCCAGGTGATAATCCCATTCTAGGAGGGCTGCGGAGCATCTGGAGTGTTTTTGTTTTTTGGAGCATCCCATATCAGCCGGAGCTTGAGTGGGTTTGTTGGATGCTTTCGTGTAGACCAATTTTCCTGTTTTTTCTCCGGAGGGTGAGCCCGTCTTACATGGGAATGGTGTACCCATGCTGTAATCCCGTCGACCTTGAGGGCAGTAGGGGTAGTAAACAGTACAACATAAGGTCCTTTCCATCTAGGCTCTAGGGTTTTGGACTGATGTCTTTTAACCCATACCATATCCCCAGGGACTATGCCATGCTCCGTGTTTGGGGTCCTCTCTGCAGTATGGTACACTTGAATTAGGGGCCATATTTGTTGTTGTACTTTAGCTAAAGCCTGTAGAGTAACACAATAATTTGGGGCCAGATCACCTAGTCTCGGGCTTAAGGTCCTCTGAATGATGGGGGGTGGAGCCCCATACAGGATCTCAAAGGGAGTTAGCCCGTGGACATATGGAGAGTTCCGGACTCGGAAGATGGCCAAGGGAAGGAGCGTCACCCAATCACCGCCAGTCTCCAGGGCCAATTTGGCTAAGGTCTTCTTTAGTGTCCTATTCATCCTTTCTACTTGCCCTGAGCTCTGGGGGTTATATTTACAATGTAGCTTCCAATTGGCCCCCATAGTCTGGGCTAGTCCCTGCAGGACTTTACTAACAAAAGCCGGACCGTTATCTGACCCAATTGCCTCGGGCACCCCATATCTGGGTATGATTTCCTCTAGCAAAGCCTTTGCCACTACCTGACTCGTCTCCTTCTTTGTAGGAAAAGCCTCCACCCAGCCCAAAAAGGTATCTATGAATACCAGCAAATATTTGTACCCAAACTTTTTCGGTTTTACCTCAGTAAAATCCACTTCCCAACTATTTTTTCGGAGCCCTCCCCCGTTCCCGAGTACCTGTATGGTGCCCCTCCCTTCGTCCTGGTTTCATGACTGTGCAGCTGGCACAATCTTTCACAATTTGGCGGACTGCTATGGTCTGGTTCGGAAATCGGAGCTGCGCAGATGTCAACAAGTCTAGTAATTTTCTCCGCCCCAAATGGGTGGACTTATGTAAGTTAGCCAACAGGAATCGTCCGAGTTTTTCAGGCAGAATTAACTTGCCTTCCAAGTCGCTTTTCCATCCGTCTTCCCCTTCTCTAAAGGGGGAGTGGGCTCTCATCCAAGTGAAATCCTCTGTGGAGTATTCTGGTCGGGGGGGGGGGTAGCGGAGGGAGCTCTGGGACTGGCACGTCTATCGCCGCAACCGTGGAAGGTTGCCCTGTCTCCATGGGAGGACTCACCATTGCTACTCTCTTTGCTTCTTGATCTGCTCTGTTGTTACTGACAGCTTTTGGCGTCTTGGCAGACTGGTGGCCTGGGACATACATCACTGCCACTGCCTTCGGTTTTTCCACTGCCATTAATAGACGCTGGACTTCGGCTAGGTTTTTTAGATGTTTTCCTTCTGCTGTGCGGAATCCTCTTTCGCGATAGATGGCCCCGTGGACATGGATGGTACCGAAAGCATAGCGGCTATCGGTGTAGATATTGACTCGCTTTCCTTTTGCCCTCTCCAGGGCCTCTGCCAAGGCAATTAATTCCACTTTTTGGGCTGATGTTCCGGGTGGGAGGGTGCTGCTCCATACCGTATTTCCTTCTTGGTCGACTACAGCTGCCCCTGCCCTTCGGGCTCCATCTTGGAAAAAACTGCTTCCATCCGTGTACCAGTTTAATTTGCAGCCGGACAGGGGGGTATCCTTTAGGTCAGCCCGTACCTGTGTAACTTTGGAGAGGAATTCTTTGCAGTTATGGACAGGTGTCTGCAGTTCCGGGTTAGGCAACAAGGTGGCAGGGTTCAGGATTACGGGATCTGTGAATGTGATCCGAGGGGAATCCAACAAGAGCCCCTGGTAGTGAGTGAGCCTGGCATTCGTCATCCATTTCCCAGGGGGTTGTTTAAGGATTCCCTCCACCGGGTGAGGGGCCGTTACCCAGAGGGCCTGTCCAAAGGTTAGTTTATCGGCTTCTCTCACCAGCACGGCAATGGCCGCTATGATGCGGAGGCAGGGGGGCCATCCTGCCGCTACTGCGTCTAATTTCTTGGAAAAGTATGCCACTGGTCTCTTCCAGGGACCTAGCTGTTGGGTCAAGACTCCTTTGGCTACTCCCTTTTTCTCATCTATAAACAGAGTGAATGGTCTTGTAGGATCTGGCAAGGCTAAGGCAGGGGCCTGCAAAAGAGCGTCTTTTAGCTGATCAAAGGCCTGTTGTTCTCTCTCTCCCCAACTCCAATCTGGAGCTTCTTTGGTGGCCTCATATAGGGGTCTGGCTATTTCCTCAAATCCTGGAATCCAGAGTCTACAGAACCCCGCGGAGCCCAGGAATTCTCTCACCCCCCTAGTGGATGTCGGGGATGGGATAGCCAGAATAGTCTGTTTCATGGCATCAGTCAGCCATCTTGCCCCATCTGCAATCCGATAATCCAAATATGTCACTGACCTTTTACAGATGTGAGTTTTCTTGGCACTTGCCCGATACCCCAGCTCACCTAATTCCGTTAGCAGGTGTTTAGTAGCCTTGATGCACTCCTCTCGGGTTTCTGCCGCTAACAGTAAGTCATCAACGTACTGTAATAGAGTGACTCGTGGGTGGCTCCGGCAAAAAGGTTCCAGGTCCTGGCTCAGGGCCTCATTAAACAGGGTGGGAGAGTTTTTAAATCCTTGCGGCAGTCTGGTCCAAGTGAGCTGTCCGGATTGGCCCCCATCTTTTTGCCATTCGAAAGCAAATAGCGGCTGACTAATTTCTGACAATGGAATGCTGAAGAAAGCATCTTTTAAATCAAGGGTTGTATACCATACTTGCGAGGGGGGTAGGTGGCTGAGCAAGGTATAGGGATTCGGAACGGTGGGATGAATGTCCTCCGTCCGCTCATTTACCTTTCGTAGGTCTTGCACAGGCCCATAGTCCCCGCTTCCCGGCTTTCGGACGGGGAGCAGAGGAGTATTCCAGGCAGACTGACAAGGCTGCAGTATTCCTTCCTTTATTAGCCTGTGGATATGAGGGGCTATGCCTCTTCGGGCCTCCTCAGGCATAGGATACTGTTTCACCCGAATGGGGAGAGCAGAAGCCTTCAATTGTATAACTACGGGTGGGAGGTGTTTGGCGAGGCCGGTTCCCGCAGTCTCTGCCCAGGCTGTGGGAAATCTTTTTACCCAATGAGTCATGTCCCCTCCTGGTTTCTGTTGACTCTCAAACAGACGATGCTCGTCAGCCAATGATAGGGGCAAGACATGAATTGGGCTCCCTTTTCGATCAGTCACAATTATTCCATCTGGTTTAAAATGGATATGGGCCCCTATTTTGGTGAGTAGGTCCCGTCCGAGCAGGGGAGCGGGGCTCTCAGGGACAACCAGGAAGGAGTGTGTGACCTGGTGTTTTCCTAAGTTCACCTTTCTTTTGGTAGTCCATGTACATAACTGCGTACCGGTGGCCGCCTGAACAACACTTGTTCGTGCCTTGTTCAAAGGTCCATATGCCTTGTTTAAAACCGAATACTGGGCGCCGGTATCCACCATGAACCCCATCGGCTTCCCCTCCACATGTATTGTTACCCAGGACTCGGGGAGGGGGTCTGAGCCCTGTCTCCTTCAGTCCTCTTCTCCGGCTAGGAGGACTCTGGCCTGCTCTACTGCTTGTTCCCTTTCCCTGTTTTCCCCCGGTCTCCTTCCAAACCCTCTTCTTCCCTTTAACTTAGGACATTCTCTCTTCCAATGCCCAGTTTTCTTACAGTAAAAACAGTGTTCCTTATCCGGGGTCCTGGCGTGGCCCCCTCCCCTGGGTTGGTCCCGGACACCCGCTAGGAAAATACGGGCCATTTTTCTCTGTTGCTTTCGGTTTTCCTTAGCCTGGAACTCCCAGTCCTCCTTTCTCAATTTCTCCTGGGCCTCCCTGTCTTCCTTTCTCCGTCTTTTCTCCCTTTCTTTTGGAGTTTCCCTAGCGGTAAAGACCTTTTCCGCTACCTGTAGCATTTCCCTTATAGTCATCTCCCCTAAGTTTTCCTGTTTATTGAGTTTTCTCCTAATATCTGGAGCTGCCTGATTAATGAATGAGAGTACCACAGCAGACCGGTGGAGGTCCGCCTCAGGGTCAATAGGGGTATATTGACGGTATGCCTCATAGAGGCGCTCTAAGAAACCGGCCGGGCTTTCGTTTTCCCTTTGAACGACTGCTTTTACTTTTGCAAAATTGGTGGGTCTTCTAGCGGCCGCTCGGAGACCGGCCATAAGAGTCTGGCGGTAGATCCGAAGACGCTCCCTACCTTCTGTGGTCCTGAAATCCCAATCAGGGCGGCGTAGGGGAAAAGCCTCATCTATGGCCGGTTGGAGAGTTGTGGGTCTCCCATTATCCCCCAAGACGTTCTTCCTCGCTTCATTGAGGATGCGCTCTCGTTCCTCCGTCGTAAAAAGAGTATTGAGCAGCTGATGACAGTCATCCCAAGTGGGACGGTGTGTATGCATGATGGACTCCAAGAGATCTATGAGACACTTGGGGTCTTCAGAAAAGGGCAGGTTCTGCGTCCTCCAGTTATATAGATCACTGGAGGAGAAGGGCCAGTACTGAAACTGTTGCCCTCCTCCCGGTCCCCCTTGGCCCACCGTCCAGACTGGAAGTGTAGGGACAGTTTCCTCCCCCTGTGTTGATGAGGAGGGCCTGTCTTCCCCCTCCCTTTCCCGGATCCCTCGGGGGCGAAGTCTTCGACTCATTCCTCCTCCAGCTGCCAGTCCTATTGAGGTGGATGAGGAAATTTCCTCCTCCGGGGCACTGGCTTGGCCAGGGGGAGTCATATATGGAGGCGGCCGATCTTCCTCTGCCCCTGCGAGGGATGGGTAAAGGGGGGAACTCTCTGGTAAGACCGGAGATGGTGAAGGAGATGCCCTAATTTGAGGACCAGTCAGGGTGGGAAGAGGAAGTTTTTCCTCCTCCTTTATGACCAAGGCGGGCGTGACTGGGGTTTTAGCCCCGGGGGCCAAACTGGAGGGGTGGGTCAGAAAAACTGTTAACCAAGGGGGAGGGTTCCTCACCAGATCCTCCCAAACCAAAATGTAAGGAACTTGGTCTGGATGGCCTCGACTGTCTGGCTGAAAAATGACTGCTTTAACCTTAGTGATCATGTCTAGGGAGAGGGAACCTTGAATGGGCCACCCGACTCCAAAGGTGGGCCACTCTGTAGAACAAAAGGTGTCGAACTTACCTTTCTTGATGACCAGACCTGCATTTAAGGCCCTTTCTTTAACTTCTGAAAAGTGAGAAAGGATCAAAGACTTTGGGGTTGTCTGCCCCTGTCCCATTGTGGAAGGAGAATCAAACACCAGGAGAGAGAGAACAAAAAGGGTGAAGACAACAATAATTCCACACACACAAAACACTCTCCAGCACTCGCTCGGACCGGTCCTTCTCTCACACTGGTGCGCACCCCATTCAACCTCCTCACCGTCCAACTGGGATATCAGGCCAAAAGGCGTCCACTTGATGGGTGATCGGTCGACTAGTTCAATTAGTTCTTCACCTGGCACCAGGGTTCCTAAAATGCTCGAGCCCAAATGAGAGGAAAGCCTCTCCCAATAGGACCCTGTGGTCCTCCTTGCGAGATTCCCAGAATGAATCTCCCTGGGGATTGGCCGAATCCCCGCCGCGGCCCAAATGGAACACTCAAGTTCCTCCAAATGAGGGTCTGGGATCCCCTCCCAACGCCTAGGACTTGGGACCGCCCCTGCTTTCTCGCAGGCAGGTTCTGTCTCTCGAGAAAATGGAATCTCGGTGGAACCTCCAAAAGTTAGGACCCGGAATCCTATTCCCCCGAGAGACAGAGAGCCAGGCGTGAATGCAATCTACAAAGCAGAGTTTATTGGGCTGGCTAGCCAGGGTCGAGCTCCCACATGGACACGCAGGACCGGTTAGGAAAAACACGACCCTGAGCCTCTTTAGGGGAAATCTTATATAGACCGCGGTGGCGTGCTTATTTTCGTTATCAACATTGGGCAAGCAGGCAGCGCACATCTTGTGCGTACCTCACATCTTGCACGTACCTCCCGCTCACATTCCCCACATTCTATATGCCCTAACCGAGCCCTGCCGCATTGCTTATCTTATCTACACGGGGTGTTTGGTACTGGTTTCTCCAACAAGGGGGTTGGGGCCCGCTGAGACCTCCTATTCCTTTCAGTACATGTAACACTTGATGAGTTGGGTCTTAAAGAATGTTGCAGAAGTTACAAAAGAAAGACCTGGGCAGGAGCAGAATGCGTTCCTGATTGAGTTCTACAGAGGGTAGAAGATTTTATTTTGCCAAATGGAGCTTGCAAACTCAGGACCAGAGCTGAAGTGCTCGGGACAATAGAGTCTCAGCCATGTGCTATCTCTGGGACCCTCCATCTCTACCTTCCTTTGTTCCATCAAACACTTGGTCCTCTCTAAATATCAGACAGCAAGTTGTCAAACAAATATTTAATGATGATCAGTTTGAATACCTGACAAATCATTACTTTGTCTAGTTTGTTTACTTATTTCGATACTCTGATAGTAGCAGGATGTTGAAAAAAGCAAACAGAAATATTAGAAAGAACTAGTGCCAAAGACAATGTTGGATTAGGGTTCAGTCACCATTCTGTGGATCAGATAGCAGTAAAGGTAAAACAATTACTTCAAAGAGTTGTCAAGCCCTGCTAGGCAGAACAGGAGACCCTAAGAACCAGAAGTGAAGTGACTTTTCTTCTAATACTGATGCTAAGTAAGGATTCAAGAACCAATGCACATTCTTTCAAGCTAACATGGACCAGAGCAGCAAGGCTTATATTTTTAATCCCGGGATCTAGACCCTTATGAAAACTTTATACATCAAGAATGTAGGACTGTCTATTTTGATTGGGGTGAGCTGGGATAAAGAATATCACATAACAACAACAACAACAACAACAACAAAAATCCTCTACTTTAACTCCTGTTAAATCTTAAAGACTTACTGCAGACACTTTCCTTTAAAAGGCAGAGTTGAGAATTTGTGCAAGGCTATTCTCTTCCCAAAGGTAAAAAACCAGAACTGTTGTTGAGAGGTTTCTATTTCTTCCCTAGTGGAAGGCAGGTAGGCACCAAAGCAAATTCACAGCAGACATTCACAGCAAGCCAGTACAGTAGGCAGAGAAGAGCCAAGTAAGTGCAGCCCAATCACCCTCTGGAGTCAGGACACCCATAAGCATAGAGGAAGGTAAACAGCATTAGCCTCAGGCAGAGTCTTCTATGGATGACAATGACCTTTTGTAAAGGTCTGCCCACATTTGTAAAATGTCATGGAAAGAAACAGCTAGTCCTGGAGCTGACTGTGCTCATCCAGAAAGCTATTAAGTTGGAACTAATCTTGGGCATTGGTGGCTCACACCTATAATCCTAGCTACTCAGGAGGCAAAGATCAGGAGGATCACATTTCGAAGCCAGACTGGGCAAATAGTTTGCGAGACTCTACCTCGAAAATATCTAATGCACACACAAAAAAAAAGACTGAAAATATCCATCACACACAAAAACAGGCCCTGAATTCAAGCCCTGGTACTGCAAAAAAAAAAAAAAAAAAAAAAAAAAAATGGGGACTGGTAAGCAAAGGTAACCAAACTTAGAGAAAGGGAAAACAGGTGACAGCAAGTTCTTCAGTGTTATACTGGAATATTGTTTAGCACACCCATTGAGGATTATTTAATATTTTAGGGAACTCTTTGGTTCATAGGTTGACCATATGTTTTTCAAATGACGTTTTATTGGAACATGGCTACGTTAATTTGTTTATATATTGTCTATGGTCTCTTTCAAGCTATAACAGAAAGATGAGTAGTTGCAACACAATCCAAAGTCTATTTTCTGTCTAGCTCTTTAAGAAAAGTTTGCCAAGCTCTGCTCTCTTAGGAGAATGCACTTTTGTTTGATTTAGTATTTGCTGTTGATTAGGGACCAGACTCTGTGGAGCTGTGAGGTAACATGTAGAAAATTAATATGTTACAGAAGATTTCTGCCAGTGAAAAAATATAACCCCATGGACCCTATTTAATTTTCCTGTAAGATATTAACTAGTTTTGCATCCAATCTTATTCCAATATTGCTTCCTTAATACCTATATATACTTAATATTTTGAGATTTTTTAAATAAATTTTTTTATTTTTAGAACAGTTGGAGAATTATAGAGTTATTGCAAGAATAGTATAAAAAATTTCCTCGTGTGCCATCCCATTTCTTCTATTATTAAAAAAATCCACTAATGACTCAATATTGATTATATTATTAATTAAAGTCCTTACTTTATTCAGATTTCCTCAGTTTTTCCCTCATATCCTTTTTCTATTCCAGGATTCCATAGACATTACTGATTGTGATAGCTTTTCAGATATCCCTTGTGTTTGGTAACTTTTAAGAGCTTTGAGGAATATGTCAGATATTTCATGGTTGTCTCCCAATTGAGATTTGCCTCATGTCTTTCTAATGACTAGACAAGTTATGGATTGGAAGAAAAAGACCAGAGAAATGAAGCATCATTTTCATTATGTTATATCAAGGGTACAAACTATCATGATGATAAGTCATATTTGATAAGTCAACATTGTTGATATTATCATGGTGTTCCTTGTTGGTCACCTGGCTTGAGGCAGCGTTTACCTGGTTTCTCCACTATAAAGTTACCCCCCCATCCAGTCCCTGTCCGTGTTGCTCTGTTTGGAAGGTAGTCTCTATCCATAAACTGCACTTAAAAAGTGAGTTTTATTCTGTCTCCTTAAGCATTGAGTATACGCATAAATTATTTGTAACTCTTTTTATCTATTTTATTTATTTTAACTTAATTGTTTATTTTGTTTTTTATTTAATCATTTAAATGATTTATCTGTTATTCCTCAGTTAATTATTTATGGCAGTATGAAGTTGTAGATATTTATCTTATAGACTTTACGTTATAATCAAATACTACTTTTTTGTTGTTTAGGTTATTCTAGCTTTGGCCAGTAGGAGAGCTTTCAGTTGACTCCTGTGTCCTATTGGTACATTTCCATCATTGTGGGTTTTTAATTTTGATCCTTTCTAGCTTTTTGGCACTATTAGGTGCTCCAGGCACGTCTTGTGTATTTCATGCTTTAGGCCTAGAAGCAACCACGTCTCCAAGGAGACACAGTTCCTTTTATTGTAGAATGTTATTTGAAATCAATATCTGGGCACAAGATGTGTTCATTTATTGGGGGTGTCATTGCTTTTTTGGCCCTGTAAGCTTACAGAAAGCTAGGAGATACATGTGTATATGTTTCTTTGTCTATATATTTTCTTTCATATAAAAACATGTATATAAACATTTCTGTATGTAACCACATGTATCCATATTAAGCTAAATATAAGTTATGCTAATTAATCCATTATTACAAGGGTCTTTCTAGTCTTTTTCACTGCTATCATGGGAAAGATGACCTACCATCTGTCATCCATTTGCTTAAAATTAATTCTAGAATACATGTATAGTGGCTTCATAATTGTTAACCTCTACTTCTGTGGAAAACAATGTTATCAAGCAGAGTACTGTTCTTACGTGAAGTTTATTTTATCTTCAGTCTCACAGATACTACTCATTTCCAAAGTTACTTAGAACATCACTCTTTTCCCCCACCCCTTCAGTGAAGAGGTCTCATACACTTGTAATAAAACTAGATTGTTTCATTATATTCTATATTCCATCTTGAGATCTTAAATTTTTAAAAAAATTTATACATTAAGGTTTATCCTTTGTGCTATAATGTCCTTTGGATTTTCACAAATGCTTAATATCTAATATTCATCATTACCATGTCATACAGAATAGTTTCATTGCCCTAAAAAAACCACCTGTACTTTACCTATTAGACCCCCAATTCCCATCCTCACCCCCTTGCTGAGCCCCTGGTATAATCCACTGATCTTTGACTCATGCTATACTTTTGCCTTTTTCAGAATGTCATGTAGTTGAAACGATATAATATGAAGCCTCTTTTGAAGGGCTTCTTTTGCTTAAAAATAGGCATTAAAGATTCATCTGTGCTTTTACATAGCTTTATACCCTATTCCTTTTTATTATTAAGTAATATTACATTGAGTGAATATACCAGAGTTTATCTCTTCACCTGTTGAAAGACTCTATGGCTACTGCCAGATTTTTGGAGATTATGAATCAAGTTGCTATACATTAACACTCAAGTTTTTATGTAGACATGTTTTGGACATAAGCACCCATTAGCAAGATTACTACATCATATGAAAGACAATTTTTGGTTTTGTAGGAAACAGCCAAAATGCCTTCCCATGTTTCTGTGTCATTTTGTATTCCAACAGCAACTAGTGATAATTCCTGTAGACCTGCATCCCTGCCAGCAAGTGGTAATGTTGCAGGAAATTAAAACTGAGATGTGGGACACTGAGGCAGATTAGCAGGACATTTTTTGTGCCAGCACAGACACAGCAGACTCATGTCCAAAGACTGAGCCCCGGGAACAAGGAGATCTCACCTTATATACACTTGCAAGCAGGTTACAGAAGCAAAAAGCAAAGCTCAACCCACATATGGCTGCATGTGACTTCATTGGCTATTTAATTTCCCCAGTGCTATGTGACCTTCATGTTTCAATTCTTTAAGTTTTATCTTTCTGCTTTGCCACCCCTCCCCCTGGCTCGTTGTCAGAGCACAGCTTCTCTGTTTCTTTTCTGGCCCCTCCTTTCCTTCTATATCATTCTCCCCTTTGAAGCTCAGACCCACCCAGGGTCAAAGAACATCCCCTTGATTGAGGGGTTTGTATTTCCATAACATCATTACATGTGTGGCCATTTTCCTTTCTATAACAGCTTCCATAATAGTCCTGATAGACCATAGCACGAGGGGAACCAGGCAGAGCAGTATTAAGCATGCTCCTAGGATCAGGCCCATTGCCCCTATCAGAGTTTTGAATCCACCTAAAGCAGAGAACCATCCTCCAAACAGGTCATTGGGATCCCATCCTCTCTAAGTCAGGATGGGGATATGGGTAAGCTTCCTCATTCTGTCTGTGATCTCTCTTATGACCTTTCCTTCATCATCAATCTGTAAGCAGGAGTTGCTCAGATTAAATTTCCTACAAACTCCTCCCTCAGAAGTCAGCAAATAGTCTAAAGGCAAGCAGTTCTGATAGATGGCATTGTGCATCTTACTGCTTTGTTTCGACAGCAAATTGAGAGCTCTTGTAGTTTCATTAGTTATGATTTCAACAACAGCCTGCAGCCTGATGATGTGGTTGAGGATATATATAGGGGTATGATAGCCCCAGGACCTGTCTTTTGCCCAGGTGGCAGTACCATAGTACTAGATGATTCAGTCAGGAGGCCATTCGTCATCTTTCCAATTGCCAATTTGTAAGGCACCCTGTTTTTGTCTACCTCATCTTTCTTCATATGTGGGGACTCCCAGTTTTTCACCTTGTCTGAGGGCAAGCAAGAAGAAGGATAGTCCTATTGAGCCTCGCACACAAGATCCAAACCAGCTGCTAGGTAGCACTGTATAAGCTTGTTTCCCACAGATCCAATATAGCCCCCTGGGTACCCACCAATCTATATTTGTGGTAAGATTGTCCCAAGCTTTCCTGAAATTGGAGAAGCTGGCCAGTGGGTGGGGCTGGGGTTCTGTATGGTTAGGAGCTCTGCACCATTGGGTCTCTTGGGCAGTGTCATTGTAAAACTTCTGTCCTAAACAAGTTAAATCTCCCACTGGGGTGGAGAATTGGCCTTCTGGGTGGAAGATACAATAATTTCCGATGATGGAAGTTTTTAGGAGCCAGATGCCTTTCCTGTGTTTTGGAAAAGCAGTCTCATTAACAGGCTCCTATGGGTCCAGCTCTCTTGCTTCCCAAGGCCAATGGTCTCCCATGTTGGAGCCCCCACAAACATAGCATGAAGTGATATTCAGTGTCTGGGCTATAGACTCAGCCAGTGAGAGGAACAAGTTTTTAGCTTTGGCAGAGATGGAAAATTTACTCCTCATCTCCTCACAAAAGGAGGGAAAAACTTGGTGTGAAGATATCTTATGGGTAACAGTTACTAATTTGAGGTGCATCAGACTCCCAGGGTCAAGGCCCTTTCCATCTATCCTTATGCCAATTACATGTCCCTGTGTCCAATCAGATGGCTTAAGTGCAGTGAAATTTACAGGGTTACAAGTGCCACGGGTGCAGCAAGAGGCAGCTTTCCCCTTATGAAGGAGGGCTGCATTTTTAGCCCTCTGCCATGTGGCCCATGAAACAAACGCCAGTAAGGACAATAATAAGAACACACATCATCACATGGCCAAGTGTGTCTCCCCAGCACATATAGTTATCATTTGATGTGTAGGCTCTTTCCCAAGCTAGACCCCCACAGCCACAGCCTATAGCTCCACATCCACCCTTGTCTATGCCTGCACATGCATCAAAAAACACTGATACTGGTTTATCAGGACTAAACACCTGGATGTGGCTGACAAGGTTTCCAGGGTTGTGGATGTTCCTGATCTCTAACCATTGCTCCTGGGGTCAGTAAGTGGGGTTGAAGCAGATATGTTGATTACTGTAGGAACACATTGAATAGATGGTATGGTTGTGAGTGCATGACGTGATGACAGTGCCTGCACAGGAATAGTAAGTATGGAGTAGCAAAGTCCTAGTGACAACACTTTCTGCCCAAGTAGTATGTATAAATAGGTCACAGGAGGAGGGCTCTGGGACCAAGAAGGGAAACCAGATCAATAACAATAAACAGTAATTAGGCATCCTGCCCAAAAGAGACAGAAGAGAGCTAATAAAAACCTTTCACTGTGAGTCCAATCAGTTGGGGCAAATTGGACTGCCAAGCCTATGGCAAACTTATGGCAAAGACTATGGTGAGAACTATAACAACAGATACAAACAAGGGGCGACAATGCATCACAGTGAGATAACTGCTGTAAAAACAGTCAGTGTGTCCTGTTAGAGAGTCAGCTCCTTAAATCTCTGCCGTGCATAGACTAGTCAGCTTCTGGGATGACTAGAGCAGGGCTGCCATCCCACCCTTCTTGATTCCCTGTTGTTTCCTGGGAAGAAGAATCCTGCTAAGGGAGAGCACTCAGGTTACAGAGGGTGATCCTACACAGTAAAGCTGGATCAGGGATGCACTCCCACTCAAGATAAGCTGGCTTGACTCAACTGTAGTGGATCCAAGGAGCAATCGCTGCTACTTTAACTGTGGTGGAAGTAGAAAAAGTAACAAAAGGGTCTCTCTAATGAGGCTTTAATGGTTGGACATTCCATTCCTTTACCCAGATGGCATCTCCTGGCCTGTATGTGTGTGGGGAGTTATCAGGCTAATGGGAATTCTCTTCCAGATCCAGTCATTAATCTTTGAAAGAGTTAACCCAAGAGCCTGCATCTGTTGCCTCAGAGTGAGGTCACCTATTTCCTTAAGGTCCCCCCTTGATTAAGGAGGATGGGTGTCCATAGAAGACTTCAAAGAGTAAGAGCCCCGTCCGTTTTGTGGGGCTAGACCTAATCCTAAATAATGCTATGGGCAATAATTGATTCCATTGTAGATGGGTCTCCTGACACAGTTTCCCTAACTGCGATTTTAGGGTTCTATTCATGTGCTCCACCTTTTCTGAACTCTGGAGGTGGTAGGCCATGTGCAGCTTCCAGGTGATTCCTAAGCCTTTAGCCATTAGTTGTACCACCTCGGCTACAAAGGCTGGCCCATTATCTGACCCAATAGACCGAGGGATGATTTCCTTTAGTAGACATCTGACCACCTCCCAGGCCTTTTCAGTCCATGTGGGGAAGGCTTTCACCCTCCTGAGAAGGTATAAACAAATACCAACAGATATTATATCTTCAAACTCAGTGAAGTCTACGATCAAGAGTTCCACCAACACCAACAGCTCTTGGCCCTTGTCTGGGGTTGTTTTTGGCACATAAGACACATCTCTCACATATTGTCATAGTTATGCTGGAAAGCCTGGGGACATAAAAATGCTGGGCCAGGGTGGTCTCAAGGGCTGTTCACCCTGAATGAGTTCCTTCATGGAACTGCTTGACAAATGTAGGGGCCAGCATCTCAGGGATAGCAATACAATCATCAGTAAATTTCCACCATCCATTTGGTAGAAAATTTCCTCCCTCAGTCTTAAACCATGCTTGTTCTTGTGGTGTGTACCCTGCATCCCATTCAGCGAAGGGCTATGGGAACAAGGCAGGTGTCAGAACAGTTGGGGCTGGTCCGCTTATAAAGGCTGCTTGTTTGACTTCCCTATCAGCCTTTTGGTTTCCCCAAGCAATTGTTGTATCTCCCTTCTGGTGCCCTCAGCAGTGCATAACTGCCACCCATTTAGGGGCCCACACAGCATCTAGCAGTTCAAGGATTTCCTGCCTGTACTTGATACTTTCTCCTCCCAAGTTAATGAGTTCCCTTTCTTTATACAAAGCTCTGTGAACATGAATGGTTGTGAAAGCATATTTAGAATCAGTATATATGTTCGCCTGTATTCCTGCAGTGAGCTGGAGGGTCCACGTGAGAGCCACAGTTCAGCCTTTTGTGCAGAAGTCCCTACCAGCAGTTTATGAGCCTCAATTACTGAGTCCAAAGTTACCACTGCATATCCAGCAAAGCATGTGCTGTCCTGGACAAAGCTGCTGCCATCTGTGAAATACTCAACATCTGGGTTGCTGATTGGCTGATCAGTTAAATCTGCCAGGCTTGAGAAAACCTCATCCATAACCTCTAAACAGTCATGCTCCAGGGATCTGGTGTTAATCGGCAACAGAGTGGCTGGGTTTAGAGTCTTAACAACCTCCATCCTCAGGAAACTGCATCAAGTTGCTTTGATAAATAGGCTACAGGGTGATGCCAGGAACCTGGCAGCTGGTCAAGATTCTGGTCTCTCATGTACATATAGGAAGAAGGGTTTCATCATGTCTGGTAGGCCCAGAGCAGGGGCATTTGTGAGTGCCTTTTTAATTTCTTTAAAGGCTTTTTCTTGTTCCCTTCCTTCCCCATACCAAAGGCTCCTGTTCCCCCCCACCCCCACCCTTTGTGGCCTCATAGAGGGGTTTGGCTAAGAGGGAGTAGTTAGGGATCCAGATTTGACAGAAACCTGTAGCTCCCAAAAATTCTGATTTGCCTGCGGGTCTTAGGGGCTGGAATGGAGTATACAGCCTGTTTCCTTTCAGGGCCGAGCTTGCATTGCCCCTGGGACAAGTGGAAGCCGAGGAATTTGACATTGCTTTGGTAAATCTGGGCCTTTCGAGAAATGAAGTGTTGTTTCTGGCTGACGATGGTGACTCTCAGCTTTAATTCTACTATTATTGGGGGCATATTTGGGGCCAGACCTGAGGGGGTATCTTCACCCTTATACCTGGAAACTTGAAGGGGAATTAAGGAATTTCAAGGAAGCTCCTTTCAGGGGCATAGAGCCACCATTCCTCCTCTTGGGCAACCATGAAGATTAAAGTAGTTTCCTCAGGTCTTCTCAACTTTAAGGCTGCTGTGCCATCTGAATCAAACGTTATCTGTGCCCTCAGTTTGCATAGCAAATCTCTGCATGACAGGCCCACAGGACAATCAGGGAGATAGAGGAATTCATGTTTACTTCATGACTCCCCAGATTGCATGGTTTAGTCATTAGAAGGGGTGGCAGACCTGGTCCCATGTAGCCCCAATAATAGTGGTGTGCTTGTTGGAAAGAGGGCCCACTGGTTGGGTCACAACTGAATGTTCAGCGCCTGTGTTCACCATGAGATCAACGGGGTGACCTCCTATTTTCATTTGGACCATAGGCTCCTGGGGGCCCAGTAGAATGGAGCCTGGTCTGTCCTAGTCTTCCTCATCACCTTCCAGGCCTGCCAGACCAACAATGTTTTCCTCCCAGGGGCTGGGTCCCTTACGGGTGTGCTGATATTTTCCTTCAATGACCTGGCCTTCACCTTTAGTCTTAGGGACTTTTGGGGAGTCCTTGCCTTCTTGGGACATTTATTCTTCCAATGCCCTTCCTGGCAACAGTAGGCACATAGGTTTCACCCCAGTTCCTCCCTAGGGTGGGGGTGTCCTGGAGGCATTTGTCGTTGCCCTCAGGAATTGCCTTTTCCTCTGCCTGGTTTGCTTTCCTGAGCCACCTGACTGTCCAGCAAAGACTGCTGCAAAGAGGTCCATTTTTCTTTTCATCTTCCTGTCAGCCTCCCACTTAGCCTCCTGATCTCGATGATAAAGACCTTAGTGGCCACCTCCAGGAGCTGGCTAGCATTCATTCCAGCAAATCCCTCCAGCTTCTGCAACTTTCATCTTATATCTCCCTGGGTCTGACCAACAAAAGTGACATTTATCATCCTCTGGGTTTCAGTGGCTTTTGGGTCAAAGGGGGTGTATAAATGGAAGGCCTCACACAAATGCTCATAGAACTGGCTGGGACTCTCATCTGGCCCCTGGAGGACTTGTGATATTTTGGTCATGTTCATGGCTTTTTCCCTCCTTCCTTCATGACTCCCAATAATGCCTCCTGTTACCGTTCAAGTTGCTGGTAATCTTGGCTATTATTGGGGTCCCAATGGGGTCTTGTTTGGGGAAATAGGCCTGAGCACATGCTTGAGCATTTAGGGTGCCTTCAGGGGCATGATCTTCTAACAGCTTTAGAGCTGCCAACATTATACAGCACCACTCTTCAGTGTTGAATAGAGTCAGGAGAAGGTGTTGACAGTCTGTCCAGGTGGGTTTGTGAGTCTGGATGACAGACTGCATCAAATCAATCAGAGCCTGAGGCTTTTCCATGAAGGAGGGGGTGTGACGTTTCCAGTTAAGGAGGTCTGTGGTGGTAAAGGGCTGATAGACAATTACCCGTCCTCCTCCTTGTATTTGGTCTTCCTGGTCATAATACATGGGGCTCTGAGCTTAACAGTCTTTTGGAAATTTTAGATGCTAGTTATTTATCAGATGTATATTTATCAGAAGAAAAATATAAATATTTTTCTTTGAGTCTTCATTCTCTTCAAATGTTTTTCTTAGAGTACAGTTTTTATTTTTTAGAAACTTCATCATTTTTTCATTTTTATTGGCATTATATTTCAAAACTCACTACAAACCTAAGGCTATGAAATTTTTCTCTGAGTTTTTTGAGAAGTGTCATACTTTTATATTTTACATTTATGTAGATGATTAATATTTGAACATTGAATTAATATGTTTTGCAAGATCTCTGTGTAGGGTCTTTGGTTTTTTTTTTTTTTTTTTTTGGCTTGTGGACATTCAGTTGTTCTAGCATCATTTCTTTCAAAAAATATTAACCATTCAACCATTCTCCATCTTATTACCTTTGCTTCTTTGCCTCAAATCAGTTAATAATGTTTGTATAGGTCTATATTCTGGATTCTGTTCTGCTTCACTGATCTATATGTCTATCCTTTTGGTAATATTGTGCCAAAAAATAAAATATTTATAAGTAAATCTAACAATATACATGTTAAAATTCTAAATATTCTGAAAAAGATTTAATGAAGAGGAAAGATACACCATATTCATGAATCAGAAAACATAATATTTGTTTTATGTCAATTTTTTTTCCAAATCTATCTTTAGACAGTGTATTCTAATCAAAACCCCAGTACACTTTTGTGGAGAAAGTGGCAAGGTTATCCTTAAATTTATATGGAAATGTCATAGACCTATAATATCCAAAACGATACTGAAAAGGATGAACAAAGTTGGAGTAGTCAGACTTCATCCCAAAATTTAATACAAACCCAAGTTAATAGTATTGCATTGGAAATATGATTGAGAGCTCAGAAATAAACCTTTGCATTTATGATCAACTGATTTTCAAGAAGGGTGCCAAGACCAGTCAATAGGAAAGAACATTTTTTTCAACAAATACAGAGAATAATGACAACAGACCTGTACCTCACAGCATAGACATATAGGGGAAAACTCAAAGTGGATCATAGACCTAAATAAATATAAGAGCTAAACAAATAAAACTAGAGGGAAACATAAGAGCAAATCTTCATGACCTTAGGTTGTATGATGAATTCTTAAATATGACACGAAAAGCACAAGAAAAAAAACAACAAAACCAATAAATTAAACTTCACCACAATTAAAAATGTTTGTGCTTCAAATAATACCATCAAAAAAGTGAAAAGTCAGCTCAGACAAAAATAAAAACACTGACAACACCAAATGCTGCAAGGGTGTGGAACAACAGGAACCTTCATTCATTGCTGGGAAGAATGCAAAATGATTATAACTATCATGCAGACAGTTTGCCAGTTTCTTACAAAACTAAACATACTGTGGGGGAATGACAGAGTGACTCAAGTGGTACAGCACCTTCCCACAAATGTAAGGCCCTGAGTTCAAATCCCAGGACTGCCAAAAAAAAATGAAGTATGCTCTTACCATACAATCCAGTAATCACCATCCTTGGTACTTATCCAAAAGAGATTTTTAAAATATACTTATGTCCGTACAAAAACTTGCATATACATGTTTATAACACTTTTATTCATAATTGCCAAAACCTTGTTGATGTCTTTCAACAACAAAGTGGATAAACCATGGTATCTCTAGGCAGTGAGATATTATCCAGTGCTAAAAAGAAGTGAGCTGTCAATCATGAAAAGACAGAGGAAGCTTACGTGTGTATTATTTGACGAAAGAAACAATCTGAAAGTGCACACTATCTGATTCCAATTGCATGACATTTGTAAAAGATAAACTATGAAGACAACAAAAAAAGTTTAGAGGTTCCAGAAGTTACATGGGAGGAAAGGAAGTACATGTGATTGGAATACAGAGGATTCTTAGGGCAGTGAAACTTCTCTATGTGGTAGTATATTGGTGGGCACATATCACTATATATGTCAAAAACCATAGAATACGGTTTTAGGGTTCATTAAGAGTGAACACTAAGCTGGGTGCAGTGGCCCAAGCCTGTAATCTTAGCTATTTGGGAGGCAAAAATTAGGAGGATCATGGTTGAAGGCTAGACTGGGCAAAAAATTCACAAGATCCCCATCTCAACCAATGGCTGGACACAGTGGTGCACGCCTGTCATCTCAGCTATGCAGGGAAGCACAAATAGGAGGATCATCATTTAGGCTGATCCAGACACAAAGCAAGACCCTATCTCAAAAATAACTCACACTTGCAAAGATAAAGGGGGCTGGAGGTGTGACTCAAGTGATAGAGTGCCTGCCTAGCAAGTATGAGGCCTTGAGTTCAAATCCCAGCGCTGAGAGAGAGAGAGAGAGAGAGAGAGAGAGAGAGAGAGAGAGAGAGAGAGAGAGAACCCTTGTAAACAATGGACTTTGGGTCATAAGGATGTGTCAATTTAAATTTACTAGTTGTAACAAAACTACCCATTGGTTAGGGATGTTGATAGGAAAACTGTGGATGTGTGAAGACAAGGGTTATTATGGGAAATTTTGGTACTTTCTGTTCAATTTTGAACCTAAAATTGCTCCAAGAAATAGTGTATTTTTAAAGGAAAGTCAACCCATAGAATGGGAGAGAATATTTGAAAGTTATATATCTGATATTAGACTTATTTATAGAATATATAATAAACTCATAATTCAACAATGAAGACAAATAACCCAATCAAAAATGGGCAAAAGATTTGAATAGACATTTTTCCAAAGAAAACCTAGATATCCACTAAGCATGTGAAAAGGTGCTCATTACCTCTGGTCATTAGGTTAATGCAAATCAAAATCACATTAAGACAGCACCTCACATCCACTAGAGGATAATACTAAAAACAAGACAATAACCAGTGTTGGTGAAAATGTGGAGAAACTGGAACCCACACACATTGCTGAGGGCAGTGTAAAATGGTGCTGCAGTTTCAGAAAATAAGTTTGACCATTCCTCAAATGTTAAAGATAGAATTGCCATGTTATCTAGAAACTCTTAGTCTGTACCCAACATGCAAAATTGAAAACAGGTGTTCAGACAAACACTTGTACACTCATGTTCATAAAAGCACTATTCACAACAGTAAAAGGTGTAAACAACTCCAGTATCCATCAAATGATTAATGGAAAAACTAAGTGTGATAAATCCATACAATGTAAAATATTCATCAGTAAAAAGATATGACATGGTGCTGGGGTTAACTCAGTGCTAAAGTGCCTGCCTAGCAAAGCACCAGGCCCTGAGTTCTATCTCTAGAACTGAAAAAAAAACAAAAAACAAAAAAACAAACATAGCACTTAATGTATGCTATAACAATGGATAAACCTTGGAAAATTTATGCTTAGCAAAAGAACCCAAACACAAAGGCCACATATTGTAAGATTGATTCAGATGAAATGTCCATAATAGACAAATCCATAGAAACAGAAAATAGATTAGTAGTTGTGGAGGGCCAAGGTGGAGGCGAGAATGAGGAGTGGTAGGTAATATGTGTGAGGTTTCTTTGTAGGCAGATGAAAATGTTCTAAAATTAGGTAATATTGAAGGTTTCACAGTTCTGTGCATAAACTAGAAAATACTGAACTGCACATTTTAAAAGGATGAATCTTATGGCATATTAATTATACTTCAAAAAGTCTGTTATGAAAATGATGAGTCTGGCTGGATAGGCAAAAACTCAATGGCTGGTGCATGATGAGACTTTATTAAGCTTTCCAGAGATTTCCTGGTATTATAAGCATACTTGCCATTTCTAGGAATATGTACATTTTGAGAAAATAAATCAAGTCAATGCTTGATTCGTGTTTTAAAACAAATTAATTAAAAGTCAATAGCCTAGTTCCTTAATTACTTCACAATGGCTATTACTACTTGTCTTGTTCTTTGGCAAAGCTTATTCACATGTTCCTTATCAAAGAGGTTTTCTGGACAGATCTGATAAAGCTGAATATACAGAAAAATTAAATTCCAGTTTATTCCCTAAAATGACCAGCTTGCAGAATATCTAATTCAAAAACTCCTTAATCTGTACTGAGAATGAAGCCATAAAACACAACCAATTTAAGTAACAATTTCCTCTCCACTGAATCTTTCATTCCAGAAAATAATTTGTCGCTTGACTAGCTATATGTATGATCTGGTCACTTTATTAACTGCTTCAAAAATCCCAGGTGGAGTGTTTATCCATAGTTTGCATCTTTTCATTCCATTGTCTCACTTTTGTTGCTAGGATACCATCCATTGGAATATGAAAAATGTATTTTTAATCAAGTTTGTATTCTACATGGCCTTAGGAAAAGAAGAAACCAATGTCCATGCACACTTAAAATAGCTTCCAAAATGGCTTTGAGTCTCTGGTAATATCTCTAAACTCATTTTTAAATTTAAGAATTGAAAATTCTGATTTTATCATTAAAATAGCAGATTTTATGTTTGTGCATTAGTTTAGCCATAGTAGAAGGGAAGTCATAGCTCAGAAACCTTTCTTTGTTCTAAAATGGCTGGTTGGTTTTTGTCTGCTAAAAACAACCTCACTGGGAGGTGCACACCTGTAATCCCAGCACTTGGGATGTTGACACAGGAGACCTGCCTAGTCTACATAAGTGAAGGCTACCTACATGACTAACCCCCATTAACAGCCCTGGACGCTGAGTCTCTAGTGAGACCCTGTATCAAAAAACAAAACAAAGAAAACACCCTCCAGGGCACAGAAAAAAGTCATCCTTTGGAGTGGAATTTCCTTAGCCCTACTTTATTTATTTATTTACTTATTTATTTATGATACTGGGGTTTGACTCAGAGCCTTAGATCTGCTAAGTAGGAGCTCTACTAGTAGAACCATACCTCCATACCTCCAACTGTTTTTGCTTCTTTTTTTTTTTTTTGATGGGACTAGAGTTTGAACTCAGTTTCACATTTATAAAGCAGGGACTCATCACTTGAGCTACACTTCCAGCCCATTTTGCTCCAGTTATTTTGCATTTTTAAGAAACTTCATTTTTTTGTTTTAATTTATTTTATTGTTTTTACATTTACTTACATATGTATACATTATTTGGGCCACCTCACCCCCCACCCCACCTGCTTCCAGGCAGAATCTGTTCCGCCCTCTTATTCTCCGATTTTGTTAAAGAGAAAACATAAGAGATAATAAGAAAAACATAGCATTTTTGCTATTACAATGCAAATTGGCTCATCTCTACCAGACCTCTTCACTACTTCCTAGTCCTCTTCCCATGGAGGCCTCTGTCAGTTTAAGATTACTTTATTCATTCCTCTACAGTGAGCACATCAACCACATTCAAGTTTTAGCTTTCCCTCCCTTTCCCTATTTCTCCTGTGCATGGTCTCCCCATAGTGTGTGACCCATGTCCAATAATATTACTGCACTTGTTTTAGGTCTATAATCTGCATATGAGGGAGAACATGTGATTTTTGACCTTCTAAGCCTGACTAACTTTGCTTAAGATGATGTTCCTCAGTTTCATCCATTTACTTGTGAATGACAAAATTTCATTCTTTAAGGCTGAACAAAATTCCATTATATAGAAATACATTATTTTAATCCATTCATCAATAGTGAGGCATCTTGGCTGTTTCCATAGCTTTGCTATTGTGAATAGTGCTGTAATAAACATGGGTGTGCAGCTTGCTTTGTAGTAACCTGAGTCACATTCCTTCCTGTATATCCCTAGGTGTGGTATTGCTGGATCATATTGGCAGATCTATGTTTAATTTTTTAAGAAGTCTCCATACTGTTTTCATAGTGGTTGTACTAGCTTACATTCCCACCAGCATTATCTGAGGGTTCCTTTTTCCCCACATCCTCACCAGCATTTGTTGTTGATGGTGCTCTTGATGGTGCAAGAGTGCAGTGGAATCTTAGTGTGGTTTTGATTTGCATTGTCTTTATGTCCATGGATGGGAAGCATTTTTTCATATGTTTTTTGGACATTTGGACTTCTTCCCTTGAAAAAGTTCTGTTTAGTTCAGTTGCCCACGTCTTTATTGGTTCATTGATTTGGGGGGAGTTTAGTTTTTTGTGCTCCTTGTATATTCTGGTTATCAGTTCCTTGTCTGATGTATAGCTAGTGAAGATTTTTTCCCATTCTATGGGTAGTGTCTTCAATTTAGAGACCATTTCTTTTACTGTGTAGAAGCTTTTTTGTTTCATGGAATCCCATTTGTCAATCTTTTCTCTTAGTTGCTGGGCTGCTTAAGTTCTACTGAAGAAGTCCTCACCTATACCTATTGCTTCCAGTGTATTTCCTGCTCTTTCCTGTACTAACCTCAGGGTTTCAGTTCTGATGTTAAGGTCCTTAATCCACTTTGAGTTGATACTAGTACAGGGTGATAGGCATGGATCTAGTTTCAGTTTTCTGCAGGCAAATAACCACTTTTCCCACCAACATTTGTTGAAGAGGCTGTCTTTTCTCCATCATGTTTTTGGCACCTTTGGCAAAAATTCGGTGGGCATAGCTGTGTAGATTCATATCTGTGTCCTCTATTCTATTCCACTGGTCTACATATCTGTTTTTGTGCCAGTACCATGCTGTTTTTATTGCTATGGATCTTCAGTATAGTTTGAAGTCAGGTATTGTGATATCTCCAGTGTTGCACTTTTTGCTCAATATTGCCTTGCCTATTCACAGTCTTTTGTGTTTCCAAATGAACTTTGGGTACATTTTTCAATCTCTGTGATTAATTTCTTTGGGATTTTGATGGAAATTGTGTTGAACATATAGATTGCTTTTGTCAGTATAGCCATTTTTACTATGTTGATTGTACCAATCCATGAGCATGGGAGATCTCCCCACCTTCTGTAGTCTTCTTCGATCTCTTTCTTCAATGGTTTGTAGTTCTCCTTGTAGAGGTCAGTCACATCCTTTGTTAAGTTAATTCCTAGGTATTTGATTTTTTTTTGAGGCTATTGTAAATGGAATTGTTTTCTTATATTCTTTCTCAATTTGTTCATTGTTGGTGTATAGAAAGGCTACTGATTTTTGTAAGTTGATTTTGTATCCTGTTACAAAAGCAGGAAGCTGTTTATAGTGTCTGGGAGTTTTTGAGTGGAGTTTTTTTTTGGGTCTTTGAGGTATAAGATCATGTCATATGCAAATAGGGAAAGTCTGACTATTTCTTTACCTATTTGTATTCCTTTTATTTCTTTTTCTTGGCTAATTGCTCCGGCTAGGAATTCCAGGACTATGTTGAATAGGAGTGGGGAAAGTGGGCACCCTTGTCTCGTTCCTGACTTTAAGGGAAATGGTTTCAGTTTTTCCCCATTAAGTATGATATTGGCTTTAGGTTTGTCATATATAGCCTTTATAATATTGAGGTACTTTCCTTTTATTCCTAGTTTTCTTAAAGCTTTTATCATGAAGTGGTGTTGAAGCTTATTGAAGGATTTTTCTGCATCTATTGAGATGATCAAGTGGTTTTTGTCTTTGCTTCTATTAATGTGCTATATTATATTTATTGATATTCATATGTTGAACCACCCCTGCATCTCTGGGATGAAGCTGACTTAGTCATGGTAAATGATCTTTCTGATATGTTATTGGATTCGGTTTCCATTACTTTATTGAGTATTTTTGCATCAATGTTCATTAAGGAGATTGGCCTGTAGTTGATAATTGGTATTTCCTTTTGATGTATTGCCCTTTTTATTAGTATGAAATGTTCTTCTTTGTCTCGTTTAACCAATGTAAGTTTGAAGTCTACTTTGTCTGATGTAAATATTGCTACCCCTGCCTGTTTCTGGAGACCATTAGCTTGGTAATTCTTCTTCCAGCCTTTCACCCTAAGCCAGTGTTTATTTCTGTCAATAAGGTAGGTCTCTTGTAAGCAACGGATTGTCAGAGCTTCCTTTTTATTCCAGTTTCCCAAACAGTGTCTTTTGATGGAGGAGCTGACATTCAGTGTTAATATTGATAGGTATGTGGTGATTCCTGCCATTGAGTTAGTTTTTTTAAGGATTTGAGTGTGTGCAGCTGAATCAATGCTATGCTCTGATTGCTTGTCTTTTCTTCTGCAGTTTAATATTTCCTGACCTCTTGTGGTTTTGTTTGCTTTCATTTTCTGTGTGCAGAATTCCTGGTAGAATCTCCTGTTGTGTTGGCTTGGTGGTCATATATTGTTTTAGTTTCTGTTCATTGTGGAAGACTTTTATCACTCCATCAACTTTGAATGATAGTTTTGCTTGGTAGAGTATCCAAGGGTTGAAATTATTTTCATTCAGTACCCAAAATACCTCACTCCCTGCTCTTATTACTTTTAAGGTTTCCATTGAGAAATCTGCTGTTATTTTGATAGGTTTATCTTTATAAATTATTTGTTTTTTCCTTCTTATAGCCTTCAATATTCTTTATCTGTTCCCTATGCTTTTTGTTTTAATGATAATATGCCGTGGGGAGGTTCTATTTTGGTCAGGTCTATTTGGTATTCCAGTTTCTGAATGAGCAAAATTTTCTAGAGATTTGGGGAATTTTATTGAACATATTATGTATCCCTTTGGCTTGTACCTCTTTTCCTTTCTCAATGCCCATGATTCTTAGGTTTGGTCTTTTGATGGAGTCACTGAGTTCTTGCATATTTCTTTCACAGCTGTAGAGTTGTTTGACTAAGAGTTGTTTTTTATTTAATTTCTATTTTATCTTTGAGCTCTGAGATTCTGTTTTCCATTTGTTCTAGCCTGCTGGAGTGACCTTCCACTGTGTTTTTTGTTTGACTAAAGGGACTTTTTATTTCCAGGATTTCTGTTTGATTCTTTTTCTGAGGTTTTCCACATCTCTGTTCAACTCTTCTTTTATATTTTGTGTTGTCTTCTTTAATTCATATATCTTTTTTTTCTATAATGCCCTTTGTTTCACTTTGGTGTTTGTTGAAGTCCAGTCTGAATTCATTCATTTATTTCTGTGTCTTCTCATGTTCTTTATTTTTGATGTAAATTAGAAATAACAAATTCACAGCCAGACCAGTGTTTACCTATTATATAGAAAACTCCTTTGTGATAATATCTATAAACAGGGGAGTTGGGGGGGTGGTAATGGTTGTTAGACTAGAAATAGAAACTTAGATAATTGTAAAGGTGGCACTAAAATGAAGGACAGATATATGATCCAGCAATACCACTCCTAGAGGTATACTTAAAGAAATGCAACCCCAGTTATTCCAAAGGCACCTGTACAACCATGTTTATTGCAGCCAAGCTATGGAAACAGACAAGATGCCTCACTACCAATGAATGGATTAGGAAAATGTGGTATTTATACACAATGTAATTTTATTCAGCCACAAAGAAAAATGAAATTTTATCATTCACAAGTAAATGGATGGAACTGGGGAACATCATTTAAGCGAAGTTAAGTCAGGCTCAGAAGGCCAAAAATCACATGTTCTCCCTCATATGCAGACTTTAGACCTAAAACAAATGCAGTAATATTATTGGACATGAGTCACACACTATGGGGAGACCACACACAGGAGAAATAGGGAAAGGGAGGGAAACCTAAAACTTGAATGTGGTTGATGTGCTCACTGTAGAGGAATGAATAAAGTAATCTTAAACTGACAGAGGCCTCCATGGGAAGATGACTGAGAAGTAGTGAAGAGGTCTGGTAGAGATGAACCAATTCAGATTGTAATACATATGTACATGGAAGCAATGCTAGGAATCTCTCTGTATAGCTATCTTTATCTCAAGCTAGCAAAAATGCTATGTCTTTCTTATTATCTCTTATGTTTTCTCTTCAACAAAATTAGAGAAGAGGGCAGAATAGGTTCTGCCTGGAAGCAAGGGTGGTGGGGGAAGAGGGAAGGGAAGCAGAGAGCAAGAGAGAGGTGGTCCAAACAATGTATGCACTTATGAATAAATATAAAAACAATAAAAAATAAAGTGGGGAGGCAGAGACAGGGAGAGTGAGGGAAGAGGAATGGGGGCTACTGGGTTTTGTGGTCCTTATGTGTGTTAGGGTGTATTTCCACTGTTATAGTGGAGGGTGCTTGTGTCAGGGATTGCAGGGGGCTGGGGGATGTGTACATTGGTATGGTAAGCTAATCAGTGGGTGGTGAATGTGTAGGGGGTGGGGTAGTATGGTGACAGGTTGGGGAAGGATAGGAGGGGGAGGCAAAGATGGGGGAGAGAGTAGATGAGAAGGTGCAGAAAGAGTAGTTGGGAGGGAGAACAATGGATTGTGGCATAGGAAAAAGAGGGAAATGAAGGAGGTAAGAACAGGGATAAGAAAATAGTGATGATATAGTTAATAATACAAAAAGAAAGAAAGAAAGAAAGAAAAAACACCAGGTACAGCAACAACAAAAAGTTCAGTCTGCTTAGTAAAAGTTCTGGAGTTATTCCTTTGGCACCCAATCTGGGTATTGGTGCTTGGTATTCTGGGCTTTGTGGAGAAGAGTACTGCCCCTCTTGTCAGACAACTGGGGTGGAGACAGCTAGAGGGGTTTTTTTCTTTTTGTTTTTTCTGCTTTCCTTGGTCTTGTGGGCCATGTGTTATAAGCTCTGATGTGGTCTTACCAGGTGACTGGCTTGTGAATAATATTTGGTTCTTTCCATCCACATGGCAGGTTGTAACTGGAGCCTGAGGTAACTCACAGCCAGTTCCTGCAAGGTGTTCAGAACTGTTGTTTTCACCAGGTGGCAGCTGCTTTGTCCTACAGCTGCAATTGTGGTTGGCACCTCCTCCAGCAAGGTGGGGCAATTCAGTTTTGAGTACCATGCTCAGTTCCACAGACCAGCTCAGGGATCCACCACCAGCCCCACTTTGGGAGGTTGGCTTGTTGCCCCACTCCCACTCTCAGTCTTTGTTACTTTTCCTGCCCCATCCCCACTCTCTGAGGCAGGTTCAGTTTTCCAACCCACCTCCGCTGTTCATTCTGAAGGTTTATGCAAGCAGCTTTGGAACTGGCCAGCAGGGATAAATGGTGTGCCACTTTTCTCAGTGCAGTGGGGCATAGGGAGGCTTTTCACAGGGTCTAGGATGTTGCAGAGATCAATTCTGATTGATGCTCTGTCTTCTGCTTATTGAGAGAGAGAGAAAAAAATGAGAAATGGCCAGGGGGGCTTTTTTCCCAGGGCAGATACACCCTGCTGACTGTGCTGTGCCAGGATTTTCCTGGCTGTTAGGTGCAATTAAAAGCTGTTTTAAGGGTCAGTCCTTGAATTTTATGTGCACCTAATGTGATGGTGGTTATTATTTTGGCTAGAAGCAATCAGAATTACCCAAGTGTACCTCGACCTCTCAAGTTGGTTTCTGGAGTCAGGGAGCTCAAGAACTCTGATTCCCTACCCTAACTGCCATCTTGGATCTGCTGCTCCAGTTATTTTGGAGATGGGATCTCAAGAATTATTTGCCCCAGCTGGCCTTGAACTGTGATCCTCCTGATCTCAGCCTCCCATGTAGCTAGAATTACAGGCATGAGCTCGTAATCCAAAGTGCCCGGCTTCTTTGGTTATTTTTGAGATAGGGTCTTGTTTTTATGCCCAGGTCAGCTTGGGTGATAAGTTCTTCAGGCTTCAGAACTTTTGCTGAATTTGGCCTCAAACCATGATCCTCCAGATCTCTGCCTCCTGAGTTTCTAAAATTACATGCATAAACCACTGCAGCAGCTTAGCCTTTGTTTCTCATGATTCCCAGGTTCAAAACTAGAAACTGGAACAATGTATTTTCCTGACTTCTAAAAGTGACAAAGAAGGTTAAAATGTTGGAAGTTGGACTGGCAGAGAGGCTTAAGTGGTAAAGTGCCTGCCAAGCAAGTGTGAGGCCCTAAGCTCAAATCCCACTACTGACAAGAAAGTTAAAATTGTTCCATCCATTTGTTTTCAAGTTAGTTCAATTCAATACTTTGTAGCGAGCCAGGTGCCAGTGGCTTACACCTATAATCCTGGCTATTCAGGAGGCAGAAATCAAGAGGCAGAGATCAAGATTTCCAGATTTGAAGCCAGCCCTGGCAAATAGTTTGTGAAACTCTGTCTTAAAAATATCCAACACAAAACAAAACTGGTGGAGTGGCTCAAGTGGTAGAGTACCTATCTAGCAATCATGAAACTCTGTGTGCAAATCCCAGTACCATAAAAAAATTGTTTTCAAAACTCACTATAGTAACCAACATGGCTAGTGTAAAGGTGAATATGCAATAGTCACTGTCTTCAAGATGGTCACAGTCTAGTGAGGAAATGGATGGGAACCAGGGTTGGTCTCCAGAGAAACAGGGGTCTGAGGTGCTCCATGCCTAAAGTGTAGATTTCCAGCACCTGCTCTGGGGTCTGCAGAAACACAGGTCTAGAGCCTGCATTGATTAGGTGTGAACAATATTCAGCATCCATCTGTATATCAGATTAGCACCACGGTAAGAACATGCAGTGGTACCAAACATGGGAAGACAATGTGTGAAAGAATTCATAAGTTGGGGCTTAGTTGGGCATTCTTTGGTAGTGCCTATGGCTTCCACCCTAACACTGAGGGGAGATGATAAAGAAGTGAGGTAGACTGGTGAGTACTGGAGCACAGGGCAAATTTATCTGTTGGGGAATGGCTGGGGTCCAAGAAACTCTATAAGCTGTATGGCAGTTGTGCTGAACTCTTAACTTTATCAATCAGAAGTAATAAGGAGGGCCACACAAAATACAAGAAAGAGGAAAGCAAAATGTGAAGGTGGGATGAGGTTGCTATATTAAAGCAATGGTTGGTATCAGTGGGCCAGCAGGTAAAATGTTTGCACCTGGGAGACAAAGACTCATTGTAGTAGAAGACAAACCTAGGACCTTGAGCCATGGTAAGGAGGGCCTCAAAATGCCAACCTAAGCAATTTGGACTTTATTCTGTATGTGTAATGAGGATCCAGTCAATGTTGCTGAGTAATGTGATGTTACAAAATATTACTTTTCAGTAAACTGACTTATCAACTTAGTTCAGAAATACTTAAAAATGATTTGTTTTTAAACTTGTCCTAGTAATTCTCTATTTGCCCCATGGGATCCATCTTTACCTTCTCTCTCCTGCTCTGTCTGTGCCATAGAGGTTGATTTCACCAAGGATCTGCCTTCCAGTAAGATGTGGTAAATACAAGGCACCCACAAGATATTGGAAACTAGGAGAAGAGAGGCAGTGCTTGGGCAGTGCTGTGCTTCTCCATAGGCTCTAGTTCTTGTAAATGTCCCTCTTCTGTGTGCATGAGGTATGGTAACTGCATCCTTCTCCTGCCCCTTAAAAATCTTTCCACTGTTGCTAGCCACTGGCTGCCTCCCCATTCTTTCCTGTTTCCCTTACCCTGCTGTTTGAGAGAGGGTCCCTAAAATCATTCCCAGGTAGACGATTCACTAAGAGAACTCATGTGTTTCAACATAGAGTTGTAGTCATGGCTAAGATTTATCACAATGAAAAGGTACAGAGTAAAATCTGCAAGGGTAAAAAGGTCCTGGGATGGCATATGGGTGAAGCCAGGCAAGTGCTCCAAGAATCCTCTCCCAGTGAAGTCTCACATGACATGCTGAATTCTTCCAACAGAGCTGTGACAGCATGGATGTTGTCTCTAGGTTTCTTCATTAAAGACTCAGTGCTCAGAGTTTTGATAGAAGGTTGGTCATGGAGGTACCTTTCCCTAGCACTTGCCAGAATTCCAGGCTCCCAGAAGGAACGCAGGTTTTCAGCACAACTCATATTGTTTGCAAAACACAGTTTAAACATAGTGAGCTATTCCTGTCAAGGCATAGAGGAACCCTCCCCAAGTTTCCAGTTACCAGCCAGGAGTCAAGCTTGTAAGGAAGCCATTCTAAAGATAACAGTGTATGTCACCTCTCCTGCACACCTGCTTGTACTTCTGTAAATAATTTCTTCATTTAAAACCCCTGTAAGTCAAACCTCCATAAGTGCAACACCTGTTTCCTCCTAGAGTTCTGACAAACACAAAACAATTGCTATATTACTATCTATCTATATCTATATCTATCAATCTAGCTAGCTAGCTGTGTGTGTGTATGTGTGTGTGTGTGTGTGTGTGTGTGTGTGTGTGTGTGTGTGTGTGTATAAAAGAATAGTTACTTCTGCAGACTTTCTCTCTCTCCAGTTTTATTTCAGAACTTCCCAGGTCTGATACTCACCAGGGCATGGAAGATCCAAGGCTCATGGTCTACTGAGCTCAGTCTTCCCCGTGAATCCGCCCCTATTTTCACATACCATGTGATTGAGTCTCTGTCTTCATTTGTCCCATAGCTCCCCCATGGAGATGGATTCTGTTCCTGACTTCTAGTCTAGAGCGAGTTTTTCTCAATCCTGTTACTCCTGAACCTAACTGGGCTAACTGGGGGCAATGGGAGATGCAGAAAGGACAAACAATAGATAGACAGACATGCAGAAAGTTGGGGTCAGGTGTGTTGGGTGCTCGGCCAAAAAGCCTCATTGCTTTTTTTCTCTATTATTCTCTTCTTTTACTTTGCTTCTTTTCTTCTCTAAGCTTTAAGGCCTTACTTCTAAAGTCTTTCTTTAAAACCTTGCTTCTAAAGTCGTCTTTTCTGTTCTTTAAAGTCTCTTTCCTTAGACTCACTCTGTCCCATGTTTTCTTTAACTTTTCTTTAGCATAATCTCTCTTAAAGTCTTTGCTCTCAGACTTGCACTGTCCCATGTTCTCTGTTTAGCTTTGTTAACATCTCGGTGCTCAGCCTTGCAAACCACCAGCAGCCGCGTCTAAAAACTGCATATGCATAACTCTTAAAGTCTTGGTCTTAGACTCTCACTGTCCCATGTTCTCTTTAGCTTAGCTTTCTAAAGCCTATGTATAAAGGTCTCAGTGCAGACTTGCACTGTCCCATGTTCCCTTTAATCTCTAGCATAACTCAGCAGCAGCAGCAGTCAGCTGTTTCATTTTTTTGATTTGGCAAGCAGCCAATCAAAAAAAAAAAACCTCCTGTCCTCCTTCAGCAAGTCTTTTATATCAGTGGTAAACAAGGAGGTGGAGCAGCAGTTCTTGGGGAGGGGCCTGACATTGTAACAACAAAAAAGCCCTGTGTTCCTACTTCTCTGAACATAAACAATTTAGGAAAAGCAGCTGTGCTGTATCTTGCCTAGGCTTCTCACTTGTCTGAGGTTCTGAAACTCTCCCATTACATAAAATCTCTTCTTTTGGGGCTGGGCCTGAATAAACCATTCAGAATAGCAGGATCTTGATGAACTCACCTTCTGATTCTGACCTCTTTTTAGAATCTCCTGCCACTCTACCCTTGATACTGTCACTGCCTAGATGTATCTTGAGTTTTTAAAGCCATAGTGGATGCAGTTATTTGAACTTTCAGGCATTTTAACCCCACCCTAGGATGCTCCTCACCCAGCTGGTGAGACTAGTCTTATCTGCTAGTCTCCATCTTTTTTATATCTTCACTCAGGCCCAAGACCACCCCAGCTTCCTTTTCTGCTTATGTAAACATTTTGCTTATCTATTGGCACATTTTAAAATTATCCCAAAATTTAGCAGCTTAAGATAGCAACCATTTTATTATGCTTCATGCTGTAATGGGTCAGAAATTTGGGAAGGGCTTGACTGAACAAGCCTCCTGTTCCACATTGCTATCAATTGGGTCACTCAGTCATATTCAATCAGCAGTTAGACTGTTGGAGGGTCCAAGGCTACTTAACCCTGGCTTGGTACATCCTCTCTCCACCTTCTTGTAGTCTCAAGGCCTCTCCATGTGGTTTCTCTAGCTATATTTCTTACATGACAGCCAAGGTTCTAAGAATGTATGGCCTTTAGCAGCAGACAGGCTCAATGACATCACAGGCGAGCAAGGACTCAGGAGAAAGAAGATAGATTCTACCGCCACTGGGAGGAGTGACAATAATTTATGGCCAAATTTATGGAGGTTCCCAGATATTTCACAGCCCACCATATTCAGAGTATGACCAAAAGGCTCTTTAAACCACCATAAAACCCAACTTCTGTATCCCAATGTGAGAATCATCAGTTAGAAGTGGAAACAACCAATTGACACATGGGCTAGGGAAGCTACAAGCTTTGTTCTTTGATTTCCCTCATCTTCCCTACATTACTGTGCATAGTAACATCTCAGGCTAAAGAATCATTTCCCTCTCTAGGCATTAAAATCTAAGTCTCTCATACCAGAAGGGTTATAAATCACAAATATGAGATTGGATTTTGCAGCAGAACAGGAGCCACAGATCTTTTGGCTGTGACTGTCTCGCCTTGTCCGCTTTTGCAGAGGAGCATCTGTCAGTAGATTTTGGTGTCATTTCTGTGCTGATGGTTTGTTTCCCTTCTGTTTCAGGCCAGGCCACCACCTCCAGGTGTGGAATGTCTATAATCTTCCTGAAGCCATTCCAGGATTCTGTGTTCAGGCCAAGCACCTCTAGGTGAAACCACCATATAGAAATACTCCTGCATTTCTGTATGATCCATGGAGGACATCCTAACAGATTCTGGTTTTAGAAAAGATGGAGCCAGTGAGATTCCAGCATCCACATGCCTTGCCTCTCCAGAAGGCACACTGCTCTCTGCACAAAATCGCCAATGGAAATATAGACCAACACCAATAAGAGAAAGAGAGTAAATTTGGAGAGAGGGGATTGTAAAGGACTTTGAACATATTGTTGAATAATATGGACCTTTACATTTACCGTAAGCAAGTGATAGCATGCACAAAACCTTTCTCAGTTATCGTCCTATGGGAATCTCACTTGATACTCTGTTGAAGTTCAGAACACTTAAATCAACTGCTCAAAAGTCACCTTAGTCTCTTTATAAGCAAATTGTATATGTTGATTTAAAGGAGAAAAAAGATCTTTTTCTCATTTAAGTTTAAAAATAGAACCAGAAGTTAAACCTGGGTTTCTATGCTCTTAAACAGGAATTTCCTATTATTCAACACCTCTTTGTCCATATGTATGTTTTCTGCCAAAGTTGGGAGCACATTGTCATTTTGTACCACGTTGCATGGTTGCTCTGGAGTTCTGGCTGCCAGTTTCAGATTCAGGCTATACTTATAAGATGAGGCCAGTGGCCCCAGAAAGCTCCCTGCTGATCATTTTGTGTACCACTGCTTAAGCTGAGGAACATATCAAGTTTTAGCACAAGAGATGTGCTCAGTACAAGTGGTGGTAACTATCTGGTCCAATCCTATTGGGTTGTTTTTTTTTCTGGAATTTGAACTTGAGGGGTGAGAAGGTCTGCAAAGAGTAGGTGAATAGCAAAGGCCATGAAGAACAGAGGTCATGAGTTGACAGAAGAGTAAGTAAAAGCATTAGAGGAATCAGAAGATATCATTAAAGAGCAAAAAGGAATAAGCAGAGGAGAACAAGGAGATACAAAAAAGAACAAAATTTAAGTAAAGGGATCTTAAGTAAGCAGAAGCTAGGTATATATAGTGGAACGGAGGGTGGGTGGTAGGGCAAATGACAGAGTCAAAGAGCTGAATCCCTGAAGAGCAGCTCAGTTGCAATTGACAGCTCTAACTGCTAAGGGAACATCTGGCTAACTCAGCCTCCAGGACCACACTGGTCTCTGAGTGACCTCTGAATTCACAAACCTTGCCCTACCCTTTCCCCATGAGGCCTGATGAGCAACTCTTCCCATGGTGCTTTGCCATGAAGCTGTTGGTCCTATCATATCTATTCTAAGAATATCTTAATGGTAAATGTCCTATTATTTGAAGATTAAAACAATGGTTGTAATGAAAAAAATCCCAAGTATACACGTCACAGACCAAATACAAGATAAGGAAAATGCCAATGTTCTCTAACGTTTGGTTTATCATTAGAGAGCACCATGTCATTGTGACAATTTACATTTAAGACATTACACATCTAAGAAGCAGTCATTTTTACATTTTCTCTGTACTTCTCCCAATGATGGAAGACACTTATAGCACACCTTTATATAAAGTTTCCAGGTCAAACCTCTAATTCAACCCAGACCCTAAGGCATCGTTCTACATATAAAAAGTGTTTGATAACTGCTGAAGCTTGCAACTTGATAGGCAATGCAAGATACGCTCTGACAGAGGTCATTTGAAAACAAGTTGGGACAGTCTTACTTGTCAATAACTGGGTCTTCTGGTAGTGTTTGATGAGAAAGAGTGACAGATTTCTATAATGCTCACAACAGTCTCATAGAATGAAGAATTATTCCAACAAAAATACAAGCACTGCCATTTTAGGAAGCACTGTATCTTCACACACATACATGTTGTAATCTGCAAACTATAGCCTGATAACATGGTCAGACCCAAGAAAATTCCTAACATAGCTATAGACCAATCCCATGCTAGTGTTCTGGCCTCTATTATGAAAGACAACAAATTCCCTTCAAGGGACACCCTTTCCCAGGGTAATATGCAAGAAGATATACTTGTCAGGGGGCTGGGGAAAAGAAAGAAAAATAAAGGGGGATAATCTGATCAATGTATAATATATACATGTGTGAAACACCATGGTGTAACTTCTTTGTACCATCAATATACACTATTAAAAATGCGTATTAAAAAAATAATAAATAGGATAAATTTATCGAAGTAAGAAGGTAGAACATTTTATTGAGCAATTTGTTGGCTTAATTTACATTACCCCTGAAAATTACTGAGTTTTGATTCCCATGCTTTCAGTTTCCTTCAGGCAACTGTAGTCTGAAAGTATTAAATGGAAAATTCCAGAAATATTTCATAAGTTTAAACTGCAGCCATTCTGAGTAGCATGATGAAATCTCATGTCATCTTGCTTCATCCTCCCAGGATGTAAATGATCCATTTGTCCATCCAATCTATGCTGTAGATCGCCCATTAGTCACTTCTTGATTATCAGACCTACTATCTCAGTAGCACAATGCTTGTGATCAAGTATCACTTATGTAATAGCTTAATACTGCAGCACAACGCCCATGTCACTCACCTCACTTCATGTCATAATGTGGGCATTGTACTATCTCAAATCATCAGAGGAAGAGAAAAGGCAAATATAAAGCAATAGGACATTTTGAGAGAGATGACAGTCAACTAACATTCATTACAGTACATTGATATAATTGTTCTATTTTGTTATTGTTGTTTATCTCTTACTATACCTAACATAAATTAATCTTTATCATAGGTTTAGATGTATAGGAATAGATATACTGTATATGGGTCTGGTTACAAGTATCTACTGGGGGTCATGGAACGTATCTCCAGGTAAGGGAGGACAACTATATTACTGGTGAATGCCTCATGGTACGTGGCACCATGTGTATTGTTGCCCAGGTACTACATAAGTTAGGAGTAGGCTTGTTCACACTCTAGTTTGCTAGCTTGAGTATAACTTAAAGAAATAAAGGCAAGTCATAAGACTCAGGGAAATACTTTTAATTAAATTATTTTAATCTAGAAGTTTAAATTCTCTTCATCTAGAGTTTAAATTCTGTTCCCTTGAGGAAAACTGAGAAGAGAACATTTTCCACATCACATGGACAGATGCCCTCACATTCATGTAGGGAGACCTGTCATTTTTTGGAAGGTTCATGGGTTTTGTAGTTCCCTGGGAATCAGCTATGTCTGTGCCCTTTAAGTCTCTGCTTCTCATCTGAACTTGAGAAAACCAGAGTGTTTTGTTCACAAATGCTCTTATTTTGTGCTAGAAAGTACATGTGCTCTTATTTTGGATAGAGCAGCTACATACCAAACATATTTCCTTTCATCACCCATTCATTACAGCATGCCAGTGGAAAGTCTCATCACTGACTTGCCTTTTAATGGTGTTGAAAAATTTTTCTCAAATGAATAATACAAAGCTTGTTAGTATTTTTTTCCTTTTTCTGGTGCTGGGGATCAAACCCAGGGCCTCAAGAATGCTAGGCAAGCACTCTACCACTAAACCATACCCCCAGCCCACCAAAGCTTAATGTTTCTATTAGAGGAGGGGTGAGGAACAATTTCCTTCCTTCCATTAAGAGCTGGCCTGGTGACCAGAGATATGTATTTCAATTCAGACTCAAGCTGGTAGAGTGACTCAAGTGGTAGAGCACCTGCCTAGCAAGTGTGAGGCCCTGAGTTCAAACTCCAGTACTGGCCAAAGAAAAAAGCCAAAATCAATTCAGACTCAATTTTAGGACAGTTTTTCCTTATGGTTGGTATCAGTTTCTATTTTCTTCTTCTTGATCATCTTGAAGATAGATAAATAGATAGATCAAACAGTATATTTAAATTTTCTTTCTGCTTTGAAGTCTTAATGCACAGAATGTTTTCCCTTCTTCTTTACAAAGCACCTAAAGTGATCCCTTTATAAAAAGTCTAATTGTAGCTTCCACATAATCATTTTGTCTTTTCACCTTTTTTAAAAAACTGTATGTTTTATGACAATCACCTATTTAATTTCAATCAGGCTTTGCATGGAAGATGGGAGTATTTCCTAAGGAACAAGAAGGCTGTTTTGTCCTTGGAGCTGAAAAGGGTGCTGTGTCTATGGTCTGTAGATCAAAGCTAGAACACTGGATAAAGAGTCAGGAGACAGCTCAGACAGTCTCCTTCTTAGAGTGGGAGGACCCAGGCTTTTCAAAGGTCATCATCAGACCAGGAGGTCTGTAATGCCACATGTTGATCCATTCATTCTGGAAGAAATCTATGGGGAATTTCAAAGAGGATCAGTGCAACTCTTCTCCAAGGGAAGCAACAATTTTTCTACTCTGTTTCCTCAGAGAAGTGAAAGCAGAAAGAGATGCATGTAATGTATTATTTCACTACGAAATCTCTCAGAAGTAGAGAGTTCTAATAATAGCAAATGCACATGTAACATCTTCTATGTGCCAGAAACTGTTCCAAGAGCTTTGTGTGTGTTCACACAGTTAATCCTCACTGCAACCCTGTTAGGCAGGTGTATTAGTCAGTTTTTCATTGCTGTGACAAAATACCTGATGTAAGCAATTTAAGGAGGGAAGGATTTATTTTGGCTCACAGGCACCATGGCTGGACTGTAGTGAGGCAAAACGTCACAGCAGGGAACATCTGGTGAAACAAAGCTGTTCTCATGGCAGCCAGGAAACAGAAGGAGCAAAGAGTCCAGGGGCAAGAGATAGCCTTCAATGGCACACTCCCCATGACCTACTTCCTATAAGTGGGCCCCACCTCCTAGTTTCTACCACCTCCAAATAATGCCATCAGATTACGACTCCATCAATGGATTAATCCACTAGTTAGGTCAGAGCCCCATGATCCAATAACTTCCCAAAAGCCCCACCTGTGAGCATTGCACTGTGACCAAGCCTTCAGCCCATGGATTTTGTATGGACATTTCATATCCAAGCCATAAAACAAATTAAAAATAAATAAATAACTGGGCACAGGTGGCTCACATCTGTAATCCTAGCTACTTAAGAGGCAGAGATCAGGAGGATCATGGTTGAAAGACAGCCTCAGAAAATAGTTTGTGAGACTCTACCTTGAAAATATCCAACACAAAACAAGACTGGTAGAGTGGCACAAGTGGTAAAGCACCTGCCTAGCAAGTGTGAGGCCCTGAGTTCAAACCCCAGTACTGCCAAATACATACATATGTACATAAGTAAATAAACAAATACATGGTAATCATTGAACTTTATCTAAATAGGTCCATGCAGAGTGAGTGTTTCACTCAAATATAGCAGTTGCCACGCCACCAATAAACATCCAACAGACATGGAACTAGATGAAGACAAATATTTTCACTGTATAAAATCAACATTAAATGATTGTCCCGTCCTGCAGGACACATCAGCGTGGGTAGCGAACCTAGAAGGGGAAGAATGAAGGGACAAGAGACACGAAGGATGACAGCAAGACAGGAGTTTTGATCAAGCTGCAAAATTTTATTGTTCACACAGGGGTATTTATGTGCTGAGGGAGTGAGGGGTATGAGGAGGTGCAGGCTGGTTGGCTGGTTCTGCTATAGGGTGCCCATTCGCGCCGGCGGCAAGGTAAACTCCCGGAAGAGAAGCAGGGACGGCGCCATCTTGTGCTGGAGATGGAGAAGTTGGGACAAACAACCGCAAAATGTTCCAGGGCAAGGTCAAGACAGAATGGCTCACAAAGGGAGCCTTGTCTCCGACAAATGATGTATCTCTAAGACCCATAACTCACTGAAGAGGAAAACTCCTATATGAGGAAAGCATATTATTATCAAAGAAACACCTATTAAATCAGTATGCTTTTTTTAAAATGACTTCCAATATGTCATAGACTGCTGGCAGCCTCATCAATTGATTTTTTAAAAACGCCTCTGAAAAATCTCTCTCTCTCTCTCTCTCTCTCTCATTCTCACTTTATGACTTATAATCACAATCCTAGGAACTTATCCTAAGGAAGTTATTTTTTTTTAAGGGGAAAAGATAGAAGGCCAGGAGACAGGTTCTAATGCTCACTGAGTGTTCACCATGCACTGCTTCCTCTGCTGGCACTTTACTGTGTCATCTCACTTAATCTTCATAAAAATACTGCAAAGAGATAAGAGTTTTCTTCCATTTAAAAAAAAATGCGGGTGCAAGAATGCTTGCAAGATCAGCATAGGGTTGAACAAAATCATCAAAATCCTTCCAACTATAGAAAAACTTCATGGAGGTGGTTAGAAATCACATGTTAGCTCAGTATGCTTAGAAGAGAAATAAATTCCAGAATGGGAGTCTTGGGTATATCCTAAAAAAAGTCTGAGGTGGACAAGGATACTTGACTCAGGAAGCAGTGGGGACTAGAGTAGAGGTTTTCAACTCTATAAAAGCCAAACTTATAAACAGTATTTCAAATCCAAAGTGCCATTTACAGATAACATAACTTGTTTACCTTTGTATTTATTAAATCAGTGTAATGGACCAATTGTTATATAAGGGAGAAATAAAAGGAAAGTGACTTATAATAAAAGTAATATGCACTGTGTGACACAAACCACTCTAGGGAGAAAAACTTGCCCCCCAAAGTTTCAAAATGTCATTGAGGGGGCAATACTGTGGCCATTACCAATGAATCAGAAATAACAGAGTAATAGATGGATTAGAAACAGGAAGGATAACAGCTGGAGGGGAAGATTTTTGACTGGATTTGATTTGGGTTCCATTCACTGGAGCCCTGAGGTGAACTGCAGATGGATACTGTGGAGCCCAAAGAGGAGACAATGACAGCAGCCTCCCACCAAAGCAAAGACAAATCTCTAGTCATGTGCAGCTTCCCACTGCAGCAAATCTGGCACATCTGAGCTAAATGAAGCTATTGTGACTTCTAGGCCATCCTCCTTGGATTCCTGGTGAGACAAGAGAAATATATTTTCCTATCTCAAAACTGTACTGAAGAAAAGTGTTACCCACTTTCAAGCAAGTTATATAGGATAAATGGACCAAGACAGAATTGAAGCCTACTCTGAAAGTTAGATTTCAGGGAACATCAGGAGCTAGGGGTGATTGTTCCCTGAATAGAGGAAGATGATAGAAAGGTCATACAGAAAACCTTAATCTGCTTGCCTACTCCAGGTTGTGACTGGCAGCACTCTCCAGAGCAATGCATTTAGGCCTTGGAGTTAGACACCTGCATTCAAGTACTAGCCCTGCTGCTTATCACCTGTGTTGCTTCAGGCAAGCCATTTAACTTCCCTAATCTTTATTGCATAGTTAACAAATCAGAAATGCTAATACCCGATCTCATAGAACTGTGATGAAAATTCCAAGAAAATGTGTGTTTGTAAGAGCTTGATAGTACTGGGAAATACTAGAAAAATATCTCCAATGTTTCTTATTATTACCTATTAAATTAATGCCAGTGAATCAACATTACTGAAAGGGAATAGCTCAATGACTTCAGAATAATGAATGATAAAGTGATCAGGTTTTATTGTGAAATTTTCAAAGTATCATTATAAATTAAGATGTCTTACAGAGAATGATGTTCAGGTGATGTCTCCTAGCTGGGTCAGTTGTCCTAAGAACTTCTCTAGGCATTTAGGTGAGAATAAATCAAAAGAAACTTTTCAATATGTCCCTCCCAAGCAAAAGGCTCAGCGTCTTGACAAGTATCTGGGGGAATCAAGGACAGATTACCAAGTCAAGCAGCACTGATTGCCAAACCTAGGCCTTTCTGGCACTGCAGGTGTTCCTGTGATTAATGTCTTTCTTACCAACATCCTTCAAGGAACAACTCTGGGGGAGGCTTTATATGGGAAGCACATAACAGAAGCTTCAGTCAGTACAGTTGCAACCCAAACAGTTCAGTGCTGGAGAGAAACCTTGTTAACTTGCCAAGAATCACTGAGCCCAGGAAAGTGTGGTGCAAATGGTATCAGGTAAGTAATGAACTTCACAGCTGCAAAATTAGCCTCTCCTTGTTTCTTCCCCGAGGAACAGAAATAGATTGTAAGTTAAATTCCTCAGGAAGAAAAGCCATTGGCTGTTCAGCAGTCTTCCCTCCGGAGAAACTGAAGTCAATGCCCAATGGCCAACTTGGCTCTGAAACTGAGTTTGGAAAACCTCTGAGATGCATAAATACTTACTGAAATATGCGGAAGCCATATTTCTTGCTTACCTTGACTCCAGACAGACATCACATAAACAGTGGAGTCTGCTCTAAGACTCAAGTTGGAGAGGACAGGAGCTCCTTGGGAGTGCTGAGCTCTTTTCCTGGTCCTATCTGGCTGTGGTGAGCTACAGAGCAGCAGCTTAATCATCCCATGCTTCATTGTCTTCATCCTGGAAATGGAGGCACCAGTTTATGATACAGGCCTAATTCCACAGAGAAACCCTCCCAAGTATTACACAGAGAGGCCCAATTCTCCTACAGTCATAATTAAGTGGTTTAGAAGCATAATCTGAGTGTCCTCCATAGCCTGGAAAATTCACTGGGCTCCTCCAGGGTGACCTTGAACTCTGGCTATATTCTTTTAAGAGCAACTCAATTTACCTTTAACTCCACAGTTACCATTCCTGTCATTAAGATGGCATCTTTGTCTTTTCTCATCTCTGAGCCCCATTATAAAGGTTTCATTATTTTTTCTTATATCTCCCTTCAGACAGTCTCGCAACCTGTTGCCAAAGGCATTTGCCTCTTTTGCCCTAGTGATATTTCTCTGTTTTCCAGTAAGGATTTCTTTTCCAATCTCCTCTCTCTGTCTCTGTCTCTGTCTCTGTCTCTCTCTCTCTCTCCCTCTCTCTCTAACACACACACACACACACACACACACTCACACACATGTTGCTAGTCTCTATTACAGATAAAAATGTCTAAATATAAGAAAGAAATCTCATTGTCTTGGTTGGGGTGTGGTGGAATTTATTATTGTGATAGCATTACTACATTATAAAACCTATTTTCAAACTAGTGAAAAAAATAAACAGAAGCTACGTGCATAGATCACTAGCACTCATAAATGTGATCCTAGAGGATCCCAGAGCCAAACTACCAGCATTCAAGTCCTGCTTCTATGAGTCATGTGACCTTGGAAGTTAACCTCTGTAAGTTTCCATTTCCATCTCTAAATAATGTCAAGTACCAATGTTAATACATAGAGATATTTTTGAGGGTTGAATAAAATAGCATCCATAAAGTACCTAAAATAGTGTTTGGCATTGTATATACTAGTTATTATTGAAATGAATTTGGCTTAAGAGGCTAATTTGTTTAAGCAAAGATCATTAAAAGCTACTTGAAGATAGCATAAGAAAACATGTATGTGCACATAAGAGATACATGTAAGGTCTTAGCACAGTGGCTGGCACATAGTAAAAGAACACTGTATATCTTGTAACTATCATGACATAGCCAAAACTCACATGACTAGAAGACAGTGCATTAAAAAGCTATTGTCATACATGGCCATAGCTGCTAGACTGTAGGCGGCTACACTTGCAAGAGAGTGATAGTTATATCAACAACCACATAAAAACACCTTGGTTAACGTTAGGACAACGTATTCTCTCTGGAGAGAGAACACTTAAGAAAGCATAGGCAGCTGGTTGGGGCTTATGCCTATAATCCTAGCTACTCAGGAAGCAGAGATCAGGAGGATAGTGGTTCCAAGCCAGCCTGGGCAAATAGTTTGAAAGATCCTATCTTGAAAATAACTAACATAAAAAGGGCTGGTGGAGTGGCTCAAGTAGTAGAGCACCTGCCTAGCAAGCCCCTGAGTTCAAATCCCAGTACCAAAAAAAGAAAATAAAGATATTATATTGCCTATCTCTGGAACGCTCAAGTACAACCCTTCCCCACACATCATAGACAAAGTAGTCAAGTTCTTCATTGTTAAGAGTGAAATGGCTATGCCAGAGGCGTCATCAGATTGTGAGTCTGCTGGTACTTAGAGATGACCTCACAGTCTGTCCCGTTTACTTGATAAGGATGAGGAAGCAGAGGACAGGATGCTGACACAAGAGTTGCCCTCAAGTCACGCAGCCTGCTAGTGGTAGAGCTGGACTGAATGAAGGCCTACTGGTTCTAATTTCACTACAATGCACTGTTGTCTCCCATTCCCACATCCTTTACCACCCACCCGGAATCTTAAACCAGATGGCAAATCTAGCTTCTCCCTGGATCCCTGGAAGGAACTCCTTTCTTGAGATACCACACCCATAGAGTCTCCTGAATACTTGTTCACTGCTGCCACCTAGAGAATTAAAGGGAATTCTCTTTGGGCTGCTCCCTTGGGCAACAGCCTCGCACCCCATCCTCATCAACTAGTACCTGTCTCCTTAAGGAATCACCCAGGACACTGCATGCTCAGCTCACTTTACAGCTATTCATATTCCAGGTATTCAAATGGTACCCATCTGATCCTTGCTTATGAACACATCCAGGTGTTTGTTCTTTATAATATTAGTATTTCCCTAAATATTCAAACTTTTGAGATTTTAAAAATATTATTTCGGAGAGTATGGACTAGTTGCTGAGATCTGATTTGATATCTGACTTTTTTCCAAAGTGCTGGTGAGAAAGGGCTCAATTGCTTCATTCAAACTTTGCAAGGAGAAAACGTCAGAACTACTGACCCAGGTTCAATGTGCCAGGACCTATGAAATCAAGTTCAGTGTTAGCCATAGTTCTACTTTTCCCTAATCACTCCCATTTGTATATGTTTTACAGCCAGATGCTAGAAGTTGGCAATAAAATAGTCAATAAGTCTCTTAACTTTAATTACTTGATGCCATTCATTGAACCAAAAACACCCAAGAACTAGATCCCCAGTGATAAGTCCATGGACTGGTTACATAAATGATGGACTAGGTGCCTGACAAGCAATGACAGTTCAGATTGACTTCCTATGCAATTAAAACCAAACTTCTGGAATTTCCAGAACAGAATAAATGAAAATAATCAGAGTTGATTATTTTTCTAAGCAGGAAAGGTTAGAAAGCTTCCTGTTTTAGCACGTAAGCATTTTTTCCCAGCTGCATCATCGTACCATGCCACATAAAGCTATGACTGCTCCCCTTCTGCTAACTATTGTTTCAGATTTTGAAAGAATCTGATGAATAGTCCTGTAGCCTTGAGTATTTTTCCATAGACCTAATACCCTTACTACATACAATATAACATAGGGGGTTAAGTAGTAGAGTTTAAAGACAGACCTAGATTTAAATCTGAACTTTACCAATGGCTGCCTGTATGACCTTGTGCAAGTATTTTTTTAATATCCCTAAGCTTCAGATGCCTCATCTATGAAATGATGATAATAATACTAACTTCATTGGTAGGGCCCCTATGAGAATTAAGATAGTAAAGGATTGGCGTTTAGCACATTGTTTGGCCTATAATAAGTGATCAATAAAAGTTAACTACTAGCATTGTCATCATTCATGTACTCATTGTCATTATAAGATCCTCAATTTCAAGGAGAAGCCAGAAAGTAGGGAAGAGCTCAAATAGCTCTTTTAAACTAGTTGATTCAGGCTTTGTAGCCAGGACTGGAAAATATATTTTAACTCAAATGATGACTTCAAATCCCAGGTCTGTATGAAGGTATTTAACTTCTCTGGTCCTTGGTTACTTCATCTGCAAAACAGAGGTAGTGCCAGCAACCATGCAGATAATTGTGAAATTTCATGAGACAACGACATTGAAAGAACCAAGACTGCTATCTGACCTACAGTAAGCAAATTTTCCTACTCTTCCCGACAAATGTCTTCAGTCCTTCCCCTTGGTCTAACCTCTGCTATGACTGTTACCTCCTACAGATAAAGGGTGAGTAGCAAGTCCAGATCAAGGGAACCTATCATCACGCTTCTGATCTTCTTATCCCATGATCCTAAATATAAAGAAGACCCATAGAGGTTTGTACCAAATATATGAGTTAAGAAATCTGGTGACGAGCCGAGCACCGTGGCTCATACCTGTAATCCTAGCTACTCAGGAGGAAGAGATCAGGAAGATCATGGCTTGAAGCCAGCCAGGGCAAATAGTATGTGAGACCCTATCTTGAAAAAAACTATCAAAAAATGGGCTGGTAAAATGGCTTAAGGTGTAGGCCCTGAGTTCAAACAAACTCCCCATACCACAAAAAAAAAGAAAGAAAGAAAGTGGGCTACAGAAAGCAGGCCCCAGGGATCATGAGGAATACCAGTAAATCTTGGTGGAGGCTACAAACCACAAATTTGTAGAGGGAGCAGAAAGGATAGGGGATGACTGGGACCTGGGACCTGGTGTTACCTGTAATCAGTGATCCCAGGTTCATCACTCATTCTCCTGGCTTTTGGCAGCCTAGACTGCAATGTCACTGAAGTTAAGTGAAACCTAGGCAGCATTTCCTCTAAAGCTATATTTTTTTTAAATGACAAATTTTGGGGCACAACATATTTTGCAACCTGAAGCAATACCCTGTGTTAATGTAGTTAAGTCAGTAAGAATGTCTGTCCGTGTGTATACCCAAGTGCATAATGTGCTCCCCCTCATGATGTAAAACACACTCACACAAGCATTTGTTTGGGATTTCACAGCCCAGAACTCTCCACCAGCTAACCTACTGGGCCTAATAGGTTCACAGAGGTGAAGGCCAGGTCAATACGCACTGTATCACTACTTGAGTAACTAAGCCTTCAATGCCGCTCACTTTCCAAACCAAACATACCAGCTTCTAACCCCTCTCTCTCCCCAACACCACACTAACAACTCCCAACTCTCTCCCTAGCACCATCTCCCCATAATGATCTCCCTCCCTTTCAGTTCTTCCCAGGAAAAGGAAACCTGAGCTCCCCCTAGTGGTTAACTGGTGGCAATTGCACTCCCAGGCTTTTTGTTTGCATGTTAACCAAGTTTTACCAGGCTGGCTATAGCCAATTTCAAGTGTCAAATTTAAGGACATTTTGGGCTGCAGTATAGAGATTTAGTTACACTTAAAGAGTTTAAAAGTCTTTGGTTCTGTGTGTCATCAGCTCAGATTTCTCTTCTTTATTTTTGTTAGTGTCCCTTTCCTACACAAGTGATAATGCAAGATTTGGTGGTCTCCCCAGGACCTGCCACGTCCTCTCTGACAAGCTGCCTCTCTGCTCTGATCTGTAGGTACAATTGAGGGAATGGTGAAGTGCATGTGAGAGAGATTGTCCCAGATGGCCAAAACCTCAGGACCCCATCAAAATCCTGTGTTTGTAAAGTTCTAGTCTAGTTGCTAGCAACTGCCCAGAAATTCATCTCATTAACACCTTTAAGGGCCTTAATGTGCAACATTACCACACCAAGAAAATAGTTCTACCACAACTCACTCAAAATATTTGTAGAATTAGTCAGCTCAAGGTATACCCATAGCAAGGACACACAGAAATTAACACTTATTGTAAGTCTGTTTCTAGGTACCTCAGTACCTAGAATGGCTCTAGAATCAATCTCTAGAATAGGAGGTCCTTAAATCAGTGGTTACAACATTTTCATAATTACTCCCAATAGCTAGCACAAAGTCCAATACATAATAAGTGATCTAAACTATTTTTGTCAGGGAAAGCATTATGTACTGAATTCTGTCCCCATGATGCCATTAGCAGCTTTATAAGAAGAGGAAGAGAGAGACCCAGTATGGCACACTTGCTCAGTCTTGTGGTGTGGTGTCTCCACCATGTTGTAACACAGCTAGAAGCTCCTTACCAAAGGCAGAGCAGATGCCAGTACCTTGCTCTTGGACTTCCAGCCTTCAGAACCATGAGTTAAATGAAGTCTACTCCTTATAAATTACCCAGTCTGTGGTATTTGATTCAATAGAAAATGTACTAGGGCATCACAACAGAATTCTAAACCCCAAAGGAGGTAAGACAGAAACTATGAAGTATTCAGAGTTGATAAATGTGGCAGCACTGGGTCAACTGCTTCTCAAGGGAATTCACCAATTGTCTTCATATGCAGCACTCCTGGGAGGCGTGTGTGCATCTATCCCAATGGCCGTGGGTGAAGCTTCGCCTTCCCTGTGCTCCCCCGGCCCCTGCTACCTGTACTTCCCCACCTGCTGGCTTTCAATGATCCATGGGTCCATGAGCTAGAAGTCAACTTGCCACCAAGGAAGATGGAGTTAGTCAGCTCTCCTGCTCCCCAGGTGTTGCTTCTGAAAGTCTCCATGAATGTCTGCAAGTACCCAGGAATGAATGTCATGTTTCTCATCCTAAATTGGATTTTATGGACTTCGTTACATTTTGATCAACAAAATTGAATGGGAAAGCTAGGTTTTCTGTGAGGAATGATTCAAAATGTGTCAGGTTTTCATCATGAAACTTTTCTTTCCCTTAAATAATAGATATCTCACCACCTACAAAAACATTACCAATGGTATTTAAATATATATCCGCTATAGATATGTCAGGGAGAGAAGGCTACTACTCCTGGACTTCAAGTGGCCACATCTGCATCTTTGATCATGGAAGATAGGCACATAGGTAAGAATACAGAGCAGTGTGTTGGGGCCACAAACACAAAATACACAATCCTCAATGCCACATCCAAAATGTTAAAATCCTGAAGTATCAAAATCACCAAAAAGTAATTCTAGAAAAATCGATTTTTAAAATTCTTTTTAAAATGTTGATTTAAAATTTTAAAATGGGGTTTATTCGATAACATAAATAATTTTGCAAGCATAAACATTCAGGTATAGTTACAATAGTGCCAATGGCATAACAGTTATAAACAGATGAACCATATTCATAAATAGGTCAAAAAGTGAAATCTGTAAACACACATGGGTAGTTGTGTGCACCCAGCCTTACAACCATGATTATCTGAAACACTGTGATGGACAACCTAAGTTATTTATGGGATGGATTAAAACTGTAATGGGTCAACAATCAATGCACATGCAGTCACCCAAAGAACAGAGATCTTGAGAAAAATTTTGTCTTTCGTAAATGCAGATGTATGAAAAGACATTTCTTCATTCGTTGATGAGAAAGTTTTCACATTCTCAATTTTTACATTCATTTTAAAACAAGCATAGAGCTTACAAAATCAACATTTTAATAATGTTTTTGGTTTTTGGTTTTTTGTAGGACTGGAGTTTGAACTCAGGGCTTCATATTTGCAAAGCAGGCACTGTACCACTTGAGTCACAGCTCCAGTCCATTTTGCTCTAGTTGTTTTGAAAATGGGGTCTCTCAAACCATTTGCCAAGGCTAGTCTGGAACTACAGGTCTCTAGATCTCAACCACCCAAGTAGCTAGGATTATAGGAATGAGACACAGTGCCCAGCTAATAAATGCACTTTTATATAGTCTAATTTGCAAAGATGCACAAAATGAGTTAGATCTTTCTAAAAGTTGTTATATAATTTATACCTCCAATACTGGAAATGATGTAAGGAGCAAATTGTGAAAAAAAAATGCTGACAATTTAAAACTGTGGTGAAAAACACTAAAAAAGAAATGTCAACATGCAAAAGTGCTTTACAGAGATATAGGTTATGGGCAATTGTATGGAGGTAAACCGTAAGAGCTGGGTAATATGCATGACCATTAGTAGATTCTAAGGTCTTTCACCCTGGTGAGGAGTTGCTTCTTTTTTCTTTGGCACTGTGGTTTTACCAGAGATTGCCTTCTCATTCATTTTCCACATGACACTGCTCTTCTTGAAACTTTCTCGTTTGATATATACCCACGTGAGCATTCTCTGTTAAATTTTCCCACCTTCTGTGCCACACATCTATGTGGTTTCAGGTATGTGTAAAACCCTTCTGCACACACCCACAGACAGGCCACAGATGTGGTAGAAATAATACTGACGACTGAACAACAGCGCCCTTGTGTGTCTTCTTATCCTACTGTGCACATAGTTATTTCCAACCCACCAGTAACTTCCCTAGCTTCTTAGACAAACACAGCTTTAATTAAAATCTCCTGGGACTTCATCATCTGGAAGGAATGCCAATGGACTAATGATGCATTTTTAAACTGAATTCTCTATTGCTGCCATATCACACGGCCAATCCCTTCCTCAGAATGCAAATTTCTACCCCTCTTTATTTCTCTTCATGTGAATAGAGGTTTTCAGAATTTGAGTTTTTGCAATTTTAGTATTTTTTAGATGGTGAATTTGGGGATTTAAGACTTTATAGCTGGCATCAAATTCATGGTCCTGTATTTTTCTCAGGCGATGCCCCTGAGTGGTGGACCACACTTTTGAGTATCACAGGCTTACAGATTCGGAAGATGAAGAAGAACCAGAAAAACAAGCATTTTCCCAAGCCATTTAAAATTTTTTAACTATTGTCTTTAATATTTAGGTATCTCAGAGGCCATGTTTCTTCTTAAACATCCTACTGTTGTCATTTAAATCATTTTAAACAATAAAGACAAATCTCTTTGTAATACCTCTTTGTCCCTAACTTTTAAATGAACAACTGATAAAGGAAAATGAAGAAGTGATGGAGCAGGCTCCAATGTAACACAGCCATCTAAGACGCAACCTCCCTACGTGTGCTCAAGCAAGATGAGCAATGTCTCTTACCACTGCTACGGAGTGAGTTGTTCCTTCTTCCCTATCCCTGGAGTTCATAAAGTGACCTGCAGCTCCTTCTGTGAAGTCACTGTATTATTAAATATTTGCCAGGCACCAGTGGTTCACACCTGTAATCCTAGCTACTCAGGAGACAGAGATCAGGAGGATTGCAGTTCAAAGCCAGCCCAGGCAAATAGTTTGTGAGACCCTATCTTGAAAAAAACCCATCACAAAAAAAAAAAAAAAAATGGGGTTGCAGCTTGGGGACAAGGATTTGGGTGTGCCAGTTCTAATACCAAGCACTACCCTCCGCTCAAGTCACGCCTGTATAGAATCACGGGCACCACAATTATAAACAAATCCTGGGATTTGGCCCACACTTCTTGGCTGTTTGGATTTCAGTGCCAGGGGTAGAGGATCTGAAAGACATGAAAAGAAGCAGCTGAATTCCAAGACACTCCTTCAGATAAAGTTTCCTTTAAAATATTTTAACCATTCTTCATCAATATTTATAAAGTGATGACTAGATATAGTCACATTCCTCCTGGGCTATGCCTAGAACACACCCACAGTACTTGATCAAAACACAACTATTGTTTGTTGGGGAAGGGGACACTTTGAGATGGGATATCTCAAACTATTTGCCTAGGATGTCCTCTAACCTCAATCCTCCTGATCTCAGACTCCCAAGTAGCTAGGATTACAGGTGTAAGCCACTGGCATCCAACTAAATGTAATTTTTTTTAAAGGCAACATGGTATGGCAGAAAGATCATGGAATCTGGCATCCAATTCACTTCTTGCTAGAGAGACTCAGAGCAAGTGAACCACCTTAACTTTCAGCTTCTTCCTTGGGGAGTATTATGGAAGTTATGATAAACACAGAGAGAAGCACAAAGTTTAGTTGATATATCTGGTCTCCGTAGAAGGAAGAATGTGAGTAAATATTTGCCAACATGTTGAGGGCTGAGAACCGTTAGGGTCTCATCTGGTATTCATAGTATAATCTTTGAGAAGCACTAGAAAAGCCATCTAACTTCCGAATAAGTCTTTCATTAGGCCACATGGTGCCTGGATTCCTAAATGACTTGTCTTTTGGGTTGAGTGGTTCTCATCCCTTGCTTATATAAGAATTTCCTGAGAAGAATTTTTGAAATGCCAATGCCCAGGCCCCACCTCAGTCAATTAAGGCCCTGCTTTTGTATTGTTTACAAAGCTCTCAGATGATCCTACTGTGTTGCCTGAGCTCAGAACCACTGAGTTACTGTCATCAGACACCAATTAAAAATCTAGGGAGGGAAAACTTACAAGCCACTTTTCTTCCAATGACCCTAATTTCAAGAATTTTGTCAGACTCCCAGACAGTCCCTCAGCAGTGCACCACAGGGACACAAATGGGTGAGTCTGGACATCCAAATGACATGCAAGAGAGAAAAGCAGGGAGCATCATAGAAGCACTGCACCTTCAGTGAGTCAGGGAGAGAAGGGGAGAGCCCATGGTGATAATAAACTTGTTCACCATCAACATCATCCTCAGCCAACATTTACTGGGTCACTAGTTGTCAGGTCCTATATACAAGCATTTCACATTTTCTTCTTACAATACCCCTGGAAAGTGAAAGCAGGGTCAGGGTAGTGGGTGTGGAGTAGCAACAGCGCAACATCTCTAGAAAACAATTCAGCAATGTGTCGAGAGCCCTCGTAATAAATGTCTGCACTGTTTGGCTTAGAATGCCCTGGGGCATCTATCCTGTGGAAAGGGTGACAAATGCAGATTTGTGCACAGGTGTTCATTGCAGCATGATTTATACTTGTAAGAAACTGGGAATATCCTAAATACCCGGCACACGTGTAGTGATTGCACAAATGTTACTACTTCATATACTGGAATATAACGCACACAAAGGATGTTTGCCTTTATAAATACATGTCACCCCAAGGAAATTTTTATGTAATAGAATGTAAAGTAAAACACAATATAGCATCTACATTATGGTTCAAAGTTCTAAGAATGGCAAATAATTGTAAAACTTGTCACTTTACAAAGCTGATTGCAGTTAGCAGGACTCCATTTGTATCGGTATCTTCTTCAGAGATCCACCTTCAAATGATTAAAAAGTATAATACCAAAATGCAAATCTTTTAATAGCAAACAGTCTAACTGATCATGCTGTGGTGCTGTGGAGTCAACCATGTTTTAGTCCCTTACTAAGGCTTCATGCTCCCCTCCTCCACTCCAAATGAAGCCAGGCAGGGAGGCAGATATAAATAGTGAGAAAAAATGGAAAACAAATGACAACTGATTTGTAATACAACCAAAATATTTGTTTCACAAGTTTTCCTCACTATTGGAATCAAATGTCTCTGTGGGTGTGAAAGGAAGAGCAACTGAGAAAGAAGGACGGACTACAGAAGAAAAAGCAAAAGGAAGTAGAGAATGTGGGAGGGGGGAAAAGCAAACAAATGCAGTTCAATTTTCAGGAATTTCAGATCTCCCAGTCCACTGCAGAAAATAGTTTTTCCTCACAGAGCCAGGTCTACAGTGAGGATGTTTCTTGTGTTCTGACATTTTGCTTCTATTCTGGAAACAGCCTGAGCAATGTAGACCCTATCACAGTTTTAGAGCCATATTCTTCTGCTATAAGCATCCTTTTCCACCCCCAGCCCCAAAGCCTAGGCTCCTGCAGCCCTCTGAAGACTTACACCCATCCTCATTTTAGAGCAAGATCCCATTCCCAAGACTGACAGTCCCAACATTTCCAATCTGAGACAACATTTTCATGTTAATAATTTTAAAAGGATAGATGGAGGAGAGGGAGAGGGAGGCATGCCATTTTTAGAGTAGTTGTGCTTTTATCATTCATGGATTGAGACTGTATAGAACGACCAATCTACTATAAATTCAAAATGGATTTTTAATGAAGTTGCATTTTAAGAATTAAAATACTATCCACAGACTTTTGAAGTTTTTGGAATATGTGAAGCATTTGACTTATGTAGCCTACAAAAAATGCTTCAAAAATAGGACTCTACCTACCTAGCACATTCACCTCTATCTATCCTGTTCTCTCAATGCCTGGAGATGAGACTGATCCTTCTGCTCTCATCCTGCCCTTCCTAGTGAGTTAGCTAATAAGCATCCATCCTGTAAGTGCCTATCACCAGAGGGAAGGACACTGACATTTATTGAATTCATGCTGCATGCCAGACCCTGTGCTGTGAAAAGAATAGTCACTCTTACTATCTCCATTTTACAAATGAGGAACCTATGGCTGGGAAGTTTACATTAGTAAATAGTAGCACTGGAATTTTGTGATTCCAGTGGTCTTTCACCCTGCAAACCACCTGAATTGCCTAATGGGTTATCTTCCTGGAAAAATAGCCTTTATAATGAAGTGGAAGTGGAACAACTAAGCAGAACAGTTTCCCCCTTCACACCACTCATGTGGGTATCTGTTTTCTGGGCTTGGTCATTTTGAGCATCCGGGACTGTTGATCAGGGCTATTTTTATTGTAGACACTGATGATATAATACTGAATACAATTATGATATACCGTAAAAAATAGGATAGTAATTTAGTTCTACCATCTGGAAAGGTAGGGTTCAATGAAAGCAGCACAACTAAAATTATGGAAAAGTGAACCTTCTTTGACCCCACTGGAATTTGATTCCATGTCAGGTGACTGTGCATTTGAATGCTAAAATTACTCTCCAAGTATTTCAGCAGCAAACAGATGAATTTTTGTTTAAAAACAAAGTGATTAAATCAAATCTGGCTTTGTGTTCCTTTGAGAATACCAATGCTGTCTAGAGGTTCCTTGTAATCCAGATGTTCAACTCCTCATTCAAATCTCTTTGATCAAGGTGATCCACCTGGGCACAAAACAAAATGCAGCCTTTCCTATGAGGCTTTTCTCTTTCTTCTTCACAGGTTGGTTCCTATTAAGTCAGAAGCCTTCCCGGTGACTTTGCTTTTGCATAATGGCTCTCTTGCTTCAAGACAGATCATATGTACATTTAAATTAGTAAGAAGAATTTGTAAAACTTACTTAAAGAAGCCAAATCCCTTCTCCAACATTGTGGAATCACATTCTCCACCTTCAGGTTCATTGTTTCTTTTAATGGTCAAACAAAATCACTATAATTCGAACTTTAAGAGAACAAGTGCTTTCCACAAAATTTCCAAGAAAACCCTCATTTCCTGGTGCCCACCTGTCACCTCTCACTCCAGACTTCCTCTGCAGACTCACTGCTCTTATGAGCTGTTGTCCTTTCATTATCACTTTATTCCCAGTGACAAACTACTGCTTCCTCACTCACCAAGGCTGCTATTTTGTGGAAGAGACTTTTGCTGCATGTTCAGAGGCAACAATGAAGAATCATTGTACAGATTAAGAAACAACTCAAGATTAAGTACACCATCTCCATGTTCTGGAATTTCCTTGGGCAGCCTGATTTTGCTTTCCTATCTTGCCATATGTTATAATGAGAAAGAAAGAGGGATACATGTGGCTGTACAAAAAAACAGCTATTAGCATTAGTCCAAGGCAGATTCTGTGTCCTAATCCCAGGGCCCACGTGGCCGAAACTCACATGACATTGTAGTCAAAGAAGCAGCTCAGAAATAAAAAGTCACTTCAGTCACATCTGCTGAAGGATATGAAAGGCATTCAGCCCATCATCCATTGACCCTCCCCCACCCCCTTCTCAGCTCCTGGGTTGTTCAGAGCCTCTCCCTCTCCAAAAGAATCTTCGCAATGCCCACCCAAAGTAGACTTTTAACCTCCCCATCTCCCTGTCTATTAACACCAGTTCACATCAGTTTAATCTCTCGGGCTTCCTTTATTTTCTGTATTACCCATTGTGATGATTCAACATAGTAGAAAAGAACCTAGCAGCTGACCATCAACCAAGAGTCTTTCCCCATGAGAAACTGGGGGTAGAAAGAGAAGGGACAGAGGGAGGAGACATTTGAAAATGTATACACTGATCATTCCTTTCCTACTACACATTAATGCAGCCATTCCTAGTGTCATGGGCTAGAGATGTCACGGGGGAATCCATGGACACGCTAATGGATTCTTGCTCTCAGAACACTCTCAAGAATGAGAGGCTAGAGCACTGGAGTTACAGGCAGGAAAAAAACCTTATTGATAGAGAAAAGCTGAGGGGAGAGACACACAGCGGGGTCTGGAAACCGGGTGCCCTGGAGCGCTGGAGTGGGGTGTGTGTGTGTGTGTGTGTGTGTGTGTGTGTGTGTGTTTGTCTTTCACCCTAACCTAAAGAACAGCTCATAGTGGAATCCTGTTCTTGGCACACGTGGGCCTCCAGTATCTCCTGGTCCCCTGGCCGAGCTGCTTCTCCCAGATTGTGGGAGCTTTCTCATTCCTAAAATGTTATGGGGCTGATTTATGTTATGAGACTGCTACAAATCCCCCTTATGAGTTGGAGCCCCTAACTGACATTAGGGAGATGAGATATTGATATCCAGTCTTTAGCTACTTCCTGCTGAGAGGGGGCAAAGAGGGGCTCCCACAGGAGTGAGGGGTCAAAACCCAAGGGGGTGTTCAAAGGTCCAATGGTAGTAAGAGTGGGTGCAGAGTAACAGTTGGAGTTTGATGGAGTCTAGGCAAGAAGAAAGGAAATGCATGAGAAGGTTAAGGAGGCATGGACCAAAGCACAGGACAGGTCCTATGACAGCAATGGGTCCCAGGAGAGGGAAAAGCCATGAGAATCACCCGCCATGCCAATCGTTAGGTTTCCACCCATCCCAAGTTGGTACGGGGACATGGGCAATTTTTCTGATGTTAGTGGCAATGTTTGTTTCCGCTTATCCATTGTCATCAATTTGAAGGCAACAGTCTGAATGGTTGAATTTGCCACATACACCCCCTTCCTCAGCTAAAAGATAGTCTAAGGCCAGGTGGTTTTGATATTTAGTAGCATGCATTTGGGTCTGTTGTCTGGCCAGTAATTCTAAGGCAGAAGCAGTCTGGTTGGTGATAATTTCTACCACTGCTTGTAACCTAATGATTCAATTGAGCATGCAAATGGGAGTCCAGTAACCCCAACTCCCATCTTGTGCCAAGTGCCTGGTTCATAGGGCTCAGTGATCCTCTGGGAAGGCCATTCCTCTTCTCACCTCCAATTTCCCCCTGTGCTGAGACTTTTTGTTCTGGTCCCCAAGGTTTCAAAGAGAAGTCCCAGTTGTTCTACTTGGGAGTTGGGCAAAAGGAAAAACCAAGGCTGGACAGTCCTTGTAGTACAATTTCCAAGTGGGAGGGAGTCTGAAGTAGGCCCATTTTCCACATATCCAGAATAACCATCACCCTGGGGCAGTGCTAGTGAGGTTATCTCAATATTTGCCAATCTCAGGGATACCTCGAAATAGATTTACCTCATTAGTAGTAGGACAATTATAGGCTGTGGTTGGTTAGAGATTTGTAGCATCGGGAGCCATTATTGGGTGGGGACAATGCCCAGTACCAGGTAGACTTTCAGGCCACCAGGTTAGATTTGTCTCATTGTAAGACAGTACCAGTTTACAAGGGATCTCTCCCACCCATTTATCATATATGGGCCCAGACTTTCCTCCCAGATCACTTCTGATGTGAGAATCCAGGATTGGGGTCGATCACTCTCTTTGATAGTTATAGAGTGATTCCGTAATAGAAGTTGGTAAGCATTTAAACTAGACCCTTTCCAAGGCCACTCCTGTCTCATGAAGGCACCTCCACATACCCAACAATTTGAGGCATTTAGTTCTCTGGCGATTTTCTCTGCCAGATCTATGAAGAGATTCTTTCCTATTGCTGGGAACTCTAACCCTCTCCCTATCTCACCTCTGAGTTCATTGTATAAACCGGGGTCTTGAGTGGCCATTGACTTTGGTTGGGATGAAAGCTTTTTTATTGTCTTCTTAACAGGCTGTTCCTGGACTCCTTCACCGTCTGACACTCCCCAGTGTCCAGGTAAGTCCAGCAGACCCATTCTTCTAATCTCTCATTGCAAATATACCCTGCTTTATTTCCCAAATTCCAGGTATATACAAACCTGGTGTATATAAGTAACATCCACTTGGTTGGGTGGGTGTAGGATGTAAAGTAAGAACATCTGGAGCCCCCAGCATAGATGGTTTTAAAACATTCAGTACATGGGGGTGGCTAGGTGAGGGCCACACTGAAAAGCAAGAGTTCAAGTGCGTAGAGGAGAGTCATGGTGAGCCTCATGGTTATCGATCCCAAGTATGTGCGGCCCCAGGGGAGAAAGCAGACAAGGTCATTTATCCTGAAGGACCTTCTTGAAGAGGAGTCAGAGGTCCTCTAGAGGCTTGCAGGAGTACTGTGCTTCATCTGAGTCTGAGTAGTGAAGAGAAGAGTCTTTTGAGGGGTTCTAGCACTTGACTTTGGAGATGTGGAGCCAAGATTCCAGTCCAATCACTTAGACTCCTGTTGAAGTGGAAAGAAGTACAGAGTGTGGTCCCTCCTATAGGGGCTCTGAAGGCTCTTTGGATGCATGAGGAATTTTAACCAGCACCAAATCACTGGGACAAAAGGGTGGAGGAGAAGAGGGGGCATGAGAGATGCCTTGGTGTAACTCAGTTAGAATTTGTTGGAACTTAGCTAGCTGGGTGATAAGGGAGGTAAGTCTAGCTGTTTTCACTATCCAGAATGAGGTCGTTAGTGAGAAATGGATGGCCATAAAGAGACTCAAAATGGGTGATAGCCAGCTTGCCCAGAGTGTTTCTGAGGTGGAAGAGAGCCAAGGGCAGTTTAGGGAAGATGTGTTTTCTGGGCCAGTTTGGATAGATGGTGCTTGAGTAACCCATTGGTCTGTTCCACCTTCCTCAAGGACTGGGGCCTCCAGGCACAGTGGAGGTGATATTTTATGCCTAGGGTGTTGGATACCATGAGTCATTTGGCTCAGAATGCTGGGCCATTGTTGCTTTGGAGGCTGTGAGGGAGAAAGAATCAGGGAATGATTTCCTGAATTAGAACTTTGACCACTTCCAGGGCCTTTTCTGTGGATCAAGGAAAAGCCTCAACCCACCCTGTAAAGGTGTTCACTAGCACTAGAAACAAAAAATGAGGACTCCCTGGCATGTGGGTGAAATCAATGTGCCATTTCTCTCCAGGATAGGAGCCTTGCCTTTGAGTCCCAGAAGGCAGGAGGGATTGGTTGTGAGGATTATTATGCTGACTGATCTCTCATCCTTTAATTATATCTTGTAGGGTCTCCCTAATTTTTACACCCTCAAACATGTGTTTGGCCAAGGACAGGGTGTTTTCTACTCCCAAATGGTAGGTTTGATGTAAAGTTTTGAGGACCTCCCACTGTAGGCTCTGGGGTAGAAAAAGCTTGTCTTCAGAGGAGACACACCATCCTTGGTGGTCTAGGCAGTAGCCCTGAGATGAGGCCACTTGAGCCTCAGAAGGGAAGTGATGAGGTCTCTCAGGTGGGAAAAGAAATTGTTCCCACAAAAGAAGACCCTGGATGTAGGGTTATTGAGCTTCCTCTTTTTCAGCTGTATCTTCATTTTTATTGCCCAGAGCTATGGGGTCATCAGTCTTTTGGTGTACTGGACAGTGGATAACTGCCACTTGTTGGGGCAAGAGGACAGCATCCAAAAGTTTTGGGATTGTCTGAGAATGTTTGATAGGAGACCCAGTGGCAGTGAGCATTTCCCGGTCCCTCCAGATGGCTGCATGGGTGTGTAAGATCAGAAAGGCATATTTGGAGTCAGTATAAATATTGACTCTTTTGCCCTGGGAGAGATGTAAGGCTTTGGTGAAGGCAATAATTTCAGCTAATTGGACACTGGTGTTGGGGGCAGGGGTTCTGGCCACAAATTTTGAGTGGACGTGATTACTGCCACTCCAGCCTATTGCTCTCCATTATTAACCAAGGAGCTCCCATCAGTAAAAAGGGTAAGATCTGGATCTGGTAGAAGCTTATTGAGGAGGTCAGGTGTTGGGGTATAATTTTCAGTCAAGACCTCCTCACAGAAGTTACTAAGGACATCCCCTTCTGTAGGGAGGAGGGAAGCAGGGTTGAGATTAGGGCAGGTTTTGAGGGTTACCCCCAGACATTCCAGGAGCTGTGCCTAGTACCTGAGTAGTTGGTTATCAGACATCCATAATCCTCCCTTAGAGCTTAAGATGCTTCCCAGGTCACGGGGGGTGTAAACAGTAGGAGGTTTTCCTAAAACAAGTTTTTGAGCCTCTGGTATCAGCATGGCCATCCCTTAGCTACATTGTCTAGCTAGTTCCTTGCTTAGATACCCCACAGATAAAGAAGTGTTTCCTCAAAATTGTATGATGACTCTGAGGGCCAGTACCCCCTTTTTCATAGACATATAGCGGGAAAGTATCTTGAGTGGGTAGACTTAAGGCTGGGGCTGAGCCAAAAGACTGCTTGAGCTTAAGAAAGGCAACTTGGCTTTCTTTGTCCCACTCAAGGAGAGATTGAGAGTGTTGTTGAGTCTCTCACTGAAGGCAACATAGGGGGCGAGCAATCTTGGTATAGCTGGGAATCCAGATTTGACAGAATCCAGTGACTCTCAGAAAAGCCCTTATTGTTGAAGAGTTTTAGGGAAAAGGATGGTTTACAATTGGGTGAAGTCACTCTGGGCCTAGGAACCTAGTTTGTTTTTCAAGAACCAACCCAAGGTATTTGACCTTAGGGTACATAACTGAGCTTTTTCCCTGGAGACCTTATAGCCCCAACTGGCCAGGAGGTTTAATAGGGACTCTGTGGCCCTGGAGATAGTGGGTTCAGTTGGACCACAAAGGAGAAGATCATCTCTGTATTGGAGTAAAGTAACCCCCTGAGAGTCCCAGTCCATTAAATCTCATGCCAGTATCTGGCCAAAAATATGAGGGCTATCCCGAAATCCCTGGGGCAGGACTGTCTAAGTTAGTTATCCTGCTGGTTTGGTGGGACCCTCAAAAGCAGAGAGCAGTTGGCTGTCTGGGTGGGGAGGTATGCAGAAGAAGGAATCCTTTAAATCTAGGCCACTTTCAGTGGGCCACTCTCTAGCCTGGACTTCCAGGCTATCAATGTGACTTCTTTATCAAGAAACTAGCATGTAACTTTTGGATATAGCAAGTCTTCATGGCAGTTTTAAAATCCTTTTTGATTCACAACCCTTGCAATTATCCACTGAAGGCCAAGGAATCCTTTCTCCAGAAAAATGCACATAAGCAAACACAGTATTTTACATTCATCACGAAAGGGTTTGCTGGACCAAGAAAAGAACCCTGGTGCCCCAGGCTTTAGGAAGAGAAGGAAGGCTTTTTTCAGCTTCAGGCTGACATTGACCTGCCCTTCCCAGCACTGTCTTGAAATGTTTCTCTTAGCCATTTTCCTAAACATTTGGTTTTTTTTAATGTTTATATTGCTAAAAGATTAAACAAGTCCTAAATATACAAAATATTCCCTGGCACCAGGGAGCCTATACAGTTTCCAAATTTTTTAGCATTGACCATCAAAGAGACTGTCTCTATTATTAATAAATAATATCAGTTCAGATTAGTGAACAGCTAAGAATACTTGTTTCTCTTGGTATCTGAACAAAATGAGATACTTAAAAAAAAAAAAACAATATTAGTGCTCCCTCCTGGTTTGTGGACATAAGAGAAGACTTGAGCTGTTAACAAAAAAATACAAAGGTAAGAAATAGACAGTTTGGTGGTTTCTTTAACCCCAAATGCAACAGAAAAAAAGTGGGAATTAAGAGACAGGAAGTCGTGGGGGGGGGAACATAAGTGAGAGAGAGAGAGAGAGAGAGAGGACACTGAATGTTGATATTTAGAATAATTTGAAATTAACCTTTCGTTTTTTTTTTTATTTTTCTTTTATTATTCATATGTGCATACAAGGCTTGGTTCATTTCTCCCCCCTGCCCCCACCCCCTCCCTTACCACCCACTCCTCCTCCTTCCTCTCCCCCACCTCAATACCCAGCAGAAACTATTTTGCCCTTATTTCTAATTTTGTTGTAGAGAGAGTATAAGCAATAATAGAAAGGAACAAGGGTTTTTGCTGGTTGAGATAAGGATAGCTATACAGGGCATTGACTCACATTGATTTCCTGTGCGTGGGTGTTACCTTCTAGGTTAATTCTTTTTGATCTAACCTTTTCTCTAGTAACTGTTCCCCTTTTCCTATTGGCCTCAGTTGCTTTAAGGTATCTGCTTTAGTTTCTCTGCATTAAGGGCAACAAATGCTAGCTAGTTTTTTAGGTGTCTTACCTATCCTCACCCCTCCCTTGTGTGCTCTCGCTTTTATCATGTGCTCATAGTCCAATCCCCTTGTTGTGTTTGCCCTTGATCTAATGTCCACATATGAGGGAGAACATACGAATTTTGGTCTTTTGGGCCAGGCTAACCTCACTCAGAATGATGTTCTCCAATTCCATCCATTTACCAGCAAATGATAACATTTCGTTCTTCTTCATGGCTGCATAAAATTCCATTGTGTATAGATACCATATTTTTTTAATCCATTCGTCAGTGGTGGGACATCTTGGCTGTTTCCATAACTTGGCTATTGTGAATAGTGCCGCAATAAACATGGATGTGCAGGTGCCTCTGGAGTAACAGTCTTTTGGGTATATCCCCAAGAGTGGTATTGCTGGATCAAATGGTAGAGCGATGTCCAGCTTTTTAAGTAGCCTCCAAATTTTTTTCCAGAGTGGTTGTACTAGTCTACATTCCCACCAACAGTGTAAGAGGGTTCCTTTTTCCCCAAATCCTCGCCAACACCTGTTGTTGGTGGTGTTGCTGATGATGGCTATTCTAACAGGGGTGAGGTGGAATCTTAGCGTGGTTTTAATTTGCATTTCCTTTATTTCTAGAGATGGTGAGCATTTTTTCATGTGTTTTCTGGCCATTTGAATGTCTTCTTTTGAGAAAGTTCTGTTTAGTTCACCTGCCCATTTCTTTATTGGTTCATTAGTTTTGGGAGAATTTAGTTTTTTAAGTTCCCTGTATATTCTGGTTATCAGTCCTTTGTCTGATGTATAGTTGGCAAATATTTTCTCCCACTCTGTGGGTGTTCTCTTCAGTTTAGAGACCATTTCTTTTGATGAACAGAAGCTTTTTAGTTTTATGAGGTCCCATTTATCTATGCTATCTCTTAGTTGCTGTGCTGCTGGGGTTTCATTGAGAAAGTTCTTACCTATACCTACTAACTCCAGAGTATTTCCTACTCTTTCTTGTATCAACTTAAGAGTTTGGGGTCTGATATTAAGATCCTTGATCCATTTTGAGTTAATCTTGGTGTAGGGTGATATACATGGATGTAGTTTCAGTTTTTTGAGACTGCTAACCAGTTTTCCCAGCAGTTTTTGTTGAAGAGGCTGCTATTTCTCCATCGTATATTTTTAGCTCCTTTGTCAAAGATAAGTTGCTTATAGTTGTGTGGCTTCATATCTGGGTCCTCTATTCTGTTCCACTGGTCTTCATGTCTGTTTTTGTGCCAGTACCATGCTGTTTTTATTGTTATTGCTTTGTAATATAGTTTGAAGTCAGGTATTGTGATACCTCCTGCATTGTTCTTTTGACTGAGTATTGCCTTGGCTATTCGTGGCCTCTTGTGTTTCCATATAAATTTCACAGTAGATTTTTCAATCTCTTTAATGAATGTCATTGGAATTTTGATGGGAATTGCATTAAACATGTAGATTACTTTTGGGAGTATCAACATTTTTACTATGTTGATCCTACCAATCCATGAGCATGGGAGATCTCTCCACTTTCTATAGTCTTCCTCAATCTCTTTCTTGAAGTGTATAGTTTTCCTTGTAGAGGTCATTCACATCTTTTGTTAGGTTTACACCTAGGTATTTGATTTTGTTTGAGGCTATTGTAAATGGAATTATTTTCATACATTCTTTTTCCGTTTGCTCATTGTTAGTGTATAGAAATGCTAATGATTTTTCTATGTTGATTTTATATCCTGCTACCTTGCTATAGCTATTGATGATGTCTAGAAGCTTCTGAGTAGAGTTTTTTGGGTCTTTAAGGTATAGGATCATGTCATCTGCAAATAGGGATATTTTGACAGTTTCTTTACCTATTTGCATTCCTTTTATTCCTTTTTGCCTAATTGCTCTGGCTAGGAATTCCAGTATTATGTTGAATAGGAGTGGAGATAGTGGGCATCCTTGTCTGGTTCCTGATTTTAGAGGGAATGGTTTTAGTTTTTCTCTGTTAAGTATAATGCTGGCTGTAGGTTTGTCATATATAGCTTTTATAATGTTGAGGAACTTTCCTTCTATTCCTAGTTTTCTTAGAGCTTTTATCATGAAATGATGTTGGATCTTATCAAAGGCTTTTTCTGCATCTATTGAGATGATCAAGTGGTTTTTGTCTTTGCTTCTGTTAATGTGGTTTATTACATTTATTGATTTTCGTATGTTGAACCACCCCTGCGTCCCTGGGATGAAGCCTACTTGGTCGTGGTGAATAATCTTTTTGATGTGTTGCTGAATTCGGTTTGCCATTATTTTGTTGAGGATTTTTGCATCAATGTTCATTAAGGAGATTGGCCTGTAGTTCTCCTTTTTGGAGGTGTCTTTGCCTGGTTTTGGGATAAGTGTAATACTGGCTTCATAAAATGTGTTTGGCAGTTTTCCTTCCCTTTCTATTTCATGGAACAGTTTAAGGGGGGTTGGTATCAGTTGTTCTTTAAAGTTCTGATAGAATTCAGCAGAGAATCCATCAGGTCCTGGACTTTTCTTTTTGGGGAGACTCTTGATTGCTGCTTCAATTTCATTTTGTGTTATAGGTCTATTCAGGTGATTAACTTCCTCTTGGTTCAGTTTTGGATGATCATATGTATCTAGAAATCTGTCCATTTCTTTTAGATTTTCGAATTTATTTGAATATAGGTTCTCAAAGTAGTCTCTGATGATTTCCTGGACTTCCATGGTGTTTGTTGTTATCTCCCCTTTTGCATTCCTAATTCTACTAATTTGGGTTTTTTCTCTCCTCATTTTAGTCAGGTTTGCCAGGGGTCTATCTTGTTTATTTTTTCAAAGAACCAACTTTTTGTTTCATTAATTCTTTGTATGTTTTTTTTGGTTTCTATTTTGTTGATTTCAGCTCTTATTTTTATTATTTCTCTCCTTCTATTTGTTTTGGGATTTGCTTGTTCTTGTTTTTCTAGGAATGTGAGATGTATCATTAGGTCATTGATTTGGGATCTTTCAATCTTTTTAATATATGCACTCATGGCTGTAAACTTTCCTCTGAGGACTGCCTTAGCTGTATCCCATAGGTTCCAGTAGGTTGTGTTTTCATTTTCATTGACTTCCAGGAACTTTTTAATTTCCTCTTTTATTTCATTGATGATCCATTCTTCATTAAGTAATGAGTTATTTAGTTACCAGCTCTTTGCATGTTTTTTGTCTTTACTTTTGTTGTTGAGTTCTACTTTTACTGCATTGTGGTCAGATAGTATGCATGGTATTTTTTCTATTTTCTTATATTTGCTGAGGCTTGCTTTGTGACCTAGGATATGATCTATTTTGAAGAAGGTTCCATGGGCTGCTGAGAAGAATGTATATTGTGTAGAGGTTAGATGAAATGTTCTATAGACATCTACTAGGTCCATTTGATCTATTGCATATTTAAGATCTTGGATTTCTTTATTGAGTTTTTGTTTGGATGACCTATCTATTGATGATAATGGGGTGTTAAAGTCTCCCACAACCACTGTGTTGGCATTTATATATGCTTTTAGGTCTTTCAGGGTATGTTTGATGAAATTGGGTGCATTGACATTGGGTGCGTACAGATTGATGATTATTATTTCCTTTTGGTCTATTTCCCCTTTTATTAGTATGGAATGTCCTTCTTTATCTCGTTTGATCAATGTAGGTTTGAAGTCTACTTTGTCAGAGGTAAGTATTGCTACTCCTGCCTGTTTTTGGGGGCCATTGGCTTGGTAAATCTTCCAGCCTTTCATCCTAAGCCTATGCTTATTTCTGTCAGTGAGATGGGTCTCCTGTAAGTAACAAATTGTTGGATCTTCCTTTTTAATCCACTTCGTTAAGCGGTGCCTTTTGATGGGTGAATTAAGTCCATTAACATTAAGCGTTAGTACTGATAGGTATGTGGTGATTCCTGTCATTTAGTTGTCTCAGTTGTTTGAAGGTTTGATTGTGTGTACCTAAGTTGAGGTTACTCTCTACTGTTTGCTTTTTCTTTTCCTGTGGTTTGGTGCTGGCTGTCTTTTCATGGTTAAGTTGGGTTTCACTTTCTGTGTGCATAATCTTTTGTAGTGGTGGCTTTGTGGTCACATATTGTTTTAGTTTCTGCTTATCATGGAAGACTTTTATTGCTCCATCTGTTTTGAATGATAGCTTTGCTGGGTAGAGTATCCTGGGGTTGAAGTTATTTTCATTCAGTGCCCGGAAGATCTCACCCCACGCTCTTCTTGCTTTTAATGTTTCAGTTGAGAAGTCTGCTGATATTTTGATGGGTTTACCTTTGTATGTTACTTGTTTTTTCTCTCTTACAGCCTTCAATAGTCTTTCCTTAGTTTCTGAACTTGTTGTTTTAATGATGATATGTCGTGGGGTAGTTCTATTTTGATCTGGTCTGTTTGGTGTCCTGGAGGCCTCTTGCATTTGTATGGGAATATCTTTCTCTAGATTTGGGAAATTTTCCATTATTATTTTGTTGACTATATTATGCATTCCCTTCGCTTGCACCTCTTCTCCTTCTTCGATGCCCATGATTCTCAAGTTTGGTCTTTTGATGGAGTCAGTGAGTTCTTGCATTTTCTTTTCACAGGTCTTGAGTTGTTTAATTAATAGTTCTTCGGTTTTTCCTTTAATTACCATTTCATCTTCAAGTTCTGAGATTCTGTCTTCTGTTTGTTCTATTCTGCTGGATTGGCCTTCCGTTTTGTTTTGCAGTTCTGTTTCGTTCTTTTTTCTGAGGTTTTCCATATCCTGGCAGTTTTCTTCTTTAATGTTGTCTATTTTTGTCCTGAGTTCATTTATCCATTTATTCATTGTGTTCTCTCTTTCACTTTCGTGTTTATACAGTGCTTCTATGGTTTCCTTTATTTCTCCTTTTGCTTTTTCAAATTCTCTATTTTTATTGTCTTGGAATTTCTTGAGTGTCTCCTGTACATTTTGGTTGACCCTATCCAGTATCATCTCTATAAAATTCTCATTGAGTACTTGTAGTATGTCTTCTTTTAAATTATTCTTGTGGGCTTCATTGGGTCCTTTGGCATAGTTTATCTTCATTTTGTTGGAGTCTGGATCTGAGTTTCTGTTCTCTTCATTCCCCTCTGGTTCCTGTACTAATTTTTTGCTGTGGGGAAACTGGTTTCCCTGTTTTTTCTGTCTTCCCGTCATTGTCCTTGGTATTGTTACTGTCCCTGTACTGTGTGTAATTAAGTATTTTCTAGCTTGTAATAATAACAATGGTAATATTTAGAATGGAAGAGTGAGCTGAGATGGAAAGCAAGAAGTTAAAGAAAAGGGGAAAACAAATATACAGACAAGAGGGAGAAAGCAGAACAAGGTATCAGACAAGAGAGTTTCAAAGGTATAAACAGGGAGTGTTAGTGTACTAATCGACAGTAAGCTGAACAGACATTAGAGAGACAGAGAGAGGACTGAAAAATCAAAGATAAAAAAATAAAAAATAAGTAAATGAAAGTAATATCTATATATAAAAATGAATTAAAATAAAATGGAAAATAGAAAATTAAAAAAAAAAAAAACCAAAAAACTTCCAAGTTTATATGCAATGCAGTTTCAGTCTTAATAATTTGGATGTCCATCTCAATCTCCAGTCCTGGAGTTGGTGCCTCAGATGTTGCTCTGTACTTGTCTCATCAAAGGGGATGCATAAAGTAGAACAAAACTATACACTCACACACACACACACACACACACACAAAAAGCCCCACCAAGTGTCCCAAGTTCAAATGCAATACAGTTTCAGTAAGTTTTTCGGCTTGCAGGTGTAATTCGGTTGTTCTCTCATCAAAGGTAGGGAGAAAAAGAAAAAAAAGCGTCTGGAGACAGTTCTAAGAGTGGTATCTGCAACTGTGGCTTGCCTGCCTGCTGCTCTCAGCCTGTAGCTGGTGGCGTTATTTATGCAGATCTCTGGGGTGAGCTAGCACTCACCTGGTCCCACAGGCTTTGTTTGCTCAGAGTTCTCCTGTGTGGGAGCCCCTGCTACAGGCTTTCCCCTTTCCAAGCATTGGGAAAGGTGACACTGCCCCCGCATTGTCAGGCCTGCGTGTTTATTTACAGTTCATGTGAGAGGTGGGTCTTCCCCCCTCTCCTCTGAGGTTTTCCTCCCACTGCCACTTTCAGAAGCTTTCCTGCTCCTGCTTATTGGGCAGTGCTGCTGCTCCTGCCAGCCGCCATGTTTATTTACAGTTGACGTGGGAAGTGGGTCTTCCCTCCTCTCCTGTGGAGTTTTCCTCCCTCCGCCACTCTCACAAGCTTTCCCACTCCTGGTTGCTGGTGCGCGCCCCGCTCCCGCCAGAGCCTCTCCGGCCCACCCAGCTTGTTTATTTACAGTCCCGGGAAGGATTCCCTTCCCCCAATCTTCAGCGCTCAGGGTGCCCCACCCTCTTTCCAGCGTGTCTTAACTGTTCTTATTGCTTATTACTCAGTTTCTCTTTTTTTCCCGGGTGGAGGTCAGTCTGTCCAGGGGGCTATGCTGCTCTGGCCCAGGCTTGTCTGTGGGGGTACCATGGTACCGTGAAGCTCACCTGGTCCACGTCTTCCCAAGCTGTATGGGCACCGGCCACTGGCGGCCCCAGGGGCCCTCCTCGTTTCTCTGTCTAATGTGAAGTGGAGATTCTCTGCACTGGCTGGAGATGTGGAGGGGTCAAAGTTATGCCTTTTCTCAGTGATTATGCCTGTAAAGTGTGTCTCCAGTGTCTCTCCAAGATTTCACTATAGGAGGGTTACTTTCTGCTTCCTACCTCCAGCCGCCATCTTGGAATCCCCCTGAAATTAACCTTTCTTATACATCTTGTAGATCCATGTATGTGCTACCTGACCAGTCATTGGCTCACCTGGGAATTTATTAAAAATGTAAACTCTTGGCCAAGGGCTAGGAATGTAGCTCAATGGTAGAGCACTTGCCTAGTTTGCACAAGACCCTAGGCTCATTCTCCAGTAACAGGATTAAAAAAACAAAAAAAGAATGGACACTTTCAGGCTCCACCCTAGGCTTTCTGGATCAGAAACTCAAGGATTGAGATTTAGTAATCTGGTTTTTTCTTTTCACAAATGAGGTGTTTTTAAAGGCTTTTTTTTTAGAACAGTTTTAGGTTCACAGCAAAATTAGAAGGTCTGGGGATTTCCAATATATCCTCTACCCCCTCACATGCAGAATACAAATACTTAGCCCCACTACTGTATTTGTTAGAACTGATCAACTTACAATGGCACTACATTACCCAAGTCCATAGTTTGTACTAAACTTCACTCTTGGTGAACCCATTTTGCCTGTGGGTATCTGTAATCATATATCAAACAGAATCATCTCACCATCCTAAAAATCTCATGCTCCTCCTACTCATCCCTCCTTCCTGATAGCTCCTGGCAACCAGGAATCTTTGTATTGCTGTCATAGTGTTACCTTTTCCAGAATGTCACAATGTTGGAATCATACAGTGTAGCCTTTCTGATTGACTTCTTTTACTTAGTAAATGCATTCAAGCTTCTTTTATGTCTTTCATAGCTCAGTAGCTCTTCTTTACTTTTTCTTCTTTTTTCTAAGAACTGAATAATATCCCCTCATCTAGAGTACTACAGTTTATCTATTCACCTGCTAAAGGATATCTTGGTACTTTCAAGTTTTGGAAATTGTGAATAAATCTGCTATAAACATCTGTGTGCAAGTTTTTGTTTAGACATGTGTTTTCAGCTCATCTGGGTAAATATCAAGGAGCACAATAGCTGGATTGTATGGATCAGTTTTGTAGGAAACTGATTTTCAAAATGGCCAGTGCCATTTTGTATTCCTGCCAGCAATGAATGAGAGTTTCTATTGCGCCACAGCATTGGGTGCTATGGACTTGGGCCATTCTGAGAGGTGTATAGTGGTCAGCAGTGTTTTTCAGAACCCCCAAGGTCATTCTTGTTGGGTCTAGGAACCTAAAGTTCAGATGAGTGAGTCAGTATCCCATCCTCCATGGACAGCACAAGAGCCCTGCACCCTGAGGAGAAGATACATGGTCTCATAAATCTGCCACAAGGCTGATAGATAGAATGCCCTCAAGGTTGTTTCCCCCTGATAAGGGGCAAATGGACCAACTCATTGAAGACAGTCTGAGAATGCAAATCCACAACCAACAAAAAGAACCCACCTAACCCTTATCCTAACCCAGAGTTAAAGCATCCATAAAAAGCCCCAGCCTTCTCCTGAGCAGGGAGCTACCAGTTTCTGGGCTCCACTGCACTGCTCTAGCAGCAGCCTTTTCTTTTTCTAATAAATCTACCTGTGTGTGCACAATCCGTGTCTTGTGAACTTATTCTTAAGCCGAATGAAGACAAGAACTCACATCACTGGCTCCTTACATTCTGATACACACTAAAGGCTGAGAACCAGTGTAGTGGTGAGATCTCTCACAGAAGTGACCCTCCCAATTGATTCTAAATCAATCCTCTGTCCTGCAGTGAAAGGAGATCATAAAAAGAGAATAGTGAAGAAACTCAAGTTTATACAATAGAAACATGTTTATGTTACCCTTCCATGAGCCTAAGACTTTTACTTTTGTGTCCATGTTAACAATTTTTGAAATGAGATTCCAAGGAATGTGACTATTCAACCTTACAGACCTACTAAATTGTGAGTTCACAATAAGAAATTTGGGAAGTACAAAAGTTATGGAGAAGAATGTGAGAATTACCCACTACCACTTTCAAATCAACCACTATTATCACTTAGTGTGCCTTATAGTATTTTTTTCCTATTAAACTGCTCTAAACTTAAAGGCTATTTTGGTCTCTTGGGTTCAGAGAGGGTTCTGTCCATGAAATCTGAAGACCCAAAACCAAATTCTTCTGCTACCAGCTTTGTTCTGATTGCCTCTAAAAGCAGGTGTTTCTCCCTCTGTCCTTATGGTTAATGACATAGAGAAGTAAGAGCTTAATAAAGTAAACAAGTGAGCTGAAGTGGATGCTGGAAGTTGACATAAAGTGAAGTGGGAGTTAAGACCTGTCCCTAAGACAGAACAGAAATGGATTTTGACCCAGATATGCTATTTATGCTCATTTCTTTAGGAAACTCGTGGAGCTTATTCTGAGACGTGTGTGCCTTGTGCTAGGGGCTGAAGGAGCTGGTTTCTGGAACACACTATAAGTGTCTGTCCTGGGCAGGACATCACCGACTGCACTGCAAGCCAGGCAGGGAATGGAAATCATCAAGATTCTGGATGACGCTCTGTGATGTTTGGATAGTTCTCATTTAACCCCCTGTGGAGGCCTGTGTGTATCTGTTTCATGCCAGACTCAGAGAAAATAGTAAAGAGAAAAGACAAGGGGGTTGGGCTTATAGATATTGTTTCATACAGTGTTTGTTTTCCTTGCTATAAAACCACTTGTCCAAGTAAATCATTTGGGGTTGCATTTTATTAAAGCACCTTAAAAAAAAAAAAAAAAAACACCAAAATGTTTTCACAATCTGTCACTGTGGGTGGCCCAAACATAATGAGCTTCCTCCCTCTGATAAAAAGGAAAGAAAAAAAAAGAAAGAAAGGAAAACTTAGGGCTTTTCCCCCCCAACACTGCCATTGATTCTATGAACCTGGAAGCAATTGCTTCCCTTTGCTCACAAGCCCATAGGTTTCATCCAATGTAAAATGAAAATCAAGATAACCTGGAAGGAATTTGTATGACAGAAATTTGTCATATTCGGCTTGTAGATAATTGAAACTTATAATAAACAATTTTATCAGAATTCCTTTTAGTCCCAGCAGTCCTTTATTATATATGTTAATAGAGCAGTTTAGGATAAAGGCAGGAAATCGGTTCTAAAAAAAAAAACCATCATTTTTATGTAAGTTAAGGAGTAATACAAAATATTCACTTTTGAAAGAGAAATTTTAACCTATTTTTCTTATCTACTTTTGAATAAATAATACATTCATATATTAAAATTAAATAGCACAAAAGGATAAATTGAAATAATCTGTTCACATAGCTATTTTCTACTTCATACATTTCCTCTCTGGGGATAGTCAGAGATTCCAGTCTTTTGTATTCTGTCAGAGATATATTATGCATAAAAAAGCAACACACGTCTGTTCTTACACTCTATTTTTAATGCAAATGGGAACATTCAATAGACTGTTTCACATCTTGTTTTTATGTTTGACAATGAATGTCTCTTCAATTTTTTTTCTTTCTTTCTTTTCTTTTTGTTTTTGAGACAATGTCTCAAACTGGCCTCAAACTTGCCTTCTAGCTCTGCTTTCATTCCAAGTTTTCTTTTCCATTCTTCTTATATTCATCTGGCTTAAAGGAAAACCAGGTCTTTGTGCTGTATTGACCCTAAGCTTCTAAAAACTCTAATAATAGCAGATATGAAGAAAATTCCTGAAGATGGGAGCTTGCACCTTTTCTGAAGAGATAAATATGCGAGAGGAAGTAAAGACCAAG